>NC_060119.1:387196990-387516990 GCF_021461395.2 Schistocerca americana | reverse complement strand
CTTTGACGACATACCCAACTTTCAAGCCAATGTGACGCAGGAGTTGAACAACATCTCAAAGAAGGACATTCCTGTCAATTACAAGAAATTCTACGAACGTTCTGTGCACCATATTCAACTGAGGGGAGACTATGTAGAACACCGAAACTATTAGAAATCATCATCTTAATTCTGCTCTAATGTTTATTAATCCTCTGTTCTAAACTTTTGGGATTGGTATAATGATGTCGTTAACGACAGAGAATTTTGCAGAACATCAATGTTTTTTTTTCCTTTTTAATATTTAGAAACCTGTATAGCTAGCCGTTAACACCGCAAAGAAGAGGACCAGTCTGTCTCAAAATATGGCAGAAAACCCAAAAATATTCTGGTCGTATATAGAGTACACCAGCGACAAGACACAATCACTACCTTCACTGCACAATAGCAATGGTAATGCTACCGATGACAGTGTCACTTAAGTTGCTAATCACGGTTTTCCAAAACTCGTTCCCTCGTCAAAGAACACGTAATCAATATTAAACATGAGAAATTTACATCTCGATATCCCCGTCGTCGCAAAACGAAATAAACAATTTACTAAAGACAAGCCTCCCGGTCCAGATTGTAAACCAATTACGTTCCTTGCAGAGGATGGCGATATAATAGCCCCGTAAAAGCAACCACATACTACTACTCTACATCTTCTACTACTAGTACTACTATACATCTACATCATACTCCGCAAGCCACCTAATGGAGTGTCGCGGAGGGTACTTACGGTATCACTATCTGTTCACTCCAACCCTGTTCCACTCGCGAATAGTGCGTGGGAAGAATGACTATGGGTACGCCTTTATATTCACTAATTTCTCGAATTTTCTCCTCGTGGTCAATACGTGAGATGTATGTGGTGGGAAGAAGTAAGTTGTCTGACTCCGCCTGAAAAGTGCTGTCCCGAAATTTCGATAGTAAATCTCTCCGTCATGCACAACGTCTCTCTTGTAACGTCTGACAATGGAGTTCGTTCAGCATCTCCATAACGTTCTCTCGGCAGCTAAACTATCCCGTGACGAAACGCGCAGCTCTTCGTTGGATCTTCTGTATCTCCATTATCAGTCCTATCTGATAGGGATCCCAGATAGATAAACAATACTCAAGAATCGGGCGAACAAGCGCCTTATAAGCCACTTATTTCGTGGATGAGTTTCATTTCCTTAAGATTCTTCCGATTAATCTGAGTCTCGTGTCTGCTTTTCTCACTATCTGTTTTATATGGCCAATCCACTTAAGGTCGCTCCGGATAGTTACGCCTGGATATTTTACGGCAGACGCGTCTCCAGCTATTTCTCATCAATAGTGTATCTGTACAGTAGTGGATTTCTTTTCCCATGTATGCGCAATATGTTACATTTATTAACGTTCAGGGTCAACTGCCAGAGTCGGCGCCATTCGTTAATTATCTGCAGGTCGTTCTGCAAATTCTTACTATCTTTTGGTGTTGCAAAATTGGTATAAACAACCGCATCATCTGCGAATTGCCTTAAAGAGCATCCGACGCCTTCTACTAGATCGTTTATATATAGCCCATTGTGAACAGTGCCGGTCCTATCACATTTCCCTGTCGTGCTCCTTTTTTATTACCTTTACATCTGCCGATTTAGTTCCGTTAAGAGCGATTTGTTGAATTCTATCTGCAAGAAAGTTTTGCATCCAATTGCAGGTCTGCTCCGATATCCGTAAGCTCATATTTTTGTCATTAAACGGCAGTGCGGGACGGTCTCAAAAGCCTTACTGAAATCAAGGAACACGGCATCAACCTGAGCGCCGTTGTGCATTGCGCTGTGGATCTCGTGGAGGAACAGAGGGAGCTTAGTTTCGCAGCATCTCTGTTTGCGGAATCCATGTTGATTTTTATAGAAGACATGTTCATTTTCCAAGAAAGTCATAATTCTTGAGCATAAAACATGTTCCATAATTCTACAACAGATTGACGTCAACGTTGTAGGTCTACAATTGTGTGGATCTATTTTACGGCTTTTCTTAAAAATGAGAATGACCTGCACTTTTTTCCAGTCGTTAGGTACATTTTGTTGCTTAATCGATCTGCGACAAATCAATGCTAGAAGGAGAGCAAGTTTTTTCGCACAATCTTTATAGAATCTTATAGGTATCTCATCTGGGCATGAAGCCTTTCCACTATTAAACGATTGTAGCTGCTTTTCAATTTCGCGATCGCTTATCTCAATATCTCCCATTTCGACGTTCGGACGGCGAATGAAAGGAGGGACAGTGTTACGATCTTCCGCGATGAAACAACTTCAGAAGACCGAATTCAGTATTTCGGCCTTCTCTCTGTTATCTTCCTTTTCGGTGCCAGTGTGGTCGTTGAGAGAATGATTAGATGATTTTGACCCACTTACTGATGTTACATACGACCAAAATCTCTTGGGGTTTTTACTCAGGTCGACTGACAACGTCTTACTTTCAAAATCACTGAACGCTTCTCTCGTTGCTCTCCTTACGCTCATTTTCGCTTCGTTCAGCTTTTGTTTGTCAGCTAGGTTTTTACTTCTCTTGAATCTGAGATTAAGTGCTCTTTGTTTACGTAGCGCTTTTCTTACACGGCTAAGAAACAGCCTTGGTAGATCTTTCCCATCTCTTAAAACCTTACTCGGAACATACTTGTCTAGGTCATATTGAACGATGCCTTTGAATTTTTTCCCTTTGTTCTCCACATCTTCGTCGTCATCACCGAATGTTTGATGCTGGTTGCTCAGATATCCTGAAATTTGTATCCTGTCACCCTTCCTGAGCAAATATATCTTCCTGCTTCTCTTAACATCCCTTGCAGGACACGTGGTCATAGATGCTGTCACAGCCTTATGACCACTGATATCTGCCTCTACGTTAATTGATTAGGAAGTTCAGGACGGTTTGTTGCCAGGAGATGTAAGACGTTACCCTCACGAGTTGGTTCTCAAACTATCTGCTCAAGGTAATTTTCGGACAAGACATCCAGAACAGTACCACACGATTCCCTGTCTCTGGCACCAGTTTTGATGGCATAACACTCCCAATCTACACCTGGCAAATTGATGTCATTCTCTATTACAACGGCATGATCAGGAAAATTACTAATGATACTCTGCAAGTTCTGTCTGAAGCGCTCTACAACTAAAGATCCTGACCCAGGTGGTCTGTAAAATCATCCGATCACCTTTTTTGACCGTTCTTTGCTACTCAACTTCACCAAGATTAATTCACATTCCGAATCCGTGATAACCTCGCTGGATTTTATCGAATTTTTTCTGTAATAAACACACCGCCACCATTGGAGACTAACCTATCCTTACGATAAACATTCCAGTCTGAACTGAGTATTTCGTTGTCACTGACGCATGGCTTCAACCAGCTTTCTGTTCCCAATACTTTATGTGCATCTAACCTTCATAAGCGATACTAATTCTGGGACCTTTCCTTGGATGCTCCTGCAGTTTAGTAAATATTAATCTTTTCTATCTCTGATCTGCAAGGATCAAGATTCTCTGAGGTCGCTGTGGCTGATTTTACAGGCAAATCGTCTTTGCTCCAAAGAGAGGAAGATCCGTACCTGAAGACTAGGAAGGTGCACATCAATATTCATAGAAGAAAAATAGGAGTAATCCACTGAATTAAAAACCATATCACTGATGTAGATTTGCACTAGGATTTTGGAACATATATTATGTTCGAACATTATGAATTACCTCGAAGAAAACCATCCACTGACACAGTCAGCACGGGTTCAGAAAATATTCAAGTAATGAATGCTATCGACAGTGGACCTCAAATGAATTCCATACTTCTGGTTTTCCAGAGGGCTTTTGACACAGTTCCTCACAAGCTGCATCTAATCAAACTGCATACCTATAGAGTATCATCGTTTCAGTTGTGCAATTGGATTCGTGACTTCCTGTCAGAAAGATAACAGTTCGTAATAACTGATGGAAAGTCATCGAATAAAATAGAAGTGATACCTGACGTTCTCCAAGCAAGTGTTATAGGCCATCTGCTGTTCTTACTCTATATAAGCAGTTTAAGAGAAACTGAAAAGCTCTCTTAGATGGTTTGCAGATGATGCTGTCATTTACCGTCTAGTAAAGTCATCAAAAGATCAAAACCATTTGGAAAATGATTTAGATAACTTTATGATGCGAAAAGTGTCAACTGACTCTAGATAACGAAAAGTGTGAGGTCACGCGCATGACTATTAAAAGGAATCCGTTAAATTTAGATGACACGATAAATCGCACAACTCTAAGGGCTGTCAATTCAACTAAATACCTACAGATTACAACTGCAAACAACTTAAGTTTGAACGATCACGCACAGAAAAAAGTTGTGGGGCAGGCGAACCAAACACTGGGTTTTGTTGGGGGAACACTTAAAATATGCAACTGATCTACTAAAGAAACTTCCTACACTACGCTTGTCCGTCCTCTTCTGAAGTATTGTTGCGCGATATGAGATCCTTATTGAACATGGTGTACATTAAGTCCAGGAACACCTTCAATTATTTTTTGCACAAGAACCAAACATTGTACAAATATCATACACGTGTCATTTTGAAGAGAAACCCTGAAAGTTTTTTTTTTTCACGTATACCGCCACAGCGTAGTTTGGTGATTTGCCGATAGCAAACATGGCGAGTTCAGGTGCGGAGCGAGCTTTCTGTGTGGTCTGGTGTATGCACCGCCTCTGCCACGTGATGTAGCAGAGCTCAGGGAGAGAATAGGGAGCGACTGCCACAGTCGACGGATCCATGCTGGGACGGGTATGGCAAGAATTCGATTACCATACTAACGTCTGCCGGGTTACTCATGATTCGCATATCGAATGTTTGTAAAAAAAACTTTCAGAGTTTCTCTTCAAAATGCAATATGTATGACATATGTACAATGTTTAGTTCCTGTGCAATAAATAATTGAAAGTGTTCCCCGACTTTATGTACACCCTGTATTACCACAAGATATGGATTGACATGCGAATTGGGTGGCAATAACTAATACAAAGGTATTTTCCGTTACAACATGTTCTTTACAAGTTATTTCAATCATCAACTTTTCCGTGCGTTTCTCTGGAGTGGAACGATAGAGAATCACAGATTAGTCATGTCAGCCTGGATGGATCAGGAAATGATGACTTGTTCTTAGCCCAGTAATAGTAATTTTTTTTTCCATCACAGGACCTGCAGATTTAATAGTTGAATTCATACTCGAAAAGGTGTAACTCTGCATCTTCATCTTCATGCGTTGTCTTCTGTCACGCGTCTCTCTCTTACCAGCGAGGTAGTAGTATGCAATCAGAGCACTTGGCATTGAGGCTACACGATCTCTGATTGCTTTACCATCTAGAACATCTTCAGCCATTCCCTTTGCAGCGTGTACACAAAACGATACTCCCTTCTGTTTCCTCTTTGAGCCTAGAAAAAAGTTTTACATATTCCTAATTTTATTACCTGTTGCTACATACGTTGCAAGATATGATGAGGTGACAGAGAGCATGGACAAGCGAAACTTATTGTCTCATAGTTACTGCTCTCCCCTCAAGCTGACAGGTTTCCAACACGAACAAACTGAGCAGAGAGCTGTAACTACCCTTGGTCGAAATTGTGCTGCAATTAGTTCTTCTCCTCCAGAATGAGATTTTCACTCTGCTGCGGAGTGTGCGCTGATATGAAACTTCCTGGCAGATTAAAACTGTGTGCCCGACCGAGACTCGAACTCGGGACCTTTGCCTTTCGCGGGCAAGTGCTCTACCATCTGAGCTACCGAAGCACGACTCACGGCCGGTACTCACAGCTTTACATCTGCCAGTATCTCGTCTCCTACCTTCCAAACTTCTTCTCCTGATTGCGTACTCTGATTTTAATTGAGGTAAGCCATTGAAACCATATGATCGTGAGATGGAGATGACCCTTGTGAGAACAAGTGATGGACAAAGTAATATCAACACTCTAGTACAAATGTCTCACTTTCGGACAGTTTTCTGACTTGTCATTCACTCACACTCTTTTCTGTTATCTCTTGTACTGTGACATTTCTGCAGCTGTTTGGAGCCGCCAGCAAACTTACATTATGGTGGTGGTGGTGTGTTTATCCAGCAGTACGCTAGGTTTGCTTACATTTACATGGTTACTCTGCAAATCGCATTAAGTAATTGGCAGAGGGTTCATCGAACCACCTTCACAGTAATTCTCCATTATTTCCACTCTCGAGCAGCGCGAGGAAAAAACGAATACCGATATCTTTCCGTGCGAGCTCTGATTTCCATTATTTTATGATAATGTAAGTCGTCGTCAACAAAACATTTTCGCATTCGGAGGAGAAAGGTGGCGATTGAAATTTCGTGAGCATATCCCGCCGCAACAAAAAAAACCTTTGTTTTAATGGTTCCCAACTCAAATCCTGAATTATGTTTGTGACACTCTCTTCCCTATTTCTTGGTAACACAAAATGTGCTGTAAGGATCCCACACGCACAGCAGAAGATGGACAAGCGTAGAGCAGGCACTCTTTTTAGTAGATCTATTGCATCTTCTAAGTGTTCTGCCGATAAACCGCTCTATTTGATTCACCTTTCCTCACAACATTTTCTTTGTGTTCTTTCTAATTTAAGTTGTTTGTAACTGTAACACCCAGGATTTAGTTAAATTTACGGCCTTTTAATTTGACTGAAGTTCCTTCTAACATTCATCTGTATCAACGCTCACCTTCCATTATTTAGAGTCAATTGCTGATTTTCGCACCATACAGGTATCTTACCCAAATCATTTTGAAATTTGTTTTGATCTTCTAATGACTCTACAAGACAATAAACGACAGCATCAACTGGAAACAACCTAAGACGACTACTTGGATTGTCTCCTAAATAGTTTATATAGATAAGGAACAACACAGGGCTCACAACATTACCTCGGGCAACACCAGAAATCACTTCTGTTTTACTTGAGGTGTGACCCCTCAGACAGAAAATCACGAATCCAGTCAATTACAACACAGGAAAATTTTCTAATGTTCACTTCTTAGAGCATCCTTGGTAATACATTCAAATCTTTAAAAAAGATGAGAGTGCCTGTTTTTAGTGCCACGAGAGCTTACAGAGTTCAAGTAAAACAACCGTCTATTGGCAAAAATAGTTACAGAAAAAACTAAACGCATTGTTTCGAAACAGAGGGGGCATAAAAAGAGGATTGTGTCATCTAGTAATGAAATTGCTGCTATGAATGCACCACACGGGGCACTACATGAAAACAGAGCGATGGGGACTTCACGAAGGGGAAAGAAATGGAATTTTCTGTTGTCAGAACCAGTGAAAAAATACATTTTAATCCACTTAATTCAAAGAGAATACCCACCTTCAAATCATCCTCCTTCGATTTATCTTTACCTTGCCTTCAACATAAGATCGTGGCACCGAGAAAGACAAGAGTTCCAGGTTAGTCATTTCAACCGGAAAGTAACAAAACCATCATATTGCTCTGTGTGGAGACACTGCAAGTTGCCACTTGCAAGAACGGGATCTGGATTAGCTTTGTAGTTACACCTGTTCAATTACATTCTTCTTTTAGTTAGTAATTTACTAAGTACAATGTACTACACACAGAGTATATGGCCTGATGGTAAAACTGCCCTCAGTAAACACCATTTGAACTGACTGTTACATTGCTGTTTAGCACCAGCCACAGACACTTTGAAGCCTGATGAGTTCCTAGTACGCTGAGAGCATTTAGCCAATCTTGCGTACAACTTCTGTTTTCGCCACTGAGAATTTAGAACACAGTTCAGTGCCCGATGTAACTCTTTCATCTTTTAATAACTCTTCACAACTTTTGACACAGTATGAAGGCTCTTTGGAGAGCCATACAAGATGAAAACATCTTTTGAAAAAGGATATGACAGAAACCCCACAGGGTTGTGATGAAGAGTCACGAGTCGTGCCTGAATAGCTCAGTAGGTACAACGATTGCATGTGAAAGGCTGTGTTCTTGGTTCGAATCTCGGTCACACAGTTTTAACCTGCTAGGAAATTTTTTTGTGGAGTCCAATTGGTACTATGAAAGAAATATAATTTTTGTATGTTGATCAAAAGGTGAAAACTTTCATCAGAAAATAAGTAATAAGCTAGCTTCGAAAACTACCATTCCAAGCTAAAATAACACTGGTGGATGTTGTCACTACGAGAGGTTCCTTCATCAAGCGCATCAAGATATTCGATTTCAGTAATTCGCATGCAAAATCATATGTAAATAGACGGCCAAGTGTAGAAACATTTGATTATTGAACTCATCCTCATATTAACAGAAATTCATAATGTGGTCTCCAATGATGGAATCACAATATACATGCATCAATGAAATGTCTTCTAATGATTTACATAAGTTATTTGGTAAAATTTCTGAAATCATGAAAATGGAAGTTAATACCAATTTCTAAAAAGATCATGACAAAATCAATTTTATGCCTTTCCCAGCACAAAACCAATACCTCCAGCGGCATTCCAGATTGTTAAGAATACAATGTGTCTCACAGCCATTCATACAAGGGAGGACAGAAAGTAATGCACAATAATTTTTTTTTTTTTTTTTTTTCTGGTACTGCAGCTTGAATGTTGAAATGTCATGACAATATAGTTTGAAGTTGGCATTACAGAAGGTATTTTGTTTTCATATGCAGCTCTAGTGAGAGAAGCCTGAACTACAAAAGAAATATGGCGCGCATGTCACTGTCAACTTGTGAAGAGCCACGAAGTGTAGTTCACTATTTGTGAGCCAAAGCGCATAAAACAAGTGAAATTCACAGGGATATCCACGGTGTCTATGGGGATGACTATATGGAGAATAGAAATGTTCCAGGTGGTATGCATTCTTCCAAGAGGGCCGTGTGAAACTTATTTGATTCTCCACGCTCCAGACGGGCTGTAACAGCTGCAACTCCACAGATTGTTGCAGCCACTGAGGCAGCAATTTTAAATGACTGGCGTGTGCAACCGTGAAGCTTATCACAGCAGTTCGACATTTCCTATGGGTAGTGTACAATATTGTTCATAACATGTTGAAATTTCTTAATGTTAGTGCTGGCTGGTTACCTAAGAACCTGACAGAAAACTACAAGTGTCAGAGAATAGTGACAAGCTTGGATCACTAAACGCATTACGCCACAGAAGGGCATGACATTGTGAAAAGAATCATCACTGGTGATTGTGGGCATACCACAATATGCCCGAAAACAAGCAGGCCTCTATGGACTGGAAACATGTTGGTTCCCTAGTACAAAAAATATTCAAAGTGACTCAACTTGCTAGGAAACTGCTTGTGACAGTGTTGTGGGATATCCACGGTGTGTTATTGATGAACTTTGCCGATTATGGAACCACTGTGAATGCTGCAGCCTATATTAAAACTTTGCTTAAGCTGCATTGTGGCCTTCGTGAGAAACGGCACAACATTAATGTTGACAGAGTCAAACTCCTTCCTGATTATGCTTGCCCCATGTTACTGCTCCTGTTTATGAGGAAATGGCTAAATTTTGGTGGGAGGTGCTCCTGCATTCACCACACAGACTGACCTCGCACTGTTTGACTTTCATCTATTTGATCCCACAAAGAAATTCCTGGCTGGCCAACACTTTGTGACAGATGTGAAAGTGAAATCGGCAGTCCGCAGATGGCTATACTCCAACCAAACAGATTTCCACAAACAGGACATATTGAAACTGGTACCATAATGGGAGAAATGTGTTGATAAAGTTGGTGACTACGTAGAACAGCAGGTAAATGATGGAGTTCATTTGTGATTCTTTTTTGTTTTGTTACTTATTAACCTTTTTTGTATCAAATTAATTTGCATTACTTTCCTATCTTCCATCACATTTAAACTAAATATTTCAGGAAGTGTTGTTGATATGACTAAACGTGAAATTTAAATTTTAGAAACAGAGGAATGAAAAAAGGTAAGAAATTTTGGAAACTTTGCAAGACTGAAATTCCATCTACGTAAGCAGTTTTTGTTAAACAATATACATGTATTACTTATAAAGAGCTGGAAGGACATCACAGACAGAACTGAATTATATGTACATCAAAATGTCCAACTGTGCAAGGAGAAAATGGACAAAGAAATCAATGTTCAAAGTTACTGTTAATGTGGTGGCAGTTGCTGAGGTTGGATAATCAACAGCAGAGGTGGTCCTACCCAAGAGTGCACTGCGTAGAGTTTGTGACAGTTGTGTGAAGATGGAAGTGTCACAATTTCTAAGGAGCCCACGACACTTCAAGTAGTGGCCCTCAGAGCAGGTTGTTCCAGAAATGGGATACACCACCCTGTTTGCCATTATCTGCGACACATACCACTGGGAAAGATTATATCCAACTAGCTAGAATATGGTTTTCTGACACAGATATTAAGAGTTGCGATTATAATTTTAATCACTGTTTGTGGAAATAAGTTCAATGTTGTGGCCTTGCTCCTGCCTGTTCTGATCTAATACATCTTTCCCCAGGAATGTTGGATGATGGTTGGTAGTGTATTCAGGGGAATATACCTGAAAATCAAAAGTCCGTGGTCTTCTATGACTGTTTTGTGGACCAGTGGCTCAATAATGAGCATATGGCAAGAGATATGTGGAACTGCGTTGGGTTTACATCGCTGCACTTCAATGTCTCCGAAGATGAAACCAAAGGATAAATACATTCAGAATGAGATTTTCACTCTGCAGCGGAGTGTACGCTGATATGAAACTTCCTGGCAGATTAAAACTGTGTGCCCGACCGAGACTCGAACTCGGGACCTTTGCCTTTCGCGGGCAAGCGCTCTACCATCTGAGCTACCGAAGCACGACTCACGCCCGGTACCCACAGTTTTACTTCTGCCAGTATCTCGTTTCCTACCTTCCAAACTTTACAGAAGCTCTCCTGCGAACCTTGCAGAACTAGCACTCCTGAAAGAAAGGATACTGCGGAGACATGGCTTAGCCACAGTCTGGGGGATGTTTCCAGAATGAGAAGCTGTGAGTACCGGGCGTGAGTCGTGCTTCGGTAGCTCAGATGGTAGAGCGCTTGCCCGTGAAAGGTAAAGGTCCCGAGTTCGAGTCTCGGTCGGGCACACAGTTTTAATCTGCCAGGAAGTTTGATAAATATATTACTATTAAAAATTCACCGAAATGTTTACTCACTGGTAAAAAATCTTGGAGAAGATGCAGAGTACTATGGCCACCAACTTGGCTGATCAGTTCTAAATTTCAATGGGAATAGAAGAAAGAAGTTAGCGATTAAGAATAATGAAATTATTGCAACGATTTTAAATTTTTTCTAAATTTTGTGCCCTAAGCACGGAAATTACAGTCAAGATTAAAATGCCACAACCATTGGGCATTATGTAGAAACTGAAAAGAAGTATAGTGCACTGGCAACCTTGTAGACACTGTAACTAAATTTAACGGGAGACGAAGAGAGACTACTGCTCATGGCATTCTCTGTAAACGATAAGAAGTCTACAATGTCAATTACATTTTGTAAAATATTTGCTAACAAGGACAGACAATGCTATCTCAAGGCCATGCCTTTTCTTGGAAATCACTGCAACATCCCGCTCGAGACATTCTTAAAATCAAAATCTGTGTGGGTGGACACACAACACAAAATTGTTGCAACAGAATCACAGACAAATCACATGCAACTACTTTCACTCATTCTCTCTCTCAAAAATAAATCTTGTTTAGCCAAATAAAGCACACATCTACTAAATATCATTTTACCAATTTTTTATTTTTATTTTATACATTTGGTTCCACAAGACAAAACTGAAGAGTAAATCCTGAAGGTCACGGAATGAGTGAGTACAGGAAATCAACGTTAAAAAAATTAATACAGATAAAGCAAAATTTACACGGATCTTATGCAGATGGCAAGTTGCTGCGTATATATTAGAATAATCATCAATGTAACACAGGAATTAGCTCAATTTTTTACTGGAAGCTTTGTAACAAAACGGAAAGATTGAGACATGAGGTAATTCTTCACTTTAGACTTTAATGTATGAGGATTACTCTCAAGATTTTTAAATTTTTGTGGTAGCTTCCCCATGGTGGATGTGACTGTTAATATCCTTTAAGATAAAAAAAAAGAACCAGTCACTTTTTTATGATAATTTTTTTTTTTTGCTTTTTCCCTTATGAACTTTGTTATTACATACTGATAGCAATAATTTATGCAACACTGATATCTTTATATATACATAAGTAACCACCATCTCCATATGCACAAACCTGCACCACCATCTCCATATGGACAAACCTGCACGGAACTTCACTTCATCTCAAATTCAAGGGGAGTAAAAACCTATCTGACAAACAAAAGCTGAACAAGTGAAAATGGGGATAAGGAGAGCAATGAGAGAAGCGTCCACTGATTTTGAAAGTAAGAAGTTGTCAATCGACCTGAGTAAAAACCCTAAGAGATTTTGTTGTATGTAAGTGGGTCAAAATCGTCTATTCATTCTCTCAATGACTACACTGGCACCGAAAAGGAAGATAACAGAGAGAAAGCCAAAATACTGAATTCGGTCTTCTGAAGTTGTTTCATCGCGGAAGATCGTAACACTGTCCCTTCTTTCAATAGTCGTCCGAACGTCGAAATGGGAGATATTGAGATAAGCGATCGCGAATTTGAAAAGCAGCTACAATCGTTTAATAGTGGAAAGGCTTCATGCCCAGATGAGATACCTATAAGATTCTATAAAGATTGTGCGAAAAAACTTGCTCTCCTTCTAGCATTAATTTGTCGTAGATCGATTAAGCAACAAAAGGTACCTAACAACTGGAAAAAAGTGCAGGTCATTCTCGTTTTTAAGAAAAGCCGTAAGACAGTTTTACACAATTATAGACCTACAATGTTGACATCAATCTGTTGTAGGATTATGGAACATGTTTTATGCTCAAGAATTATGACTTTCTTGGAAAATGAGCATCTTGTCCATAAAAATCAACATAAATTCCGCAAAACAGAGATCCTGCGAAACTCAGCTCACTCTGTTCCTCTACGAGATCTACAGCGTAGTGCACAACAGCGCTCCGGTTGATGCCTTGTTCCTTGATTTCAGTAAGGCTTTTGACACTGTCCTGCATTGCCGTTTAATGAAAAAAATACGAGCTTACGGAGTATCGGAGCAGACCTGCGATTGGATGCAAAACTTTCTTGCAGATAGAATTCAACAAGTCGCTAGTAACGGAACTAAATCGGCAGATGTAAAGGTAATAAAAAAGGAGCACGACAGGGAAATGTGATAGGACTGGCGCTGTTCACAATAGGCTATATATAAATGATCTAGTGGACGGCGTCGGATGTTCTTTTAAGGCTATTCGCAGATGATGCGGATGTTTACACCAAAGTAGCAACTCCATAAGATAGTAAGAATTTGCAGAACGACCTGCAGATAATTAACAAATGGCGCCGACCCTGGCAGCTGACCCTGAACTTGAATAAATGTAACATATTGCGCATACATAGGAAAAGAAATCCACTACTGTACAGATACACTATTGATGAGAAATAGCTGGAGACGCGTCTGCCGTAAAATATCCAGGCGTAACTATCCGGAGCGACCTTAAGTGGATTGACCATATAAAACAGATAGTGAGAAAAGCAGACACGAGACTCAGATTAATCGGAAGAATCTTAAGGAAACACTCGTTCGACCTATACTTGAGTATTGCTCATCAGTGTGGGATCCGTACCAGATCGGTCTGACGGAGGAGATAGAGAAGATCCAAAGAAGAGCGGCGCGTTTCGTCACAGGGTTATTTGGTAACCGTGATAGCGTTACAGAGATGTTTAATAAACTCAAGTGGCAGACTCTGCAAGAGAGGCGCTCTGCACCGCGGTGTAGCTTGCTCCCCAGGTTTCGAGAGGACGCGTTTCTGGATGAGGTATCGAATATATTGCTTCCCCCTACTTATACCTCCCGAGGAGATCACGAATGTAAAATTAGAGAGATTAGAGCGCGCATGGAGGCTTTCAGACAGTCGTTCTTCCCGCGAACCATACGCGACTGGAACAGGAAAGGGAGGTAATGACAGTGGCACGTAAAGTGCCCTCCGCCACACACCGTTGGGTGGCTTGCGGAGTATCAATGTAAATGTAAATGACAGTCATCCACGAAAGAAGTGGCTTATAAGACACTTGTTCGCCCGATTCTTGAGTACTGTTCATCTACCTGAGATCCCTATCAGGTAGGACTGATAGAAGAGAGAGATAACATCCAATGAGAGTGGTGTGTTTCGTCATGGAATCGTTTAGCTGGTGAGAGAGCGTTAAGGAGATGCACAATAAATTCAGCTGCCAGATATTACAAGAGAGGCGTTGTGCATCGCGGAGAGATTTACTATTGAAATTTCGGGACAGCACTTTTCAGGAGGAGTCAGACAACTTATTACTTCCCAACACAAACATCTCACATATCGACCATGAGGAGAAAATTTGAGAAATTATAGTCAATACAGAGGATTACTGACAACCATTCTTCCCATACACTATTCGCAAATGGAACAGGGTTGGAGGGATCAGATAGTGGTACCTTAAGTACCCTCCAACACACACCTTTAGGTGGCTTGCGAAGTATGATGTAGATGTTAATGAACTGGTAAAGGCAAAATAAATTATCATAAAAAAGTGATTGGTCACACTTTTTTCAACTTTTCAACATATATTAAAACTAATTCCTTGTTTTTTCAAACACCGAACATAAATTAAAACTAATTTCTAGTAACTCGTGTCATAAGACAACAGCAAGCTGTGGTACACTGCTAGATAGCAAACAAAGTCTTAGTGTGCCTATATGCCACTTGCAATAAGCGGATTAACCCAACAGGCACCCCCGGCTCCGCAGAAATGTCTCTCCAGATAAATATCACTACATACAACTGTTCCAATCCCCAGTGCAATCAGGTGCCAGCTCCAGAATGGTGCCAAAGGCTGAGTGACAGACTTCTGAACACCTATGACACAATGGTAGAATGTCCCTTGTACGGTTGCTATACAGTCATTACCTTCCCACTTCCACTCATAAATGCAGCCATGGAAAAAGGACTGTCTATACAATTTCATACGAGCCCTGATTCTCCTATCTTGTCTTTGTGGTCATCACACAAGTTTTATGTTGGCAGTAGTAGGAGCATTCTGTTTTTTGTCACAAATGCCGGTTCTATAAACTTTCTCAATCGTATTTTGCGAAAAGGATTAACGTTGAGTTCACTGAGCTTTTCCATAAAACTGAGTGTTGATCAAACCTACATGTATCACTCAAGCAGTTAGATTCGAACGACTTCAATGTCTTCTTTTAATCTGACCTCACAGGGATTCCAAACATATGAGCAATACTCAAGAATGGGCATAGAAGGGTTTTGTACACGATCTCCTTTATAGATGAGAAACACTTTCCTAATATTCTCCCAATAAACCATCTCAACCATTCATCTTCCCTACAACTGACCTTACATGCTTGTTCAATTTCATGTCACTTTGCTATATTATGCCTAGATATTTAATTGATATGAACGTCTAAAGCAGGACACCACTAGTACTGTATTCGAATATTACAGGATCGCTTTTCCTATTCATCAACATTAACTTACGTTATCCCACGTTTAATAGCAAGTCGTCATTCATCACACCAAACGAAAATTCTATTCACATCAATCTGTATCCTTCTACACCCACTCTAAGACAACACTTCGCTGTATGATACATTTTTATCAGCAAATAGCAGCAGATTGCCGTGGACCCTATCTGTCAGATCCTTTATGTGTATATAGATTAAAAGTGACCGTATCACTCTTCCCTGGGGCATTCCCCACATAACTTTTGTCTCATAACAACACATGTTATCCAGGACAGCATTCCGAGTTCTATCACTTGAAACATCTTCAAGCCGTTCACGTATCTGAGAACATATTCCATATGCTCAAACCTTCGTTAACAGTATGTAACATGAAACTTTTAACTGGTCCCTGGGGGCAAACAGTAGTTCTCATGCCCCAGTGACGGATAGGCTAAGGCATTTTCTCATGAAGTCACATCATTTTGCACTACACATTCCTAGTCAATATTATTGGTGTTGACTATCATCAACAAGTCTGGTAGCATACAGCGACATAGCTTTACCTGACTAGTATTGGACAACAACAGATTTGATACCACGGGGTAAGGAGATAAAGTACATGACTCACTCAGTGCTGACAGTTATTAATGATACCCAGATGACACAGCAACAAACTGCAGGCATTATAATGCTGAATGGTTCAAATGGTTTAGTTGTTACAGCACCATACTTGCATTTGGGAGAAGCAAACTGCAAATCCCCTTACAGCCATCCCGAATTTAAATTTTCCATGACTGCCCTAAATTAGTCACAGTAAAAGCTGACACGGTTCCTTTGCAATAGACAAGATCAACTTCTTACCCACACTTGCCCAATCCACACTTACGCTCCTTTTTCTTATTGTATCTTTGACGCAGTACTACACCAAATCATTCCCTTCTACGGGCATTTGACAGCAAATAAACAAACGATTGCATAACACAGTATCTGCTATCATGTCCAATACAACCAGGGTTCTTTACTATAGTTGTGGATCGTCTTTACCAGAAAATAAACAATGGTCACACAAATCCTTGTGGGTGCCTTTATACAGACCACAAAGGGTGCTACTTTTTAATGGTATGTTATATACAGTATGCACACACTAGACATTTTATCTGTCCATTCGATGAGACTCGATAACCACTCGCACAAATGTGAAACTTTTAAACATTTGCCTTAATTTTTCAATTACCTATGTCACATACTTTTAATCCAAATGTTAGAATTATTTATATTATGTTGTCTTTATATGATTTCCAGACAGGCAAAATTTTGAGTTTAGTTGCAGCATTAACAACTTCCCTCACTCCTAACCTTCTATCCCTTCCCCTCCCCACCCCATGCCATGTCATTCCCGCCACCACCCATCTCAGATTGCCAGACATAGTGGCAGCCCACAGGTGGGGATCCAGCGGCGGGAGATAGTGGCCATATGTGTGTAAGTTGTGCTTGTGGGAAGGGTGGTTCTATTTCTGAAGAAGGCCTTTCAGCCAAAAGCTTAAATGTCCTATCCACCACCTATACAAGAACCTCCAAACCTCCCATATGCATCCTTACAAAGCCAACAAACCTTGCCTTTCACACCTAATGCATTTACATCTCAGAATCCATAACCTAATCAGACCTGGAACGCAGTCATGAACCTGTCCTCCGAAGCCTCAGTCCCACAGAAGTACAAGGGTGGTTTGATAAGACTGGTAAAAAGGCAAGAAAAAAATGTTTGTTTCTTAAACAACTCGCGTAACAACTCACGTTACTTCTCGGCATAGTCTCCTTTGAAGGATACACACTTGGTCCAGCAACCCTCCTGCTTTTTCATCCCATCAGAAAAATAAGTTCTGTCAAGCTCTGCAAAATACTCATTGACTGCAACTATCACTTCCTCTTTTGATGAAAATTTCTTCCCAACAAGCCAAAATTTCAATTTAGGGAATAAAAAATAGCCATTTGGGGCAATGTCTGGTAAATGGGGTGGCTGAAGCACCAATTCAAAGCCCGATTAATGCGCTTATTGGTGATGTGTGGGATGGTGCATTATCCTAGCAAAAGATACTTTCTTTGGTGTGCCAACCTTGGTCTTTTTTCAGCCAATGCAACTTTCACATGCCTCAACAATGAAGCAAAATACAGGCCTGTTATTATTCTGCCTTTTTCCAAGTAGTGTATAAGGTTATTCCTTGGAAGTCCCAAAACAGTTGCCTTCATATGTCTAGCCAACAAAATTGTCTTAACCTTCTTCGGTGCAGTTTCATCAGCCTTTGTTAACAGTTCTGAATATTGTAATGACAAATCCACATTTCATGAACTGACACAAATGGACTAATTTGTCTTGCAGAAAACAATTAAACATCATCAGACATTGTGTTGAAATGTTGTGCCAGATGCACTTTTGGTAGATTATTAGCAACCACGGTACCCACCTCAGATTTCGATGTTTGCAAACAGAAGTTCAACAGGGCCTAGATGTAGGGAAGGCCAATAAAACTCCGTATGATGCCAAAAATTTACACAGATGGTCTTACTGGGAGAAAATCTGAAGCCAGTTTTGATGTTCCACGAGTGGAGGTGATCGAGACATCCTTGAAGATGTCGTTCAAGAAGCCTGGTCCATTGAGTGCTGTAGTAGACTGCAAAATTGTTGACAAAGAGGGAGCCCGAGACATTGTGAAGGAGACAATCCATAATTGAATTTATGGCAATGGAAAACAGTATAACACTTAGCATGGAGCCCTGGAGCACTCCGTTTTCTTGGTAAAAAAGTATCGGATAGAGTAGTGTTCAATCGCACCTTAAATGTGCGCTCTGTCATAAACTGACTGATGAAAAGGGGTAGCCAACCTCTAAAGCCCCAAGAGAACAGTGTGCAGAGGATGCCTGTCTTCCAACAGGTATTGTATGCTCTCTCCAGATCAAAAAATGTGGCTACTGTGTGGCATTTCCTCAGAAAATTGTTCATGATATAAGTGGAGAGAGCAACAAGATAGTCAACTGCGGAACGATGCTTTCAGAAACTGCATTGGGCAGTTGCTAAAAGGTGTCAGGACTCCAGCAACCAGCCTAATTGGCAATTTACCATACGCTCCAAAACCTTACAAACACTAGCCATGAGAGAGATTGGGCGACAGCTGGAGGGGAGATGTTTGTCCTTTCCAGGTTTCACAACAGGAATGACGATAGCTTCCCACCATCTTCTGGGAAAGGTACTGTCAAACCAAAGTCGATTATAAAGATGAAGGAGGTAGCACAGACTAGGATATGAAAGATACTGCATCGTTTGGACATGGATACCATCCGGTCCCGGAGCAGAAGAGTGAGAGGAGGAGAGTGCATGTCTAAGTTCCCCACAGAAAAAACAGCATTATAGCTTTCACGGTTTTGAGAGGAAAAAGCAAGAGGTAGCTCTTCTGCCACCTGTTTCTTCACGAGTAAGGCTGGTGAGTAATTAGAAGAGCTCAAAATCTCAGCAAGGTGTCGACAAAATGAGTTAGAGATTGCAACTGCATCCACTAAGGTATCCTGCGCAATAGTTAGCCCAGAGGTCAGGGAAAAACTGGACGTGCCAGATATCCGTCAGATTAAACTCTAAACAACTGAAGAGGGAGTGAAGGTATTAAAGGAGCTGGTAAAGAAATCCCAGCTTGCCTTCTTGTTATCGCATACGATGAGACGGCAACGCGCACGTAACTGCCTATAGCGGAAACAGTTGGCCACCGTAGGATGATGGTGGAAAATGCGAAGAGTGTGTCTCTGTTAGCATACTGCATCACGGCAGGCGTTGTTCCACGAAGGAACTGGAGGACGCCGGGGCAAAGCAGAGGTACGAGATATTGAATGTTCTGTGGCTGTAAGAATAACTTCCGTAACACGAGTGACCTGATCGTGAATGCTAGGAAATTGGCGGTCATCAAATGTTGCTAGAGAGGAGAAAAGTGTTCAATTGGCTTGAGAAAACTTCCAGTATCTTGGGCACATAGATGGCAGCTGTGGCTGTAATCGAAGGACACATGGAAAATGGTCACTCGAGTGTGTATCAGCAAGAGCGAACCATTCAAATCATCACGTTACCCAAACAGTGCTGACCGAAAGGTCCAAATGAGAGTAGGTTGATGTGGAGGCAGACAAAAATTTGGGTTCCCCAGTGTTCAGGCAATCAAGATCTGCTTGGTGCAAGAGGTCAAGGACGCGGAGATCTCCAAAGCGGGTAGTGGGCATTGAAGTCCCCAACAAGAAAATAGGGGATGGGAGCTGACCAAGGAGATGAAGGAGATCGCTCTTGCCATTGGTGTGGACGATGGAATGTATATGGTACAAAGAGAGAAGGTGAATTCAGGATGGGAAAGATGTACAGCGACAGCTTGGGAGGAACTGGTTAAGTGGATTGGGTGATAATGGATGGTACCATGGAGAAGACTCACAAGTCCCCCATGTGCCAAAATGCCAGCAACAGCGGGGAGATCCAACCGGACTGACTGGAAGTGAGAGAAGACAAAGCAATCATTGGGACGTAGCTTTGTTTCCAGAAGGCAGCAAGTAATCAGAGAGAAGGATCATAAGAGGATCAACAGTTCATCCCAATTGGAGCAAATTCTGCAGACATTCCATTGGATAACTGACATAAGGTGGACGAAAAACGGAAAAATCTCACCACAGCTGCCATCAACTCAGCAACCGCTGAGAGCTGGTGGCCGACAGCGTGGAATGGCAATCAGCCAGAGTTGCAAGATCCTGATCCACAGGTTGTTCGGGGGCAGCTAAAAAATCTTCACGAGTAGGCTCTTTTCGGAAGTCCAGGAGTCCGATATTGTGGCCTGTGATTTAGCACGAGTCGGTGAAGGTTGAGCCTTAGAGTGAGCAGGTGATAGTGGAGAGGCTGAACAGGCGATCTTTGGGCTGGCTAGTCTGATGACCGTAGTGCTAAAGGTGAGATCGCAAGTCTGCATGGCTACCGCCTTAGTAGGTCGAGGAGAGGTTAGGACAGTGCTATATTTACCCACTGGGAGCGCAGTGGGCTTTCTACTGGCGAATAACTTACGAACAAATTTTCTGAATAATTCATTCATCTTTAAATATAGGGTAATCTCTGGAGGAAGCAGCGTGGTTGCCCATACATTTGATGCAACGAGGAGTTGGGGGTGGGCGATCACCCTCATGGACATCCCTGCCACAGGTAACGCATTTGGCCATATTGGAACACAACTGGCTAGTATGATTAAACCTGACACTGATAGCAACGCATAGGGTTGGGGGTGTAAGGGCGAACTGAAATTATCTCATATCCCATTTTAATGTTTGATGAAAGTTGAACTGTGTCAAACGTCTAGAAGAGAGTGTGGGTCGGTACCAATTCCTTTTCAACCCTTTTCATTACTCGAAGTACGGCCGTTACTTCCTGATCAGATAGGTAATTTTGAATGTCCTCATTTGATAATTTGTCAAGTGATCTTGTATAAGCAAACCCATGTGATGAGTTTAAAGTACAGTGGGTTTCCGCCCGATGAGGGAAAGTGTGTAGCAGTGTAATTCGAAGCAATTTTTGTGCCTGGACGGCACTGTTTCTAACTAGGTGCCGTTTCATAAGCAGGAACAAGACTTTACACAACCTGTAATTGCGTTGACACGTTTCTGAATAATGAAAGGGTTGACTGTTGAGAAGTCTTGACCTTTGTCCAACCACGGAACAACTAGGAACTTTGGCACTGATGGAAGGATTTTCTGTGGCCGAGACTCCTCTAGCCTTCTCTTGTGGGCTGAAGTTGTAGTGGGAAAGTATGGGTTGGCCTTCAGACATGCACAGGGAGGAAAGAAAGAAAAAGGGAGGAACAAAGAAAAGGAAAGAAGAGAATTCTCAAATACCAAGGGGAGAAGAAGGTAAAGTGAAGAATAAGGACAAAGTAAGGACAGATACTTTACATTGTTGAGAGAAAGGAAGAGAAACCACTTCATTCATTCACAAGCATCCGTCTCCGGATGTAGCTGCAAAGCATACTCCCAAAGAGAGATGGAAGGGAGGGGGGGAGGAGAATTGGGGACAGGGAGGGACGTGGAAAGGGAAGATATGCTGCCAAGAGAGGACAGAGAGCTGCACACACTTGGGCTTGGGATCCCGTGCTCGCCATTCACGTCTCCACAAAAGAGTTGTGGAATCCCTGGGTCTCTCTCTCTCTCTCTCTCTCTCTCTCTCTCTCTCTCTCCCCACCACCACCACCACCACCACCACTCCCCACACTCACACCTTCTATACGCTCCCTAATGTCCATAAACCGAACCACCCAGGATGCCCATTAGGCTGGTTACTATTATCCCAAAGAGAGAATGTCTGCTGCTGTGGACCAACACTTTCAGCATACTATACCTACCCTATCCTCCTACATAATAGACACCAACCATCTGCTTCACTGACCCTTCATAGTTCTTAGTCCTCTACTACCTGGTACCCTGCTTGTCACTGTTGATGCCTCCACTGTCTACTTTAACATCCCCAATGCCCATGCCCTTGGCACTGTTGAACATTACCTTTCCTGACTCCAAGCCACCCTTCCTCATCACCATGATCAACTATATACTGATCCACAATTACTTCTCCTGTGAAGGGATCATCCATGGTACTGCAATGGACACCCATGTGGCGCTATCCTATGCCAACTATTCATCAGCCATCTAGAGGAATCCTTCCTAGCCACCCACAATTCCAACCCCTCACCTGGTTTAGATTCATCAGATCTTTGTGATCTGGACCAAGGGTATTGACACCTTATCAACATTCCTCCAGAACCTCAATATTTTCCTCCCCAGTCGCTTCATCTAGTCCTCTTCAACCCAACAAGCCACATTCCTCAATGCTGATCTCCACTTCAAGAATGCCTACATCAGTACCTCTGGCCACATCAAATCCAACAACCACCAACCACTAACAATACCTCTAGACTTCGACAGCTGCCATCTATTCCATACCAAGAAGACCCTTCTATACACACTAGTCACCTGAGATCAACGCATCTGTAGTGACAAGCAGTTCCTTTCCTAATACACCAAGGGACAGATTTCCCTTATCTTGTCTATCCAGTTGCCTACCACCTCTAATATACCCACCATCAGACCATCAGTCCACAATGGAGCACACTCCTCATGACTCAATATCACTCCATCCAGGACTGGAACAACTCAATCACAGTATCTGCCAGGGGTTTGACTACCTCTCATTTGTCCACTCACACGAGGAATATCTTACCCACTATCCTCCCCAACCCTCTCACTGCAGTATTCTGCCACGCACTGAACCTAGGCAATATCTTTGTCCGTCCCTATGCTACCCCTTCTCGCAACCCCTTGTCTCATAGCCCATATACCTTCAAAAGACATAGATGCAAGACCTGTCACAGACATCCTCTCGCTACCACATCCTCCAGCCCTGTCACAGGCATCTTCAATACTATCAGAGGCAGGGTTACTTGTGAAATCAGCCATGTGATCTACAAACAAAGCAGCAACCAGTGTGCTGCTTTCTACATAGGCATGACAACTAACAACAAGTCATCTGCCCACATGAATGGCCACTGTCAAACTGTGACCACGGGACAGCTGGAACACCTGCTGGTGCCCAACATCGTGGGCTTCACTTCAGTGATTGTTTCACATGCTCCACTGTCTGCATCCTTCCTACAAACACCAGCTCTTCTGAATCGTGCAGGTGGGAACTCTCCCTACAACATATCCTTCGTTCCCATAATCCTCCTGGTACCAACCTTCGTTAGTCTCAGTCCTCCACCTACTTAACACTCTTTCCCTCTTCCTACTCCAGCACTACATACACCTTCCATTCCGCCAACATGCCCTGTCCCCTTCTCTATTTCTCCCCCCTCTCTTTTATGCTCTATTGCCCCCTCCGCCCAAGCACAGTGACCCAACTCTGTACCAGCAGCATTATGCTATTCACACCATATCCCTGCTATCCCTCCGCCTCATGCCGCCTCCTTGCTCCCATCACCCATCTTCGATGCATGCTCATGTCAGACCCAATTGAATTGCAGCCTACAGTCTGCCCACAGCAGCTGGAGACAGTGGACAGTGGCTGTGTGTGTGTGTGTGTGTGTGTGTGTGTGTGTGTGTGTGTGTGTGTGTGTGTGTGTGTGCGTGTGTGTGCGTGTGTGTGTGTTTGTGTGTGTTTGTGTTTGTTGCTCCCCCCCCCCCCCCCCTCTTTGAGCAATTGGCTATGTGCTTCCTACTTCCAAAGATGGCCTTTTGGCCAAAAGATTAAATATTTAGTAGTATTCTGATTGTCCCAACCTGCAACTCAGTACCTTCTCTTTGTGGTGAGTAGCAATCTATCCTTCTCATAATATTCTTGTTAATGGAGTTTGGCTTTCAAACCAAAAAGAAATGACTGCCGGCATTTCCCACAATTTTATCGCAATCTGCTACAAAATCTGAGACAGCTTCGTGTGAGGAGCACAGGACAAACAGCAAGTGGATGACGGGAAAAAAATAAATACGTAAAACCACTCAAAACTAAATAAAAAAGTAACATAGGAATGCCTTTTGCACTGCAATAAAGTCTTATTTGGATCACAGGCATTTCATTTTATTCAAAGTAGCTTCAGTGGTTACTCTTTAGCCTTTTACTTATTTCCACTTACTTTTGTACACACTGGCATTCGATTTTTAGTACACCGCACTACACTGACATCAAATATTTTCTCATTTGCATGTTTGAATACATCTACATTTACCTCTAATACACTATGTATGTATGGAAATTATGCACAAGTAAAAACTGACCACTGAAAATATTTTAAGTAAAGTGAAATGCATGTGATCCAAATAAAACTTTATTATAGTGCAAAAGACTAAATTTTGATATTCGTAAATCCCCAGTTTTTTAAAGAATCATATGCCTATGAATAAAATGGCTTCATACTCCTGATTTTTTATGGATACCTTATGGCAGCCACACATACCGCAAGACAGAGCACTGTAAGTGCCCAAAATCTAACAACCTTTTTGTTTCATGGAAGTTTTGTAACCAATAACTAAATTTCCGCTATTTCCGCCAGCACAGCGATAGCGTCTAACTGAACTTTGTCCAGCTAAGGTACAGAAAATAAACGGTATCAAAATGTCCAAAACAGGGACTGGTTGCAGATTCATACCCAAATGAATGCCAATTAAAATTAGCGTTTCTCTTCATCATCCATAGTGGATAATAACATACGAGATGAAACACAAGACATTCTGACATTGTATCTGTGGACTAGATACAGCCGAGCATTTCCTGAACAAGAATTCAATTCTGCACTGTTTATGATCTTGGAAGCATGAATTAAATTGTCAGATTAATAACACTGATTTCCGGAATTAGGAAGTATTGTATCAAACTCTAACATTACTTCTTGATGAAACTACTTGTGCACTACACTTTTAGAAGTCAAACACATTTCATATACAATTAAACTGCACTAAATTGTTCTTAAAATTTAGCCACATTTGATCCTTCAATTTCTGGACTGTAAATCAAACTTCTGTAGCAGTTCCCACAATGTAACGAAGGGCGATACGGAAAAACTTAAAATCTATCTAAATATTGTTTTATCCAAATGGAAAAGACTACTGGTACATGTTGTTGTTGTTGTGGTCTTCAGTCCTGAGACTGGTTTGATGCAGCTCTCCATGCTACTATATCCTGTGCAAGCTTCTTCATCTCCCAGTACCTACTGCAACCTACATCCTTCTGAATCTGCTTAGTGTATTCATCTCTTGGTCTCCCTCTATGATTTTTACCCTCCACGCTGCCCTCCAATGCTAAATTTGTGATCCCTTGATGCCTCAAAACATGTCCTACCAACCGATCCCTTCTTCTAGTCAAGTTGTGCCACAAACTTCTCTTCTCCCCAATCCTATTCAATACCTCCTCATTAGTTACGTGATCTACCCACCTTATCTTCAGCATTCTTCTGTATACATAGCCCAACAATTTATGCCTAAAACGTCAAAATCCGGTAATGCAGCCGTCAGTTACAACTATTTCACTTTTGAACTGGGTTTCAATAATTCTACTATCTGAACAATTTCTTGCTAACAGTAACACGAATAAATATATCTACAATGTCATCAACTTAGAATAAGCAAACACACTAATCATATGTACACCTGAATTACTTGCCCACTGCGGGACTTTCTCTTTATCAATGATATCCTTAACTATGTTAAGACTTGTGCAGATCACAACATAGTGAAGGAATGATCAGTAATGAATTAAATTTTGTCCGCAAAAAATGACAGAATCAACAAATAAAACTATCCACTGAGAAAATGTGTCTCTGAAGTGAGCCATTCTCTGCGTTTTGTCAAAGTAAAAATTTCACCAAGGACAGACCAAGAAGGAAGCACTTACAATTCAGACAAAAAGTCTGAAAAATTTATTGAAACCTGGAATGGGCAGTATTCTATTGGATTATAGTTATAGTAACACACTGAACAGGTATACTTTCAGGTTCCATAGTCTCCATGAACCAAATATTACTTGTGTACAAAAGCCACAGTGAAGAAACATCTTCAAACAGGTAGCAGTGTCCCCATATTGTGCGAAGACTAGAAATGAAATTCCACATTCCTCCACTGACTCGCAGAACAAGTTTCTATCATTTAGTTGAATACACATAGGGCCAATTCTCACTGCCCTGCATCTTTAAGTGCAAATATCATCAGTAATGCATCTCCCTTTCTCCTACGGAATGCAGTTGCACAATTACACAATATCGCAAATGCACACATTGCCAAAACTGCAACACATCCCCTCCAAAAATAAAAAGAAATTAAAAATACGTAAATAAGTCACCTTAAACTCCGTAACTTGTCCACATGCACACTTTGGAAAGTTCAGTTTACTGCAGACAACACACAACGTTCAACACTATCATATTGTCTATATGTGCACTTGAAATGGCGATTCAGAAAGTGTTGGTCGGCCCAGGAATGCGCAATTTCCCTGTAACTCCAACCATTAATGTGTTATGCCCATTTTTGTGGTCTTCAGTCTGAAAACTGGTCTGATGCAGCCGTTCACACTAGTCCATTCTGTGTAAAACTGTTCATCTTTGTGTAATCCTGCAACCTACTATCCTCAGATGTAGACAAGTCATAGTAGCTTGCAGAAGATATCAGCTGGTGACGACCTTATAGCCTGAACTACCAACAATGGTCCCTTACCACAATGACAATGAGATAGAGGATACTTATCACTTCCCTCCAATTAAAATTACTTTGGAATTGACAGGGTGCAGTGGCATGGGGAAGTGTTGCCAGCAGCAAGCAGCCACGCTTCACAAGGCTCTCCATACCCACAAAACAGGTGACACGGCAGCCATGTGGGGCTCAAGAGAGAACTACAATTGGTTGTACACAGGACCCTCCCAATTTACTCACTAAAACGTCAACCACATAATAATTCTAATCAGTACAAGACTTTTAACACTAGTGTTGGGCACGTATACTGGACAGTTTCTTCTTTCTGTGCCTCTCATCCCTCTCACAGGGAAACCCCTCTGTGCGACCATAGAATATGCATTTGAAACTGCTTATTGCAGTCAAGACTTGGTCTCCCTCTACGATTTTTACCCTCCACACTTCCATCCCTTACCAAATTGATGACTTCTTGGTGCCTCAGCATCCTGACTATTAGTCAAGTTGTGCCAGAAATTTATTCTCTCTCTAATCAGACTCAGTATCTCTTCATTAGTTATATGATCTGCCACTTAATCTTCCGTATTCTGCAACAGTGCATTTCAAAAGCTTCTGTTCTCTTCTTGCATGTCGTTCTTATTCTTCAAGTTCCTGTTCCATACAATGCTACAATCCACACCGCCACCTTCTGGAAAGACCTGTTCATAATACCCCTATTTAAATACACTATATGTTCTTATATGTTTGTTTCATATCTACATTTTTGGCAGATAGTATAATTATGACGGTACATCCCCAAAATAATAACAAGTTTTCAACTTTACAACATCTGTTCACTATGGCGGTAGCAAAGTTTTTTTCATCAGGGTGTTAGCAACAAGGTCAGCATGCCACCAAAAGTACTCTATATAAGTATACATACATGTTGACATTTACAAATCCTCTTACTTATTTTAAAGTCATCATGTGTGTCACAAACTGGTAAGAATCTTGCCAGACATCTCATTCACCCTCACAACATAATACTATTATTGGCTTCTTGGCAGAGAAATGGCGCATTAGAATAGGGAAGGATCTGACCTACCTCATTCTCTCTAGTCACTGTATAACTAGTTTATGACACATGGAGAGAGCTACAGTTGGCACATGTATAACCAGATGCATACTACTGGCGATGTGGTGCCTGTAAGGTATCCAATTCTCCACAAGATGGTGCCCACTGGTGACAAACGTTCTGGACTCTCCACTGATGCAGAAGGAAATAACATTCAAAAATATTTGTACCTTAGTAGTTTCACAGAGATTCATTGTTGGGGAGGAGTGAAGGGCAGTGCAATGAAAGTTGGTGGGAAATACCCTATGCACACTTAATTCATTAAAGCTGGTGCACCAGCTCAAATCTGAGAGTTTGCGAGAAAGAACCAGCTGCCGTACATGGAACCAACATTGCATCCCTCTGAAGTGATCTGGATTGACTACAGAACGTCTAAATAACACTGAGCAGAGTTTAGCTTTGCTGCATGTCATTACCAGCCAGAGTTTTTGCACCATTTTGTATAAAAGTTGTACAGCACATTTTTGTTTCTTCCAGTTCTTTTTTCTGCGGATCATAACACCATTACTTGTCCACATTCACTGTCACTGAATTATAGATCACATAATGACCCATCTTTGATTTCTCCAATAACTATCTGGTGCATAAAACACAATAATAAACTGATTTCTCTATCAATAAAGTAGCATATCAGGTGACAATTATATTAAAAAAAAACTGTATTTTGTCAGATGAACTACCCTATGCAGACCTATCATTCTTCCTGTTGGCATGTTCTAAATAATTTTATTAATTTTTTTTTTAACATGTGATCTTTCATTATCTAACTAGAACTAACAACTTTATAGCAGCCTAACAACCTTAGAACTTGTAGCAAACAGAAAGTAGCAAATGCTGTAAACTATCATTGGTCATGCTTCACCATTCCTCTCATCTCTTTTACATAAGATTGCAAGTTTTGCATTTCCTTTACATCAAGAGAAACTCTCAAGTGTCCCTTGTACTCCACTTTCTAAAGATTTTCCTTCCTTCTTCAATAAAACACCACATATATTTGTGTAGATGAAATTGCTAATGCATGACTGTGCAGTGGCACTTAACTGTTGAACATCAGGCTCGCAAGATGAGGAGAAACAGCTGCGTACAACATGTGCAGTACTAGATTACAAAGTTCTTTGCTGTGCCTGACGGAATGAGAATATGAGGAACTGCCAAGAGCAACGTCACTTGAAAGAGACCATTAAGCATTGGAGCATCAGTGATGGGAGGCTGTATGTAACTGGCAGGTTTCACTTCTTTCGTACGTATCTCATTGTCAGGAACATAATCACGAGACATTACAGCTTTACAGCTACAAACACACACACACACACACACACACACACACACACACACACACACACACACACACACACACCACCCGCTTGTTACATATACTACTTATCCACAAGCATACACACCACCACACCAGACATCATAAATATGGAATAATAAAAAGATAGATAATGAAAAACGGAGATATGGTGCATTTCTTGAACTGACACAATCTTAAAAGCTACTCAAGAAATCTGACTTGAACGCCAACTATGTTTGCAGATCTCACTGTAACTGAAAGTGATAAGAATAAGAGCATTGTCACAAGGGCACTTTTCTTCCAATGCACTTGGAGTGAAAAGTTTCATACAGGAAATAGCAGCACAGTTTCAGCTAACCTGTAAGAGCTAAATATATGTAGGCATAACATGGTTTAATACAAAAATTTGAAGCTTTTGTCAGTGTCTGGAGCCTGTTTCCTGTTCTGTATCATTCCTCAGAATTTAACCCCCCCTCCCTCCCCCCAGCTCATTTTTGTGGTTATTTTAGAACACACAAGTGAAACTTAAATTATAAACAAAGGGAGCATGCTTAATAATTCAGCAGCAGCTAATGCAATACTGTCTGTCCCCAAGCATCAAAATCATTTGAATTAAAACAAAATCAAAAGCACCAGGCAGATTTATAAATTAAAGAGCTGGTACACAAAGTTAAGGACTGAACTGCCACACAAAACTATACATCATCACTCAGTATATGCATCACCAAAATAATACGTAGAAGGAAAATTAGGATGATGATTTAAATTCTGACACATAGATAATGTAATGATTGTATGGGGGGTAGTAATGTAAATAGACACAGGCAGAGAGGAAGAAGGCAAGCAATAAGAAAAGATTCAAGAAGAAAAAGTTAAATATGTGGTAATTCCAATTATGCTCTCGAACATAACAAACCTAAAAACAGAGCACTGATTATTAGTACAAAGCTTTTAATTTGTGACCCTAGTAAAGTTATTGCATGAGAGAACGCTGGGTGGGAATTATACACTCGCTATTAGCTATCAACAACTGGTGGATAAAAACCGATCCTCCATTGCTGGGGTGGTTGTACAACAGAACAAGTGCCACAAGTATATTTGCAGTTAATATAACAGGTGAAGTGAGAAAACAGTTGGTATCCCAAACAACATGAGTTTGCAATCACATTTTGTTGGAGGCTGAACGTAATGCACATTCGTAATGGTGTACCCATCTTTCACTATTGGCAAATAAATGTTAGCCTAACAACATACAAACGGTGCCACAGCAATGAAACATGAACAATGTTTAATGATGATACATGATGAGACATCCTTCATATGCTGGAGATTACATATACGTGTGTGTGTGTGTGTGTGTGTGTGTGTGTGTGTGTGTGTGTCAATGAGGGGGGTGTGCACATGTGCATGCGTAAGCGCATTGACATGAATTTTTTCCACACCTAAATTATAAGTAAGTGATCATTTACAAAACTTACCTTGTTTAATTCCTCTATCCTCCTAATTTGATATGGCGAAGTAGATGATGTCTCGAAATATACATAATCTGGAAGAGACAAAGAATTTCTAAAATGATACCTGCACAACATATACACAGGAAAAGAAAGCACAGCCTTAGTGTGCAGTGAAAATGCACACTACAATAACAATTTTACAAATCTATACATCTTAACACTACTTGTTCACTGTAGCATAGTCAAGGGTTGATCACACACAGCAGACAAAATCTTGTAAAGATTTTTAAGCTTTGTATGTCGAGCAGCGGCTATACAAAACCTTAAAAGTTTCATTGCTGCTAATCACATAATCTTTGATTCCCTGACTACCCACTCTTTTATGTGTACTCAATTAATTGATTTCACTACTTCCACAACATTTTACGTTTTCACTGTCAAACTAAACAGGCCATGACTACTTTAACTGCTCTAAATGACAATGTGTACAACCAAATTGCTGTAGAACAGCTGATTGGAAAACTGCCCTGTTACATTCCAAATTATCACAGAGAGAACTTCATCTCTCCAACAAATCACCCATTACCAATGATTATAAGTCTGACTTGTGGACATCCATTTACTTGAAATTCAAGTATAGGCAAGTGTAAGAGGCAGTCAGAAACATCCATCTCCTCATTCAACAGCTGTGATATGAAAATGTTAACTTAATCGACTCCAAATTGTTGCTTCTACACTTAATATGAACTTACCAATGGGTTAGTTTGACAAAACCATGAACAATAGCAGTGTGATAACGTTTCACAAGTGTAGTAGACATTTTAATTAAAAGACATATATGCTACAAAATTCTTTTATGAAACACTTTTTCCCTCATTTGCCAACAATCTGAAGCCTAAAACTTTACCACCCAGACACCCACTATACCTCATGGAACCATAAAATTAGTTTTTGAGTACACGGAGACTGATCATGCACTGATATGAACCTAATGAACCACCAAACATTCAGGACACATTTACATAATACAAAATTTTATACAGTCCCTTCCTTTAGCAAGATTTGTTGCCCATAAAAGGAATTTTCTACAAAAAGCACCAGGCATATATCGCTATTTTAGCCACGGAAATTACGAAGCAATCAAAATCTACATATACATCTACAGAGCTAATATTATGAAATCTGATACAAATGGAATTGACATATTCGCTCACAGTGCTATTTAACTGAACACTGTTACAATATAAAAATATAGTTTTATGACGTTAATGGAGTAAAGAAAAGTTTAAAATAACGAAATTAACAGAGGAAAGAGGACATCGACTAGCTAAGACAACAATGGCAGAAGTGCAAAATGTTTGACTAAATGGTTCCTACAGACTTTCTGAAGATGACAAATATCATCAAAATTTCAAATGGGGTACTAAATTTCTAAAAAAGTTATTAATTATTTTTCTGGAAATTGTCTCTACCCTTACACTATGAATGCAAATTATGCCACAAGTGTTTTAATGTGCATCTAAGAAGACAAAACTAAGTCACGTCTACAGCTTTTAAAATCAACGTGGGCCATTGTTGTTCCTCTTCTGTGTTGAGCAACAAATTTGTTTCCCTACTTGGACTCTTCTGGAACCAAAAAGAATACTGTAAGAGAAAACACTTTAAATAGTAATGACGTGCCCATTGTCCAGAAGTATCAACAAATTACACTATGGTCCCATTATGGACCATCATGTAACCATCTTAATCACAGTATACCTCCAATGAACACTTATTTCCTTTAATGGGAACTGTTTTACACAGTTCCTCTCTGATAAAAGGGTTTATTAAAGCTCATAATTACATTGGAAACTCCATGCCCCAATAACAACAATCTAAGGAAGAAGACAGATTGCTATTCACTGTAAACATGATGCGCTAAGTTGCAGACAGGCGCAACAAAAAGACCGTTACACATTTAGCTTTCGGCCTGTCTGCAACTCAACATTTTATATTAATGTTGGGTAGTAATTTCTCATTTTTCTTGTATTGTTCACAGCCCTAATTACTTTAACGGATAAAACCTATCATTCACTTCATAAAAATACTTAAAAAACCTTCATCCTAGGTTGGCCGTGCATACCAGGAACAATACCAATTCCAAGATAAAATTAAATCCTCCTATCAAAATTAATAGTAACTTAAAATACAAACAGTGTGATGTGCTCTGGAATAGGCCTACATGTTATCTGATCACTATATGAAACCACAGTAATAAAATGAACCCTCACTAAACAATTGCAGTAATAATGGGCTCCAAGTTAAATAAAATATTTAAAAGAAACTGACGCACCAAAAATTTTATGTACATGGCAAAACAACTTGAAACAGTTGACGAGTAAATACACTGATATTGCTGGTCAGTCCTACAGTTAGTTATCAAAATTATCATTATTATCTCCACTGGAAAGTTTTCAAAGAAAATCTCAGCTTCCAAGTAAATAAGATGTTAATTTGGAATCTAAGTGACCTAAGCAAAATATACAAACCATCCACGCATCCCGTTTGATTGCAACTGAAATCTGTTTTATCCCAGCAAGAAAGAATTGGAATGGGATAGTTTCTTTTGTTTTAATGTGAATTTCAGCTATGGACTCCAGTTCTGATGTAAAATTAATGCTAATAAGCTTGCACCTGACTGAGACAACAGTGGGTGATATGCTAGACGTTATATACGTAACAAGGGCACGTTCAGCCCTCACATCTGGTAAGAAACACAAGTCAACTGCTGAAATGCCATATCAAGTTGTTGTTATTGCTGCTGCTGCTAGTCTCTCATGTGGAATCTTCTTTATCTCTGTGTAACCATGGCAACCTATGTCATTTGGAACCTGTTTACTGTAACCATGCTTTGTTCTCAACAAGTAAACAATTCTTTTTCTCCTTGCCACAGAACGCATGAAGTCCTCATGTCATGTTGATTTCCACTCCTTGGCACAACAGATTGACATTACATGATTCTCCTTATTTAAATTCATTTAATAGAGACATCTGACCTCTGCCAGAGTCAATATGAATGCTATGAACTTCTACTATTTCACCAAACCTAGTACTGTAACTATAAATGACACCAAACACTGTTACTGAGAGCAACTTTTCACCATATCTTTGGAAATCTTAATTAAAACATCCTTATGAACTACTGGATAGATTGCAGAGCTCTTTACAATGTAGAATTTGTTTGTGTTCTTCATTTATATCTCGAGAAGATAGACTGTTGTACAAGAAGGAAATCGGGGTTTGATAAAAGTGTGACGAAGTGAAGAAAATGAGTGGGCCCTACACAGCTTACACAGCTAGTACCTTACTTCTAATCATAGGATTTGTCTATGATAAACCTCTCATGCAACAAAAAAGAGATCCATTGATTCCAAAATAATGCTGCAACAGCCTCTGGCATCTCGAAAATGGCAGTTACTGGTGATCTGGGGAGCCCTTGCAAAAGATACATCCACCATAATTTCAAAACTGTTATGTTTGCACAATGATCCACTTAAGTAATATCATTGTTTTTACAATACAAATCAAGTGTAATGATATTCATGATCTTGTGCAGCATGGTTACTTCACATAAGCGAATCTGTGGTTCTAGTAATGGTCTGGATAGACTGAACCAGGGACTCACAAATTACTTCTCCATCCCTAAGAGAATTTCCATTCTTCTTACAGCTCTTCATAATTATCAAATGTAAATCAGTGTAAAGTGTGGCGTTCAATATTAATAGGAGGGGTCGGCTAAAATTTTGTACAAATTATATATCAAAAAAGCTGTTCATATTCAACTCATAAGGGAGAAAGCTTATGTTCTAATATTTTGGATAACTACATGTAACTGTAATTAATCTCTCACTACTGGAAACCAACATTGCATTCACTGACAAACAACATGGTGAAGTGACGAACACTTAAATAAAGCTGGTCGAAAGATAAAAAACCATTTTTGCAAAAGGAACGAGCCGATTAATATAACTGTATACCCAATAACAAAGCCACTACTAGTTGTCAGTACTTCACATTATATTACAAATCAAAACAAACATATCCCGACATGTAAACAAATATTATGGCGTGGTCTCTAGCCGTCTACAATCGTAGTACAACAGCTACAAATTAAGCAGATTTTCCAATTATTATATATGCACCTAATTATTTTTCCAAATTAATGTTTAGACGCCTTCCAAACTAACACCAAGCATTCATGTGCTCATCCGAAAAAATAGTGCAAATTTGTTTGCCAAACAATTAACAATGAGCAAGATTTCTGATATGGAATGGAATAATGTTAAATACAAACATGTGAAACGTGCACATAAAAGTCGAATGTTTATTTTCACTCCAAGAAACGCATTTTAAACAATCGAGTAAAGCACTACAATATCAATGCGCGCGCCCAGCAGTCTAGTGTGTAGCCGGCCTAGCTATTTAAAACATTATATATATACATGCCTACCTCCAACTCTATACATGTTTGCTGTCATGGTGTCGTCTTCAGCACTTCAAATCACTATCTTCGACAACTACATTTAACACACACTTTGTCTATGTCTCTGTTCACGCAGTTACTACAACGGATCACTGGACAACCCACAGCAACAACTCGCCATTTTCCTCTCCTACCTCTCTTCCACCACCGACCTATGACGTCACACTGCACAGTCCGACGGAATTTTTGTCAACAAATTATTTGCGAAATAATAACGGATCATACTTTTCTTCATTAGTGCCCCTGTTCAAGACGACAGAAGAAGAACAAACAAAGGTAAGCTTAATGTTTCAGTCCTTTGTCTCACATTTGCGTGCGATGGCGTTTCTGCCGCAGCGCGCAATGGACTGTCAACACGGTTATTTCGCAAACTGCATCGAAAATTGTCGTGACACATATAAGTCTCTGTTTATAGTACTTCCAAAAAAGGAGCAATAAGAGGATAAAATATCTTATGAGCGCATTCTGTGATTAGCAGTGCAGTGTTTCTACTTTTACATCCTTCTCGGAAAAAGGGATGCAACTCCCAAAGTTTTAAATGTTGCACCCAATATATGCATAGAAATTGGTACTTAGGTCATATAAAATAGTTTCCAGTTCCGAAACTTGGTCCTCTAATCAAAAGAAATCCGTAATTTCTGCGTTGTCTTCTAATCTAGAACAGTCGCAAACATGTCGGTGTCCAAACGCTTTTCTTTTCCAAGACGTAACAAGTCGTTCAGATGACTAATTCATTGACTTCTATAGATATTTTATGGTTTTGAAAATAATATTTAAATTTCAGCGCGTCTTATAGTTGGCATGGAAACAGATCCAGAGCACATACTTTAACTGGCAGTTGAACCATGTGCTTCGATTTAACGCCATCTATGGATTGCTTCATTAACGAACTCGATAGGATATTCCGAACTTGTCATTGGGGAAGTAATTCAAATCGAAACATTTGGAAAGAAAGACAGACGAATAAATATCTCAAACACGAATAATATTTGAAATTTATGAAAGTGGTAGAGAAGTTAAGGATTTAAAAATGTTATTCAAGAGAAAAGTCTCCTGCACAATTAAATTTGCGCTGATTGAAGTACTGTAATTCGAATTATGAGTTAACTACAAGAATGTCACTGAAAATTAATTCAGATACATTCATTATGTTAAAATAAAGAGATGATTGCATAATACATATCGTCAATAGAACCGCATTTAATGGAATGTGACAAACACTAGGGCAGAAATGGAAACAGTGAGACACAAAGCCTGAGAAACAAATATGACTTAAAAAAAGTGACCGTAATATTCTTTAAAAACGTATAATGTGCTTAAAGTCGTGCAAAGTGATACATTTATATTTTATATCATCATCTTTCATTTTAGAAAATAAAAGTTTGTTAGCTTGTTGTTCTATGGCAATAACATACAATTTGCTTAAGTATGTGCATAGTGGTTTAATTATATTTTATAGCATCTTCTTTCTCTAAAAAAATAAAAAATGTGAGACTGCTTTTGTAACACAAAGTGTTGGAGGGCTCTGCCGGCAGTAGCGTGGCTAACCGAAGGGTCACCCATGCCGGACAGCCCGTAGGGGAGGAGCCAGACCAAGTGTGTCCCACAACGACCTATCGAAAACCTGTCTCCTATCCTTTTCCTATCCCTAGCCCATCCTTTTTCTTTTCCTTCCCATTTCCCCCATTTAACCGATGCTGGCGTTTAAACCACGTATAGGGGTGAGGAGGAAATGCCAAGCCCATATGCCGAACATCTGGAAAATCGTCAGTGCCTGGGCAATAAGGTGGCAGCTCCACTTAACGCAATCGGAAAGGGTGGGCCAGTCACCCGCCCTTCTTAAACAACCTGATTACTGAAACCGAGATCCATTATAATAACGAATATTCTCTTCCTTTGAGGGACTTTCAAGACAATTAATTTAATTAACCTGTTAATAGTGCTCCTTAAAGGTAGTTATCATTTCCATCTCTGATTTCACAGAACAAACATGGTATATAGATTTAGAAAGTACATTAAACAGCGTTCTTAACCTGTGATTAAAAACACCTTGTTTTAAACCACCCTGAGCAGTATTTGGACTGAACAAGAAAGACTAAAAGGCTTCGTGAAAATAGTATTAACCGTTATGATCGATCTCTAAACAAATTGACCTTTTATACAGTGAGTCCCATCTAAACTTTTCATTGTCAATATCTCTGGAACCACAATAGATATTGACAAACGGTTTTCACGGGTATGAATGTACGGCAGGGGCTCACGAAAGTAAATACTATGAGACATTCTAAAACGTACGCAAATATTCGTTTCAACGCTTTTTTTAATGGACACCCCCGATTATTCCATACGCAATAAGTAACATGACAAATCACAATAATAATGGCGTTGGTTGCATTGCAATACATCAATTACATCCCAAGAAATTGGAATGCGTGAAAGAATGAAACGCACCGATAGTGCTCTTCCCGTAGTGCAAGCATGAACGCACATTCCGCGCAATTGCGATGTGATTGTCGTAGTACGTAGCAAAAAATGCTGTTCTTACATATTGTTATGTACCTGATAGTACGCGGCCTGCGAAACATACGAATATGTCCAGTCAACTACAATGAAAACAAGGACACTGTTTACTGGTACGTGCTTTTTGAACTTTTCGACTGTACTAAAATAGACGGTAACGAAATACCGATAACCACCGACCAGAATGGACAAAATTAATGGCTGGCAAAGCTTCGCACAGAAGGATACATACTATCTGATTGTAGTTGTGCATCAGTTACACAGTGGTACATGCCACATACAAGACATGTCACTGAACATCTTTAATGACTGCGACACAATTGAACTGTTGCAGATGGTGCAACACATACATAAACATAGAGTAGTACTAACAAAACAAACATACATCCTCTTCAAAAGACACAGAATGTATGCCGATATATAATCACACGTCTCACACCCGAAACGCTACAACATATGTTCAAAGAGATCGCCATTTGGTTGGCAGTACTGCTGTGTATGCTCCAGCAAAGATCAGCTCATGGCAGTCAGCGTCTGTGCTGTTATTGCGGCGCAAGCAGCAGTAATATGGTCTTTAATGTTGGCCATTGTTGTTGGGACGTGCTGATACAGCACGTCTTTCACATGCCCCCGAGAAAAACGTCTATGGGGATGAGGTCCGGCATCCATTCTGGAAATCCATGAATAGGACTGCCCCTTCGAATTCATTGATGTAGGAATTGTTGGTTTAGCAGCTGTTGTACCACCATGGAATTATACGCAGGGCATCCATCATGTTGATACCAAATTATTTGACACAGATGAAGGAGCAGGTCGTCCATCAGTTCAGGTAAGGAACACCGCAGGAAACGCTCATACTCTGGCTCATTAAAAGTGCCATCAATGAAATATGGGCCAATGATGTGGTGTCCTACAATATCACATGATACACTGACACTCCACTGACGTTGATGTTCAATCCGGCGAATCCACTGTGGGTTTCCTGGTGATCAGTAGTGCATATTGTGTAAGTTGACATTCCCATCGTTTGTAAGCATGGCCTCACTGGTAAACAGTACCCTGTGCATAAAATCATGGCATTGCTGCAGAACCCACTGACATACTCCAGGCAAATGTGAATGTCGTTGCCATGGAGGCCTTGATGGAGCACCATGTGACATGGGTGGTATCTATTCCTGTGCAGAATACGCATCACACTTGTTCGAGAGATTTCCGTCTCTCTCTCCATTTCACAAATACCTGCATGAGGTGTATTGCAATGGCTGCCAGAGTAGCTATCTCTGCTACTTTATGTTTTACATCTCTGCTCCGGATCCACATTCCTGGACACAACCGCCCAGTCGTGCGAAGATTTCTAACAGTATTCATACAGGTATGGCAGGTCGGATGAGTCTGTTAGGCTACTACTGGGTGCACACATGTGCCATTTTGGTGATATTCTCCATACAGTAATATCATGTTAACCATTTCCTCATTTGTGAATACCATGTCGAATGCCTAGAATGGATGGAAAGGCGAATTAATATCACAATTACAGCAATGATACCAATTATGGTGTACAGTACACCGGTGTCATGTGCCAGTATGTAATTCCACACAGAACAACCTGCTTCGTAGTGAGCTGGTCCTACACATAGCACCGATTGCAGCCCGTTCCTGTAAAAAGGGTTGAACGGGGAGGCTACACTGGCCGGTACTGCTCCGTAGTCTGTAAGTATACAAATGCAACATAATATGAGGAACCCTGTTATGTACATACCAACGTTTGTGGTGGGAATCCCTTTTTCCAGCTCTCGTTATAAGAGTGAAAGTAAGAATATGTACGTCAATCACTTCACAATTACGAGCAAAGTGCAGATCATGCTTGCATTGTGGGAAGTGCAATAGTGGCGCGTTCCATCCATTTCACGCGTCTTTTTATGTTCCAATTTCTCGGGATGAAGGTGACGTATTGCGATGCGACCACTACCATTATCATTGTGACTTCCAGTGTTATTGATTGCGTATGGAGCACGTGAGCCCCTGCCATACAATCATACTCATGAAAGTCGTTTGTCAACATCTATTGTCATTCCAGAAATATTGTCAATGAAAAATTTATGTGAAACACCCTGTATATTATATAACGGTACATTAAATATCATTAAAACTTTGCTTACTCTACATTTGAAAGACAACATTCTTGGTGCCTTCCTTTGAACCCTATGATTATGTAGCACTTCAGTCTCTTCATTTATATGATCGCTAAGAGAATTCTTGTTTGAAGTTCAGCTTAGCTTCTTTCCACAAACAATTAAGTTATTTCTGGTGCATTTGGTTTCACTTTTTGGCGTGCCACTTACAACATGTCTCTCCGGTGGACATGCATTTGGATGCCTCTAATGAGCCTGTGTCAGTAACTCAAAGACACAGAGCCACCATATCAGTGACACTGCTATCAAAATTATACTCTTGAATTTTCAAGCAAGTGACTGTAAAATGTGGCCCTGTGTAGGGAAACTGGAGACGACACATTGCATTCCTGATTGTAAAACTACTCCTATTATCTTCCACGTAAGTAATTAACATAAATAAAAGGTGATGATGGAACCTTGGGATGTGAATATCACGACAGATTTATTCATAAAAACATGAGTCAAATGGAATATACGTCAATATAATACATTACTTATATTCTATTTTATATTCATAGCGTAAAAAGCTGCGCGGGATTAGCCGAGCGGTCTTGGGCGTTGCAGTCATGGCCTGCGCGGCTGGTCCCAGCGGAGGTTCGAGTCCTCCCTCGGGAATGGGTGTGTGTGTTTGTCCTTAGGATAATTTAGGTTAAGTAGTGTGTAAGCTTAGTACTGATGATCTTAGCAGTTAAGTCCCATAAGATTTCACACACACACTCGCTCCTAGGGTAAAAAGATCTGATTGGCGGTTGAAACTGTTGAACCCAGGGTGATGACTCGACTTTAATTGTGACTTTCCTCCCTCCATCAGAGATAGGAAAAAACCGTTTCTCCAATCCCAGTACATCAACAGGCATCCACTGTGACATTTCCGACGTCTCAGGCCCCAATCCAATTAACACACTGTTATTTTGCATGTGAGGGAAGCCGCGTGATCCAGAGCATCTAAGTGACCTAGAAGAAATGCTACACCATTCTCTGCCAGCCAGTGTCTGCCCACTAACAAAACTTTCACGAAATGTTTTCGTTGGTCAAATTGATACTGATCTGAGAGGCAGCAGGATAGAATATGACGTCTCCTGCCGAAACAGTGAGCTGTGCTTCGACTCACCCAGCAACAATCGCCGCTCTCACATTCCTATGGAACTCTGCGAAATAAATTGTGAGAACTGCTTCTTTTTTTATTTTTTTGACCTGGCTTCAGGGAGAATAAGCCACGGCGCCCTCCTCCTGGACTCCCCTGCCTCACCAAAAACAAATGCTCATCTTCTCCACCTCAAGCAACAGCATGCATCTAGCTGCAATTGAATTCAGCATTACAACCACCGTCAGTCCTATCTAATAATCTCATGGACCATAGAGTGTGTGTTTATCAGCTCGACTGAGTAAATAAATTTTTCCTGGTAAATGTCACTTCACACTCAGACAACACTCCTACAATTGCAAGGATTTTTCCTACAATATGTATATTTTCTTTTTCCTCTAACGCTACTAAAACAAAATCACCTGACATGGATGAGCACTCTAAGTATTCAGAGTTAACAAATTCTGGCTCTGGAAACAGGTATTACAAATTACAGTTCTCAGCACTTACGAATCTTGAAAAACTCATTCACTTTCGTCAGAATCATTGTCACCATCTAGGAATAATGCTCATTTTGGTTTAGGTCTCTTAATGCCCTTTGGTTTTCGTTTCATTTGTAGTCCATTCCTTCCTAGCATGCCTGTTGCAATCCTTATTTTTCTTTTAGGTCATGATGAGTCCAAGTTTTTCTTCGTTTAGCCTTTTGGAACCTCGTATACCCCCTGGAGAGAGCTAAGATGCAGATCTTTCTTATGGTGGTGAAGAACTCGTCATCGTACATAGTGTTTGACTATCAAAATTTGATGGATGTCAAACCTCAGTTTCAGGTATAAGAACTTTGTGAGATGCTTTGTCTGTTTCCAGTCTTTTATGTACAGGCCTAACAGTAACAGAGGATGGGAGAAATTCATCTTCATTGAACATATGGCGAGCAAATGAAAAAAATGCCTGTCTTCTTACTGTAATAACCCTTTAGTGTCGTTGTTAATAGTTGTTAGCCTATCAAAGTAATAAAAGAAGGTACAGCCAATTTTTTTAAATATTTTTGGAGTAACTAAGAGAAGCACTTGTCTTTCTGCTTTCAACCTAGGTAATGTAAGCATTGTGAGCTGTAGTTGTAGTGATTGCACAATATACTAACTTATTTTGAGTTACTTAATAGTTTTATTATTAATCGTCCAGTCAAAAAGTTTAATTTCATTATTCATTGTAGTACAAGTTTCATTTTTCCACATTTCTATCAGGGAAGACGCAACGCTTCGATGTAACACTAGTTCGGCATTGGCGTGATTTCATTATTAATTTGTGATGTCCATTCTTACCAAAGGAGATGAAGTTGTTGTTATTGTTGTTGTGGTCTTCAGTCAGTCAGTTGAGACTGGTTTGATGCAGCTCTCCATGCTACTCTGTCCTGTGCAAGATTCTTCATCTCCCAGTACCTACAGCAGCCTACATCCTTCTGAATCTCGTTAGTGTATTCAGCTCTTGGTCTCCCTCTACGATTTTTACCCTCCACGCTGCCCTCCAATACTAAATTGGTGATCCCTCGATGTCTCAGAACATGTCCTACCAACCGATCCCTTCTTCTAGTCAAGTTGTACCACAAGCTCCTCTTCTCCCCAATTCTATTCAATATTTCCTCATTGGTTATGTGATCTACCCATCTAATCTTCAGCATTCTTCTGTAGCACCACATTTCGAATGCTTCTATTCTCTTCTTGTCTGAACTATTTATTGTCCACGTTTCACTTCCATACATGGCTACACTCCATACAAATACTTTCAGAAACGACTTCCTGACATTTAAATCTATGCTCGATGTTAACAAATTTTTCGTCTTCAGAAACGCTTTCCTTGCCATTGCCAGTCTACATTTTATGTCCTCTCCTCTTTGACCATCATCAGTTATTTTGCTCCCCAAATAGCAAAACTCCTTTACTACTTTAAGTGTCTCATTTCCTAATCTAATTCCCTCAGCATCACCCGATTCAATTCGACTACATTCCATTATCCTCGTTTTGCTTTTGTTGATGTTCATCTTATACCCTCCTTTCAAGACACTGTCCATTCCATTCAACTGCTCTTCCAAGTCCTTTGCTGTCTCTGACAGAATTACAATGTCATCGGCGAACCTCAAAGTTTTTATTTCTTCTCAATGGATTTTAATACCTACTCTGAACTTTTCTTTTGTTTTCTTTATTGCTTGCTCAATATACAGATTGAATAACATCAGGGATAGGCTACAACCCTGTCTCACTCCCTTCCCAACCACTGATTCCCTTTCATACCCCTCGACTCGTATGACTGCCATCTGGTTTCTGTACAAATTGTAAACAGCCTTTCGCTCCCTGCATTTTACCCCTGCCACCTTCAGAATTTGAAATAGAGTATTCCAATCAACATTGTCAAAAGCTTTCTCTAAGTCTACAAATGGTAAAAACGTAGGCTTGCCTTTCTTTAATCTAGCTTCTAAGATAAGTCGAAGGGTCAGTATTGCATCACATGTTCCAACATTTCTACGGAATCCAAACTGATCTTCCCCGAGATCGGCTTCTATCAGTTTTTCCATTCGTCTGTAAAGAATTCGCATTAGAATTTTGCAGCTGTGACTTATTAAACTGATAGTTCTGTAATTTTCATATCTGTCAACACCTGCTTTCTTTGGGATTGGAATTATTATATTCTTCTTGAAGTCTGAGGGTATTTCGCCTGTCTCATACATCTTGCTCACCAGATAGTAGGGTTTTGTCAGGACTGGCTCTCCCAAGGCTGTCGGTAGTTCTAATGGAATGTTGTCTACTCCGGGGGCCTTGTTTCGACTCAGGTCTTTCAGTGCTCTGACAAACTCTTCACGCAGTATCATATCTCCCATTTCATCTTCATCTACATCCTCTTCCATTTCCATAATATTGTCCTCAAGTACATCGCCCTTGTATAGACCCTCTATATACTCCTTCCATTCCATTCTAAAATTCTAATCAAGAACAGCTGCCAACATGAGTAACTTAGAAGTAGATATCCTTGGAATAGTGGAACAACTTAAATCACTTATTAAAAGCCAGCCTCCTGGTCCAGACTGTATACCAATAAGGTTCCTTTCAGAGTATACTGATGCAATAGCTCCATACTTAACAACACAATTGCTCGCTCGACGAAAGATCTGTACCCAAAGACTGGAAGTTTCACAGGTCACACCAATATCCAAGAAAGGTATTAGAAGTAATCCAATAAATTACAGGCCCATATCATTAACGTCCATATGCAGGAGGATTCTGGAACATATATTGTGTTCGAACATTATGAATTACCTCGAAATCGAGCGAAGTCGCGCAGTGGTTAGCACACTGGACTCGCATTCGGGTAGACGACGGTTCAAAGTCGCGTCCGGCCATCATCATTTAGGTTTTCCGTGATTTCCCTAAATCGCTTCAGGCAAATGCCGGGATGGTTCCTTTGAAAGGGCACGACCGACTTCCTTCCCCATTTTTCCCGATGATCTCGCTTTTTGGTCCCCTCCCCCAAATCAACCAATCAGTTACCTCAAAGAGAACGATCTATTGCCACACGTTCAACACGGATCGAGAAAACATCGTTCTTGTGAAACTATTTGCATACTTTTAATGTTGAGTGCTATTAACAAGGGATTTCAAATCGATTCCGTATTTCTAGATTTCCAAAAGGCTTTTGACACTGTATCACACAAGCGGCTTTTAATGAAATTGCCTGTTAATGAAATATCGTCTCAGTCATGTGACTGGATTAGTGATTTCGTATCAGAGAGGTCACAGTTCGTAGTAACTAACAGAAAGTCATCGAGTAAAACAGAAGTGATTTCTGACGTACCCCAAGGTAGTGTTATAAGACCTCCGCTGTTCCTTATCTATATAAATGATTTAAGAGACAGTCTGAGCAGCCATCTAGTAAAGTAATCAGAAGATCAAAAAAACTGCCAAACGATTTAGAAAAGATATCTGAATGGTGCAAAAATTGGCAACTGACCCTAAATAATGAAAAATGTGAGGTCATCCACATGATTGCTAAACAGAATCCGTTAACTTTGGTTACACGGTAAATCAGCCTAATCTAAAGGCCGTAAATTCGATTAACTACCTAGGGATTACAATTACGAAGAATTTAAACTGGAGAGAACACGTAGAAAATGTTGTGGGTAAGGTAAACCAAAGACTGAGTTTTACTGGCAGAACACTTAGAAAATATAACATATCTACTAAAGAGATTGCCTACACTATGCTTGTCCGTCCGTATTTGGAGTACTGCTGCGCAGTCTGGGATCATTACCAGATAGGATTAACGGAGTACGTCGAGAAAGTTCAACCAAGAGCAAAACGTCCAGTATTATCGCTAAATAGGAAAGAGAATGTCACGGACATGATACAGGACTTGGGTTGGAAACGATTAAAACAAAGAGGGAATTAGGCCTATTTTACACTTTCCTGTCTAGAAATGCCTAATCGTGAGTACTGTTGGCGTTAAGTCACACGGGGATGGGATGGAGATTTTTATGACAACTGAGCTGGGTAATGGAGCAATAGAAGCCCTTTGATCAATTAGTTACTGACTGCCTGATAGGTGTATATTCTCTGAGAGAAAAAGTTGCAAAAATTGATTTAACCTTAGGAAATTGTTTCTTGACGCTCATCGGCTATAAGATTGAAGTAAATCTTCATAGATAAAAGTTAAATCATAGCAAATACTGCTGGAGCTATCGTATACTATTTTTAGGCAATGATGGCAGCCGGAAAAAAGACAAAATACACTGAAGACCCAAAGAAACTTATACACCAACCTAATGTCGTGTAGGGTCCCCGCGAGCACGCAGAAGTGCCGCAACACGACGTGGCATGGACTCAACTAATGTCTGAAGTAGTGCTGAAGGGAACCGACACCATGAATCCTGCAGTGCTGTTCGTAAATCCGTAAGAGTGCGAGGGAGTGGAGATCTCTTCTGAACAGAACGTTGCAAGGCAACCCAGATATGCTCAATAATGTTCATGTCTGGGGAGTTTGGTGGGCAGCGGAAGTGTTTAAACTCAGAAGAAGCCATTCTGTAGCAATTCTGGATGTGTGGGGTGTCGCATTGTCTTGCTGGAATTGCCCAAGTCCGTCGGAATGCACAATGGACATGAATGGAAGCAGGTGATCAGACAGGATGCACCTGTAAGAGTCGCATTTAGACGTATCAGGGGTCCCACATCACTCCGACAGCACACGGACCACACCATTACAGAGCCTCCACCAACTTGAATAGTTCCTGCTGACGTGCAGGGTCCATGGATTCATGAGGTTATCTCGTTACCCTTACACGTCCATTTGCTCGATACAATTTGAAACAAGACTCGTCCGACCAGGCAACATGCTTCCAGTCATAAATAGTCCAATGTCGGAGTTGAGGGGCCCAGGTGAGGCGTAAAACTTTGCGTCGTGCAGTCATCAAGGGTAAACGAGTCGGACTTCGGTTCCGAAAGCCCATATCTATGATGTTTCGTTGAATAATTCGCACGCTGACACTTGTTGATGGCCCAGGATTGAAATCTGTAGCAATTTGGGGAACGATTCTCTTCAGTCGTCTTTGGAGCCGTTCTTGCAGGATCTTTTTCCTGCCGGAGCGATGTCGGAGATTTGATGTGTTATCGGGTTCCTGAAACTCACTTAGATCTTGATGATCTGTCATTGTAGCAGCAGTAGCCGATGTACGAGTAACAACTGCGCCAGACACTTATGGTCTTATATAGGCGTTGGCGACCGCAGCGCCGTATTCTGCCTGTTTGCATGTCTTTGTATTAGAATAGGCATCCCTATACCAGTTTCTTTGGCGCTTCAGTGTGGCTAAATCTTCTTGTAGCCAATTAAATGTTTGACTCTATCACAATTAGAAGGAAACATCAAGGTAAGTTATATGATTTACTACTACACTTCTTGCGGTATTTACATGAAAACCGCATGTCATTAAAACCGCTGTTTACGGAATGGAAGTTTGCTCACATGATGTATTTTGCCTCAATACCCGTATGATCCCCCGGTCAAAGAGAGTAGCAATAAGAGATGAAATCAGGCAAATACCACAATGGAATATTATTGAACCGTCTGTAACATCATACTACAGTTCACTGTTAGTGGTAACCAAACCTAATGGAAGTATTTGTCTCATGTTAAGCGTAAGAACCCTAAATAAAATAATTGTACCTGTACGCACAAGTCCTGAAAATCTTGATGAGCAATTACAGAAATTCCATGGTGTCGAATACCTCACAAGTTCTGATTTAAGAAGTTCGTACTAGGAGGTTAAATTAGCACCAGAATCTACAAAGTATGCACAGAAAGAACACTAAGAGAAATTTTTGCAGAGAGATGTCACAGCAAATTTACAAAAATCTAAGTTTACAAGAGAGGAGATGATATTTCTAGGACATATAATATTCTCACAAGGAATATGACTAGATTCTGATAAAATAGCGCAATCAAGAATTTCCCATACCCAGATACAAAGGAGCAGTTACAGGCATTTTTTGGACTCGGCTCTTACTCTCGACATTTGATTCCAGATCCATTATTAAACAGTACAGCATTACTAGATTTACGTAAAAAGACCCCTTCATGCCTTTGAATAAAGGAATCTACTACTGATTTTAAAGCAATCAAAGAAGCGTTATTTTTTTCAGGGATGTTGTGTCATCGTGGTATGAGCAAAGATTTTTGTGTCGCTACAGGTGCTTCAAACATAGATTTGGGCTTATGTCTGTTTCAGATCGATGAAGAACATGATAAGTATGAAGTAAAAGTGTTTACCTTTGCAAGTAGAACACTCAAGGAATACAAGCATTCTTATTCAGCGACAGAATTAGAAACACTAGCGAATGTGTGGACATTCAAAAAGTTCAGTTACTACATTTGTGATAAAAACGTAAAATTATATACTGATCACCAAGTTTACAGTTTTTTGATGTCATGCAAATTGTTACACCCGCACTTAGCACGTTAGGCATTAGCCTTACATTTGAAGTAAATCATATAGTAGGAAAGCAGAACATTGTAGCTGGCGCATTATTCAGACTACCACAAGGTGTAATTGAAAATGCAGAAACACAAGAGCAGTCGCATTTTACTCATGAAAGACAAACACTGCAGACAATACTACATTGACATATGCAGAAACATGAAAGAATAACATGAAGCAAATCCACTTTGGCACAAGATGAGAATACAGTTAAAACAGAAGACCACAGACAGTTTGAAGCAATATTAAGCCTTACACAATGACATATTGTCGTACTGGAGAGATCCTAATACAGACACTTGGTGTGTATGCATTCAGTTTGAAGCTGCAGATAAACTTATTTGGTATACACATCACACGCTGTGTAATGTAATAAAAAAAATTTAAAAATTTAAAGGAAAACAATGAAAGAAATTGATTGGTAATTGTCCTTTTGCTTGCAATGAAGAGAGAATATTAGTACAAATGCATTATTATGAAATGTTCTGCATGTACAAAATAGTGCTATTGTTCATTCACTTTACCTTGCGTCGTTTATTTTTCTGTGTCGATCTTCTGAAAGCTTCTCCTTCTGTTAATCTTATGAAAATATGACCATGGACTTCTTTTTCTCCATTTCAATTCTAGATGCAGGCAGCCGATTCCAGGAAACACCAGTGACTCTCAAGATGATGCAAAATATGAAGGAATATTTCTTGACTTGGTTCTATTTCACTTTAATAAAAATGCTTAACACTGTTATTAAGTCTTCTCTTATTCAGAAACAGATAAGATACAAAAGACCCGTAGCCTGTCGTACTCCGAGCAGTACAGCCTAACAAAACTTCTACATACGAGAGAGCCAAACTGAGAACTGTCTAAAAAACAAAATCATATACAAATAATTGATGAAAGTCCCTTCATTTGTCTGCGCCCCACCGCGCATTCACAATTAACGTCTCTGACAAGTCACGTTCAATCGGTGTTTCATTTTTATTTTCTTCTTAAATAAATATTAACTTTACGGTATGCTGGAGGTCCTTCATCATGTATCCACACAATTGCCCCCACAATGTACGTTGACATGGTGGTATGGGGACGTACGGTGTTTCTATTTTTATTTATTTATTTATTTTTTGGTTGTTTGTATTTACAATTGCCGATAGGGGTCGATGTCCTTTATTGTCACCTTTTTTATTTGATGGAATGGATATGTCAGCTTACAATATAAAAATATTATATACATAATATGTGAGTCCATTACATATTTAAATTTAGGGCGTTAACAATAATGTCCAGTTTGCTCCATTCTCGCTGCCGGGTTTCGCGCTGGCGCACTGGCTGATTTGGCGGCAAGAACTAGGTGCCAACGGTCAACATGATATATGCTAGCGTTGCGCGTGCGTGCACTCGTTTTCTTGGTGTTGATGTCACACTTTCACTTGAGTGCCACGTATCGAATTGCTGTGGCGTTTGTCTTCATTCTGAGTGCAGTGAGTGTGTGCTTATTGTTGCAAAATCCGACGCTGTGGCAGATCTCCATTTTTACGGCCCGGGCGTCATTACTACCCGCCGTACCTGCATTTTCAGTGGAGAGAACCCTGACCAACAGCATCTGTCGATGAGGTGAGTAACTGCTCGAACAACTATAGTTCACTTGTCCATGAGTCAAACGTTGTGAGCCACAATATTCATAAGTTATTTCGTTGCACAAGCATGTTCATGTCACCACCCTTGACCGTGCACTTGTTGAAAGACACATATAACCGTCCAAAACATTTTGTAAATTGCTTGTCTTTGAAGTTAATTTCTTCATATAGAGTTTGGTTACCGAAGAAAATTCATACAAGTATTGAGTTACAACAATACACATACGAGGGGCGTTTGAAAAGTCCGTGCAAAGTCCGAGAGGGGGCACCACCGGCGCGTATCGAGGTCATGTTTAATTAGTAGCATCTTTGGAAAGAACACACACCAAGTTTCAACCATATTGGTTTATTTCTTTGTGTCTGGCATTCGTGTGAATCAAGGAAGTCGAGTGATTGACAAAAAAATGGACGAAGAAGAATTTCGTGTGGTGATTAAACATTACTTTATGAAAGGCAAAACGCCTCAGGAGACTAAAGAGAAGCTTGATAAACATTATGGTGACTCTGCACCATCGATTAGAACGGTTTATAAGTGGCTTCAAAATTTTCGGAGTGGCCATATGGGCACAAGTTGGCCATATGGGCACAAGTGATACTTAACGTTCTGGACGCCCTGTGGATGTTACGACTGCAGTAATCACTGATAAAATCCATGATATGGTGATGGATGACAGAAGAGTTAAGGTGCGTGAGATTGCTGGTGCTGTGGGCCTCTCGATGAACGGGTACATAATATTTTGCATAAACATTTGGACATGAGAAAGCTATCTGCAAGATGGGTTCCGCGATTGCTCACGCTTAACCAAAAACAGAATCATGTGAAATGTTGCAAGCATGGTTTGCAGCTTTCAGGAAGAATCCACAGGACTTTTAAGTGTCGTTTCGTCACTGTGGATGAAACATGGATACATTACTATACTCCTGAGACCAAACAACAATCTAAACAAAGGGTTACCAAGGGAGAATCGGAACAAAAAAAAAGCGAAGACCAGTCCTTCGGACGGAAAGGTTATGGCGACTGTCTTTAGGGATTCGCAAGGGGTAATCCTCATTGACTATCTGGAAAAGTGTAAAACTGTTACTGGTGTATATTATTCATCGTTATTGGACAGTCTGAAATCGAACTGCAAGAAAAACGCCGACAATTGGACCGCAAAAAAGTCCTTTTCCATCACGACAATGGACCAGCACACACCTTAGCAGTTGTGGTCGCAAAATTAATGGAAACAGAATTCCAACTCGTTTCACATCCCCCCTATTCTCCAGACTTGGCTCCCTCGGACTACTATTTGTTCCGCAATTTGAAGAAATGGCTGGTGGGACAAAGATTTTATTCAAACGAGGAGGTGAATGCAGCAACTAATAGCAATTTTGCACACTTGCACAATTCCTATTATTCGAAAGCGATCAACAAATTAGAACAGTGTTTGATGAAGTGTATAAGTCTGAAAGGAGGCTATGTCGAAAAATAAAAAAGGTTTACCCCAAACACATAAGTAGTTTTTATTTTTGCCCAGACTTCTCAAACGCCCCTCGTAACATAATAGTTTATACCAATGGGTGACATTCCATCCATTGGTTATATTACGAACATAAATTTCTTAAGTTTTAAAACGTCATAAAAATTTTCATTAACTTGGTTCTGTTAATACAGTTTGTTTGTTAGCTTCAACTTATCTTCGTTCACATCGCATATACTAATTAATTGCATATCACATTTTTATGACGCAACACAAACCATATGATACATTTTTGCTTCATTTTATAGATACGCTTTTATCACTTATGGGAGCTTATTTATTTCTTAGGTAGAAGCGGGAGAAAAACATTCGAAATAGGACTAAAACATTGCGCATTGCTGGCCTAACTACGCTTGGCGACACCTACTTTGTTTGGAAGGGAAGAAAGGAAATATCTACTGGTTCAAGGACCGGCCGGGGTGGACGAGCGGTTCTAGGCGCTACAGTCTGGAACCGCGCGACCGCTACGGTCGCGGGTTCGAATCCTGTCTCGGGCATGGATATGTGTGATGTCCTTAGGTTAGTTAGTTTTAAGTAGTTCTAAGTTCTAGGGGACTAAGTCTCATAGTGCTCAGAGCCATTTGAACCATTTTGAACTGGTTCAAGGATTTATGTGGAAATGTTACTCGTAGAATCATGGACTAGTTGCCAAGAAACTTTTGCTTCATTGAAAGAATGTATACCGACTAATCATTGACGAAGAGTCAGGTTGTTTCTTCATGTACTAGTGCTGTTTACTTCAATTCACGTGTAGCTTAGTGTGATATCTAATGTTTTAACCATCGTATGCTTATCTTTTTCAAATACCTGGAAATGTCATTATTAAAGCTTTCATGTGTGACGATAAAAAATTAATTGGTTTTTGTAAAATCTCATGCTTAAATGTATATGTGTTCTCTGCAGCGAATAGGTAGTGATAATTGTCACGGATTCACATTGCGACGTGGCATATTTCATTTTTCATTTGCCTTATGACCTTTATTGTAAATATCCTTATAGCTAAATTGTTTACTCGAGATGCGGCCCGTTTCTTCATTTGGCACCGGCTACTCTCGCGTAATTCTCTTCTTCTGCGCCGTGACGATGCACTGGTCGCTGAAAGAAAAACTTTAAACTAACGTAAAACTAATTGCATTTCGTAGCTCGGTGCACACTGATACATTTGCTCATTACATACGCCGCAAATATTTTCATACTTTGTGTAAATTCATAGACATTCGTTTACTCTGTTATCCATTATGATCATTTACTCTGCAAAGAAAATTAGCTGACATTTCATACGGTATTTTGTCGTTAGTCCATAGCTTACACGTCTCGTAAGTTTTTCGTAATGCTACCTTTTGGTTGTAAATATGTTGTATATAGCTTAATATTTAAGTAAATCTCTGTGTACATATATCAATAGGTTCCTTAGTTTCCTAGACAGTAGATGTATTTGCGCATTATTTCCTTTTACTTTGTATTTAGGTTAAGTACATATTGCATTCCCATTTTGGCTGCGCCTCCAGCCAGTCTGTCGCGCGTGCGCACAGGTCAGTGTCTCCCTCCTGCTACTGACGTCAGCGCGTATTGTTGAGCGCGCGGCAGCTGAGCCACAAGCTAATTTCGTTTATACACTCCTGGAAATTGAAATAAGAACACCGTGAATTCATTGTCCCAGGAAGGGGAAACTTTATTGACACATTCCTGGGGTCAGATACATCACATGATCACACTGACAGAACCACAGGCACATAGACACAGGCAACAGAGCATGCACAATGTCGGCACTAGTACAGTGTATATCCACCTTTCGCAGCAATGCAGGCTGCTATTCTCCCATGGAGACGATCGTAGAGATGCTGGATGTAGTCCTGTGCAACGGCTTGCCATGCCATTTCCACCTGGCGCCTCAGTTGGACCAGCGTTCGTGCTGGACGTGCAGACCGCGTGAGACGACGCTTCATCCAGTCCCAAACATGCTCAATGGGGGACAGATCCGGAGATCTTGCTGGCCAGGGTAGTTGACTTACACCTTCTAGAGCACGTTGGGTGGCACGGGATACATGCGGACGTGCATTGTCCTGTTGGAACAGCAAGTTCCCTTGCCGGTCTAGGAATGGTAGAACGATGGGTTCGATGACGGTTTGGATGTACCGTGCACTATTCAGTGTCCCCTCGACGATCACCAGTGGTGTACGGCCAGTGTAGGAGATCGCTCCCCACACCATGATGCCGGGTGTTGGCCCTGTGTGCCTCGGTCGTATGCAGTCCTGATTGTGGCGCTCACCTGCACGGCGCCAAACACGCATACGACCATCATTGGCACCCAGGCAGAAGCGACTCTCATCGCTGAAGACGACACGTCTCCATTCGTCCCTCCATTCACGCCTGTCGCGACACCACTGGAGGCGGGCTGCACAATGTTGGGGCGTGAGCGGAAGACGGCCTAACGGTGTGCGGGACCGTAGCCCAGCTTCATGGAGACGGTTGCGAATGGTCCTCGCCGATACCCCAGGAGCAACAGTGTCCCTAATTTGCTGGGAAGTGGCGGTGCGGTCCCCTACGGCACTGCGTAGGATCCTACGGTCTTGGCGTGCATCCGTGCGTCGCTGCGGTCCGGTCCCAGGCCGACGGGCACGTGCACCTTCCGCCGACCACTGGCGACAACATCGATGTACTGTGGAGACCTCACGCCCCACGTGTTGAGCAATTCGGCGGTACGTCCACCCGGCCTCCCGCATGCCCACTATACGCCCTCGCTCAAAGTCCGTCAACTGCACATACGGTTCACGTCCACGCTGTCGCGGCATGCTACCAGTGTTAAAGACTGCGATGGAGCTCCGTATGCCACGGCAAACTGGCTGACACTGACGGCGGCGGTGCACAAATGCTGCGCAGCTAGCGCCATTCGACGGCCAACACCGCGGTTCCTGGTGTGTCCGCTGTGCCGTGCGTGTGATCATTGCTTGTACAGCCCTCTCGCAGTGTCCGGAGCAAGTATGGTGGGTCTGACACACCGGTGTCAATGTGTTCTTTTTTCCATTTCCAGGAGTGTACTTTCGCTTCGCTGGAAGCGGTGTGTTACTTCTCATTGCTGTTAATTTTTATTCATATCTGTACAAATTAAAAAGATTACTTACGCCTATACACATTACTTTACCTTAAAGTACACTCCAGAAGAAAAATTACACTTAGAATTATGTACACAATTGATGATGATGATGATGATGATGATGATGATGATGAGGTCCTATACTCCAAGGAGCGTAGGGGACGATGCGGGAGACGCGCACCGCTGACTAGGCATGGTCCTAGCGGAGGTGGTACAATTATCCTGTGATAAAAGAAATTGTTACCACGCTTCGTCATTCTATAAATGCTTTTATGTCTTTGTGACGGTAGAGACCCTTGTCTCTTCCTGTTTTCTCATAGACTAATCTGTACGTCCAAAGATATGGTTTTTTGGAAATTACATATGGTCCTGAATAGAGTAATTGCCACTTCTTATTCAGTTTGCCAAATTTTGTCGATTTAACGTGCGTCCGTAAGAGGACTCGTTGTCCTTTGCTTTGTCGGGAACATCAGTTCATTAGGTGTGAAACCTGTTGAAGAATGTGGAGGGTTATTGACAACTTGCACGCAAGGAGTTACGTATTCTAACCATTACCATTGGGTATGTTTGTGAGGGATGTATGTTCTAATAAACCGGTTAAATTCTTTAAAGACTCGTTCAACTGGGCTTGCTTCTGGGTGAAAAAAGCTTACTAATATGTGCTTTATGCCCTGTGAGGTCATAAATTGTTTTCACTTTCGCACAACGAAATATGGAGCTTTATCAGTTAGTAGTACGTTTGGTTTACCTACTCTTCTCAAATAGTCTCCCACAATTCTTTTTCTGACATTTCTGGCTGTTGCATTTTTAATGGCATACATTTTGATATGTTTCGAGAAAATGACGTATAGTGCTACTATATATTTTACTCCTCCTTTACTTCTTGGATATGGACCAGCTATGTCCAGTGATTCAATATCTAGTGGGTTTTTGTGAGTATTGGGTGTAGCTCAGTATATTTTGACACATTGGACTGTTTTGATTTTTGAAATATCCCACATTTTCTTAATACCTGTAGGACTCGCCTTCTCAAATTTGGAAAATAACGAAGTGTTGCAAATTTTGCAGTACATTTGCTCACTCCATAATGTCCCCATACTTTATGTGTGTGTCTTATAAATTCGTCGATATTATCTTCCGGGATACACACACACTACTGATCAGATTTTTCATGTTTCCTATGAAACAAAATGCCCTTATACTCCTGATACCATTTACTTACCTTTCCAGCAAAATCTTGCTTAAGATTTTGCATGACTTTACTCCCTCTGCGATCTTGCTGTTGTATAATTTTCATCTGCTTACAAAACTTACGATAATGAGACTGTTGTATTGTACCTTGCATTAATAACGTATTGATTTCTGCATCTTGCTCTGTTACTTCACTAAATTCCTCTAAACCTAGTGGTAGCCTAGACAAGGCGTCTGCAATAACGTTCTTTAATATAAATGATCTCAAAATTGAATTCTTGTAAATACAGACACCACGAAGCTCATCTAAAATGCAATAGTTTACATGTTAAAAGAAATGACAGTGACTGGTGGTCACAGTAAATTTTGGTATTCTTGCCTCACAAAAAATATTCAAACTTTTTAAATGCCCATATTACCCCAAAACTTTCCAATTCTGACACAGAATAAGACCTTTCTGATCCTGATAACGTGCGAATAGCAAAACTGATGACCTTGGGTACTTCCTTACATTCTTCCTCTCGTATCTGGAATAAGCAGGCCCCCAGCCCTTGGGATGAGGCACCAATCTACACAGTGGGGACACTACAGTACCTCAAAGTTTTTAGGAAACTTAACATATTTACTTTCTTTCTCAATATGTGGGGAAAAGTACATCGATTTCTATGCACTTGTGTCATCTGTCAGAAAGCAAAATACTTTAACAAAAGTAGTAAGACTGAATTACACTCAATTGTTCCCAGTGAACCACTTGAAATTGTAGCCCTTGATATTGCTGGTCCTTATCCGACTCCCGATGGTGGTATGAAATGTGATATTGCATTATATGCCTTTTTTTCCAAGTTTGTCAAGCTGTATGCTGCAAAGTCTGCTATGGCTGCAGTAATAAACAAAAGAACCTTAAATGATTACCTTTCCCCAGTAGAAAAACCACAGTCACCACTCGCACACAGCATTTACATGCGACACAACTTCCGAAAGACCAGAAACGGTATTGGGAAATCGGTTTACGAAATCCAGTTTTGGGAGCCCCACACCAAGGGATGGGAGACAATGCATCATACTTCACTGGCTATAAACGGAGACATTTTTTACAATACAATGGCATAAAAATAATTTTAATATCACGCTTAAACCTGCAAGCAAATTCTTGCGAACGAGTGTTTCGCGAACTGACGAGTTTCATATGCGTTTTTCCCGGAAACCAACATACATGTTGAGTGCAATATCTTGATTTGTTTGAGCACATAGTGAGCCATCTTCCTATTTATGCCACACAATACACTCCTGCTGAATTGATGATGAATGTCGGAAAAGCAACGAGTGGGAAGACCCTCTTCGAAAATTTCCGATATACGCAGAATGCTACAAAGAAAGGGTAAGATCCTTGTTAATGGCACTCACTCATCAGGTACATCTTAGAAAATCGCAGTATGACAAGAATCTTAGAAACACGAATAATTATGAAGTAGGATATTACGTTTTACTTAGGACCCAGCACAAATCTTCACAGCTTAAACGAAAAAACACTTTACGAAAGACCATATATCATCAAATTCATTCCACACCCAGCTTGTTATTTGCTCACAGATCCTAGAAACAATAAAATGCATGGTTTGTACCAACACAAAAATATGAAGTTTCAACATATACTTCTCTGCCTCGTGATGACTGGGTGTTGTGTGATGTCATTAGGTTAGTTAGGTTTAAGTAGTTCTAAGTTCTAGGGTACTGATGACCATAGATGTTAAGTCCCGTAGTGCTCAGAGCCATTTATTTTCAACATATACAAAACCAGTAAATAAGTAACATGACAGGTAAGAGCTACCTATGAGAATGTTCGTCATGCTGAGTGCCGAGTGATGTAAACCCATGAAATATAATGCACCCAGATTTCGTTAAAGAATTAGCATTAAATCTGCGACACCCATCAGTGACACAAGATCTACACTACCTCGTACTGTATTTATCTCTTTGTATACCGGTATAAGCATCGATTTGAGGATGATATGCAGAGCACGATCTCACATTGATCTATGGTTTTTCTGTGTTCATTATAATGTGAAATATTTTTACTTGTACATGTATAAGATTGCTTTCTCAGTGCGCATACGTGTACCATAGAGTTACATGTTGCTGAATGGCTTCGTATCTTTAGCGTATTTTAATACTGTGACAGTTACTTTGTGAAGTAATGGATGATCATAACCGGAAAAAAAACTGAACAAAGAGCAAATTACCAGATGACGTCCTGTCAAGAAGTGAAAAATTGTATACAGGTACAATGCATTGTGCGCCATATATCATGTAAACCATGGTACAGTCACATACATGGACGTAATGTGCTGGTCTGTATACAAAGTAAACACCAGCAGTACTTACCCATAACACGGTCGAGCAGCATAAATGGTAGTGTACTGCTCATTTTTCATCGGCAATTGTTTGTTTTGTAATTGAATCATTTCTAGTAGCAAGTACTTCAGGTAGTGTTGTGTTGTAGTGGCTTTTCTCTAATGTGACTTTTACGTGCATGCAACTACTTGAAACACTAACTTTATGATACGAGAATATTAAAACCAGATTCTAAAGCATATTTATAAAAAAAGCAGGAAGACTGAAAAAAATTTTAGGAGAACTTTGTAAAAACATGTGACTAGTAATGAGAAGAATATTAGCGACAAAATGACTTAGCCAGAAAAACTATAAATGTAAAAGCCCACATTAGATAAGAAATCACGTACGTAACTACCTAAAGTTTCGTCATACTAAAAAAAATAGTGGTGTGCATCTAATAAATAGTGACCAGTTGTGTGTTGTGATAGAGAATGAGAGCGTCACATGTAATGCTGTCCCTGGTGGGGAGCTAAATGAACATTAGGTTGACTAAGCAACATTTCTGGTGGATACTAAGGTGTACACTTACCTTGGGAACGTTCTGAAGCCGCTTCCTTCGAGAGAGTGTGCTACTGAAAGTTGTTGTTGTTGTCTTCAGTCCTAAGACTGGTTTGATGCAGCTCTCCATGCTACTCTATCCTGTGCAAGCTTCTTCATCTCCCAGTACTTACTGCAACATACGTCCTTCTGAATCTGTTTAGTGTATTCATCTCTTGGTCTCCCTCTATGATTTTTACCCTCCACACTGCCCACCAATGCTAAATTTGTGATCCCTTGATGCCTCAGAACATGTCCTACCAATCGGTCCCTTCATCTTGTCAAGTTGTGCCACAAACTCCTCTTTTCCCCAATTCTATTTAATACCTCCTCATTAGTTATGTGATCTACCCATCTAATCTTCAGCATTCTTCTGTAGCACCACATTTCGAAAGCTTCTATTCTCTTCTTGTCCAAACTATTTATCGTCCATGTTTCACTTCCATACATGGCCACACTCCATACAAATACTTTCAGAAACGACTTCCTGACACTTAAATCTATACTCGATGTTAACAAATTTCTCTTTTTCAGAAACTCTTTCCTTGCCATTGCCAGTCTACATTTTATATCCTCTCTACTTCGACCATCATCAGTTATTTTTCTCCCCAAATAGCAAAACTCCTTTACTACTTTAAGTGTCTCATTTCCTAATCTGATTCCCTCAGCATCATCCGACTTAATTCGACTACATTCCATTATCCTTATTTTGCTTTTGTTGATGTTCATCTTATACCCTCCTTTCAAGACACTGTCCATTCCATTCAACTGCTCTTCCAAGTCCTTTGCTGTCTCTGACAGAATTACAATGTCATCGGCGAACCTCAAAGTTTTTATTTCTTCTCCATGGATTTTAATACCTACTCCGAATTTTTCTTTTGTTTCCTTTACTGCTTGCTCAATATACAGATTGAATAACATCGGGGAGAGGCTACAACTCTGTCTCACTCCCTTCCCAACCGCTGCTTCCCTTTCATGTCCCTCGACTCTTATAACTGCCATCTGGTTTCTGTACAAATTGTAAATAGCCTTTCGCTCCCTGTATTTTACCCCTGCCACCTTTAGAATTAGAAAGAGAGTATTCCAGTTGACATTGTCAAAAGCTTTCTCTAAGTCTACAAATGCTAGAAACGTAGGTTTGCCTTTTTTTAATCTTTCTTCTAAGATAAGTCGTAAGGTCAGTATTGCATCACGTGTTCCAATATTTCTACGGAATCCAAACTGATCTTCCCCAAGGTTGGCTTCTACTAGTTTTTCCATTCGTCTATAAAGAATTCGCGTTAATATTTTGCAGCCGTGACTTATTAAACTGATAGTTCGGTAATTTTCACATCTGTCAACACCTGCTTTCTTTGGGATTGGAATTATTATATTCTTCTTAAAGTCTGAGGGTATTTCGCCTGTCTCACACATCTTGCTCAGTTTTGTTAGGCCTGGCTCTCCCAAGGCCGTCAGTAGTTCTAATGGAATGTTGTCTACTGCTGGGGCCTTGTTTCGACTCAGGTCTTTCAGTGCTCTGTCAAACTCTTCACGCAGTATTGTATCTCCCATTTCGTGTTCATCCACATTCTCTTCCATTTCCAGAATATTGTCCTCAAGTACGTCGTCCTTGTATAGACCCTCTATATACTCCTTCCACCTTTCTGATTTCCCTTCTTTGCTTAGAACTGGGTTTCCATCTGAGCTCTTGATATTCATACAAGTGTTTCTCTTTTCTCCAAAGGTCTCTTTAATTTTCCTGTAGGCAGTATCTATCTTAACCCTAGTGAGATAAGCCTCTACATCCTTACATTTGTCCTCTAGCCATCCCTGCTTAGCCATTTTGCAATTCCTGTCGATATCATTTTTGAGACGTTTGTATTCCTTTTTGCCTGCTTCATTTACTGCATTTTTATATTTTCTCCTTTCATCAATTATATTCAATATTTCTTCTGTTACCCAAGGATTTCTACTAGCCCTCGTCTTTTTACCTACTTGATCCTCTGTTGCCTTGACTACTTCATCTCTCAAAGCTACCCATTCTTCTTCTACTGTATTTCTTTCCCCCATTCCTGTCAATTGTTCCCTTATGCTCTCCCTGAAACTCAGTACAACCTCTGATTTAGTCAGTTTATCCAGGTCCCACCTCCTTAAATTCCCACCTTTTTGCAGTTTCTTCAGTTTTAATCTACAGTTCATAACCAGTAGATTGTGGTCAGAGTCCACATCTGCTCCTGGAAATGTCTTACAGTTCAATACCTGATTCCTAAATCTCTGTCTTACCATTATATAATCTATCTGATACCTTCTAGTATTTCCAGGATTCTTCCATATGTACAACCTTCTTTTATGATTCTTGAACCAAGTGTTAGCTATGATTAAGTTAAGTTTTGTGCAACATTCTACCAGACGGCTTCCTCTTTCATATCTTTCCCCCAATCCATATTCACCTACTACGTTTCCTTCTCTCCCTTTTCCTACTCTCGAATTCCAGTCACCCATGACTATTAAATTTTCGTCTCCCTTCACTACCTGAATAATTTCTTTTATTTCATCATACATTTCTTCAATTTCTTCATCATCTGCAGAGCTAGTTGGCATATAAACTTGTACTATTGTAGTAGGTGTGGGCTTCGTGTCTATTTTGGCCACAATAATGCGTTCACTATGCTGTTTGTAGTAGCTTACCCGCACTCCTTTTTTTTTTAATTCATTATTAAACCCACTCCTGCATTACCCGTATTTGATTTTGTATTTATAACCCTGTATTCACCTGACCAAAAGTCTCGTTCCTCCTGCGACCGAACTTCACTAATTCCCACTATATCTAACTTTAACCTATCCATTTCCCTTTTTAAGTTTTCTAACCTACCTGCCCGATTAAGGGATCTGACATTCCACGCTCCGGTCCGCAGAACGCCAGTTTTCTTTCTCCTGATAACGACGTCCTCTTGAGTAGTCCCCACCCGGAGATCCGAATGGGGGACTATTTTACCTCCGGAATATTTTACCCAAGAGGACGCCATCATCATTTAACCATACAGTAAAGCTGCATGCCCTCGGGAAAAATTACGGCTGTAGTTTCCCCTTGCTTTCAGCCGTTCGCAGTACCAGCGCAGCAAGGCCGTTTTGGTTAGGGTTACAAGGCCAGATCAGTCAATCATCCAGACTGTTGCCCCTGCAACTACCGAAAAGGCTGCTGCCCCTCTTCACGAACAACACGTTTGTCTGGCCTCCCAACAGATACCCCTCCGTTGTGGTTGCACCTACGGTACGGCCATCTGTATCGCTGAGGCACGCAAGCCTCCCCACCAACGGCAAGGTCCATGGTTCATGGGAGGAGGTGTCAGTGAATTCGCATACACAGAGTTTGAAAATGCATCTCAAACAAAAAGCCTCAGCGAAAACATTCCATATCGCGTAATTACGGTGTGCTGCGTCCAACGTTCGTGTCTGCACTAACAAGTAAGCCGTAAACTGTAATTGTCGCTGGGCTTTTGTGCTATGCATGTAATTGACCACTGATTTAAAGTGTCCACGTTAATACACGTACAACGGAACAAAGCTTATGGACACGCAACATTCGGGTGAACTGACAGCTGTTGAGCTCTCTAGATGAGCAATTTATTCTCCAGAGTGAACTTTCATCTTTGTCTGAATTTGCATAAAGTCGTGTTATTCCTATGCTATGAACGATGTCCAACAACTTTTTCCAGTTGATAAAATACGATAAAAAGGTGGATAGTTGTATATTATAATCTGATGATGCTACCTATTGTAAAGAAATTGATCTAATATTTATGCATTGTAAATGTATTTCTCTATGTATTTTAATTCTGTATGCACTAAAGAAGTGAATACTTACAAGAAACTAATATCACTATACAAAAGTCCACGTCATGTAGGAAGGTGGCCCAATTTTCAGCCATTCTGCGCATCCCCCTCCATTAACCACTGGCAGCCCATTAAGATTCATTCTCTTGCCGAGCGGCTAGCTGCGAGGTACAACTAGACGATGAAAATCTCCTGCACGCTGTAGTGTTGCCGTACTTCGCGACAACCGAATTATTCATTCAACAGTTGGTGATACTTATTTCTTGTAGCTATATTGCTGAGAATGTGTGTCTGTAAATGTTTTAGTGAGGTTAAAAAATGTCAGGTGAGGGCAATAAACACGAAGTGCTTCACAAGCACGCGAGGGGAATTATTTACCGTATTTATAGCGTTTTCAAACGTCAGTTTTCAAGTGGGCCTCCTACTGTTGACATATGAAGACACAAGAATCGACTACAGAATCATGTGGCGTTGGCAAGAAAACTGTGAAAGGAAATGTAAGCGGAAGTGTTAGAGAGGAACCTATGGAAAAAGTGGTTTTGTGTCGTCTGAAACGTATCGAAATCGCAAGTAACCTGCGACACAAATGGATGGTTTCGTTAAAGAGTCTTAAAGCGCTACATATGAATGGTGAACACCCGACATCTCAAAAACTTGTTACAATTACGCATGGCTCCGAAGATCGCGCTTGTTCGGTGTAAAGGATTTTAAAAGACATTTGTTTCAGGTACATTAACAAGAGAGTTTATAGTTGAAAGAAGGGACATAGTCACAGCACAAACCACATCTCTTATAAAACTGCATGATACAAGAGAAGAAGGTAGTTCAACAATGTATTAACCTGATGAAACACGGGTGAATCAGAATCATTCCAGGTAGACCTGCTGGAAAATGGCTGTTGGGATTGGCGGTTTTAAAGTTCCCATAGGAGTAGGAGTAGTAGAACAAAGTGTGTCCTGAGACAGATAATTTATTTATAATGACGGCTAGGTTCGCCCCACCCCCGCACATAAACCCACCCAAAATGTGGAAAGGACAGGAAATTTCAAATTTTGGCAGGAAATAGATCAGATGGCCTACCTCCACTAACCTAGCTCCCTAATCTCTCTCCCCATTGCTACGACATCATCCACCTTTCTCCACCACCATCCTGGCCCCTGGAAATGACAGGAAATGGCCAACTCAACTGCCAGAGAGTGACGTTAGGTTAGTATACTTTATTTATTTTCTGTATTCTCTACCACCCCTTCCTCCACTTCCTGCCGCCCTTGCACCCACTTTCGATTTTCAGCTGCTTGTTTAGAGACATCATCAGAGAGAAAAAAAATTCAGAGTTATACAGCTACTTTGGTATTCCACACTCTTCTGAAACACTGAGTGGGTTTAGCTTATTTTCACTGCTGTAGTCAGGGATGTTAAGGCACTTGTTTTTTATATTTTTCACTTTCGCAAGTACAATTCTACAAAAAGAAATCCAGCCTGGTGTTGAAGCATTTAAGAGAAAATCTTAACAATTACAGTCTAAAAGTTCACGGTATGTTTCGAAACCCCACTACAAATCGAGAAAAGAAACAGATGAAGCAGATCAGATGTCTAAAAGATTATCCTAGGATTCAAAGTACTGTCCTACAGACGGGAACAAAGGCTGGAAATTTCTGTGAATTTTCGATGTGTTACACCAGTCTGGATGTCTGGAGATGCTCTAAGACCACGGTGGAGAGTAGGGGACAGCATCCCACATGTCTGAACCAGAGGACGCTGATCAGTCTGGACTTCTCTCTGAATATTCGAACAAAGAGTATATCATGTGACTCTGACATAGTGGAACTTTCTGTAGATGCCTAGTTCAGACCCTGACCTTTTTGTACCAGTCTCTATAGACTCCTGTAGCCCCCACAAAGTATGTCTTGTAACCCTCTGATGTCATGGAACTTCCTGTGAATGGAATGTCCCGATGGCTTCTAACTGAATTTACCCACCGAAAAGCTGCTGCTAGTGTGGGAACACTGTCCACTACTTTCTACAGATGGACAAATTATGAGAATTTCAGAGGAAAACTATTATGTACAGATCGAAAAACATGTAGTACCCATATTAAACCATGAAAATGTGGTCTACAGATCATGAAATAAGGGACTATTGCAAAGACACCTAGTCAATTACACTACTCTGCTAGTGTCGAGGAAAGTTTGAATTTTTCGGCATGAAACCGATCTCCAACCAGGCTATATAACCCAAACGATTGTACCACTATACCATATTGTTACATCGCAGTTGTAAGAAAAAAGTCGTATCCTACACAATACAAAATCACCACTTCTGAACCCTGCATATAGCCATACACTCCTACACACACCGCAAAGACACACAGATCTCAAAAACAGAACCACAAGCACCGTATATAGTCGCAGAACTAGATATCCCCCACCAACGAAAGCATTTCAACAGCAAGGTCAGTCGGTCATCTACCACAGCCAACGACTATGAGGCAACTGACCCTGCATGAACTGGCCTAATGGGTGATTGGGATGCCCTGTGCAGATGGTGGTAGTAGTAGGGTAATGGCGTTACCAGTACAGTTTGTTTGTGTGTGTTACATTCATTCAGGGGCAATAAAAGCTTCAGGCGCAAGCCTATTGTTACGGTAATTGACTTACAACCCCCAGGAGATAATCAGTGCTTCTGCAAAACCCCCAATTTCTCCCCCTCCTCCTCCTACTCCTCTTCGTCCCCCTCACCTCTAGGAAATCCCCAACGCTCCACCTCTCCCCCGCACCAATACAAACAATTTTGATATCAAATTAATTGAATAATTAACTAAATTATTCAATTAATTACTGCCTCCTCTCCTGGGAAATTCCCCAGCCCCATCTCCCATCACTTCTCTTGACCTCCCTCCCCACCTCCTTTTGTAAACTGGCGGGTAGTATATGTGGTCTATGCTCAGCAGCTGGAGAGGAAGGACATAGGGTAGTTTATTTTCCTTATTTTGGGAGCGACTCTGTTGTAAACTGGTAAGAAAAGCTTATGCCCTCCCCTGCTTTCCCCTTCCCACCACCTTAACAGCTGCAAAATTGGCGGGAAATGCTCAGGTTGTGTGAGCTGCCAGACTGGGAAGATCAATAGAGTATTTATTTAAACAATTTCATACTGTTTATTTATTTATCTAAACAATTAGGAATGCCACCACCAGAGGGTGTCCCACCCCTCCCAAAAAATGGCGAGAAAAATCGCCCAGTCGGTGTTAGACTGTTGAAATAGGAGGATCTCATGACAGTAGGCTAACATATTTTGTCAATCACATGTCATTAAACAATTTAAGGCATTGGAATATTGTTTAAATAAAATCACAATACAGCTTGATATTGGTGATGTCACACAACTGGTGTTAAAAAAATTCACAGTACCACTCGAAACCAGTAGCAGGCAGACTCAAACTCTATAGAGAGTGCTCTCTTTCACCAACAACTCAAAGTAAATAAATAAATATCTCTGTAACTCTAAATTGGATGCCCACCACTTTTCGAGTTTTAGCTGCTTGTTTGAACGCACTGACAGAGAGAAAAAAATTTCAGAGACCCACAGCTGTTGTAGTGTTAATCACTTTTCTGAAACGCTGACTGGGCTTAGTTTATATTTGCTGTTGCATTTAGAGATGTTAAGGTACTTCTTTTTTACTTTCCCCACTTTTCGAAGCACACTGGCGTTTAAGCACAGACTGGAAAATCAGAACAATTATGTATCTAGATATTCATGACATATTTCGAAACCCACAAGAAATCTGAAAAAAAAAACACAGACACACTGCAGATCGGATGTCTAAAAGATTCTCCTAGAATTCTAAGTATTGTTCTACAGACGAGAAAAATGGCTGGAATTTTCTGTGAATTTTTGATGTCCTACAACTGCTGGTCTGGAAATGTTCTAAAGCTACAATGGTGGATAGCATCCCACCTGTCCGAACCAGAGGAGGCCCGTCTGCCTGCAGCTGTCTCTGAACACTAGAACAAAGAATATATACATGACTCTCCGACATTATGGAATTTTCCGTAGATACTTTGCTCTTCCGCCATTTTGCTTGAAGCAGTCTGTACAGACTCCTACGCCCGCCACAAAGGATGCTTGTGACTCTCTGATGTCATCGAACTTCCTGTGAATGGAGCATTCTACAGACAGACAAACTACAAGAGTTTCAGCAATAAACTATTCTGTACAGATCGAAAAACATGTAGCAGTCATATTGCGCTAACTGTTAAACCGTGTATAAGTGGACTATAGATCGTGAAATGCAGAAACTGTCGCCAAAGACACTTCATCAATTACACTGATGTGCTATTGTCTATAGGTACTGAAAACAGAGAAATTATCCTAGAACGTAAACACACCCCCCTAAGGCTACAGGGTTCTACACAAAACATGCTATAATGCTAGAATTGTGTGGTTTCCGACCCATTAGCTGTGTTGAATGCAGCATTTTTAATGTTCCAATGTATGCAATATATTTCCAGAGTGTGACATACACTCTACCTGCAAGTTTCTCTCTGATAAACTGTGGCCACAAACTGTAAGTTGGTAAAACAACTACCATGCGCATCAAAGAAAAAAAATCAGTTCATTATATGCAAACACTACATAGATTTCCGCAGGTGAATGACATATGCCGCCTATGAAGTTCAAGCCTGATTACAGTCGAAAATTTTATGCCCACAACAGTCATATAATTAAAATGCATGCAAAAAAGAGCGATATGTTATGAGGAAAAGGACACCGTGATACTTAGCCACAGGGCAAGTAACAGTCAGACAAGTTGTTGTCCAATGCTAGATTGTATTGCTCATGTGTGGCATAATATGGTCGTTTCGTCCTGACATCATATCTCTAGAATGTCTCCTGTTTCCAGTAATAAAGTGTGTGTGCGTGTGTGTGTGTGTGTGTGTGTGTGTGTGTGTGTGTAGCATCAGTCTATTCTTCTCCTCCAGAACACCCAATTTTATTGATTTTGGTCAGTACTCATTTCATTGTAATTTTTTCTCTAATTTTATGTATTCTCGGTCAGTTTCCATAATTTTGGTAGGTTTTCGGGATTTTACATATTTCATCGTATTTCCCTCAGTTTTTTGTGTTTCATGTCAAATGTTCGTGATAATAATAGGTTTTCTTCGAATTTTACCGATTTTAAGTAATTTTTCGACGTTTGGTGCTTCGACGACCAATCCACCTGTCATGAAATATGCTATTCAATACCGGCTCAACTGCACGCGAGCTATGTGCCGGATATCCATCATCTTGGAAGTACATCGCCATTCTGTCACGCAGTGAAACATCTTGTAGTAACATCGGTAGAACATTACATAGGAAATCAGCATACATTGCATCATTTAGATTGCCGTCGATAAAATGGGGGCCAATTACCCTTCCTCCCATAATGCCGCACCATACATTAACCCGCCAAGGTTGCTGATGTTCCATCGTGGATTTTCCGTAGCCCAATAGTGCATATTATGCCGGTTTACGTTATCGCTGTTGGTGAATGACATTTCGTCGCTAAATAGAGCGCGTGCAAAAAATCTGTCATCGTCCCATAATTTCCCTGGTGCCCAGTGGCTGAACTGTACACGACGTTCAAAGTCGTCGCCATGCAATTCCTGGTGCGTGGAAATATGGTACGGGTGCAGTCGTTGTTGATGTCCCATTCTCAACACCGACGTTTTAGAGATTCCCGATTCTCGCGCAATTTGTCTGCTACTGATCTGCGGATTAGCCGCGACAGCAGCTAAAACACCTACTTGGGCATCTTCATTTGTTCCAGGTGTTGGTTGACGTTTCACATGTGGTTGAAAACTTCCTGTTTCCTTAAATAACGTAACTATCCGGCGAACGGTCCGGACACTTGGATGATGTTGTCCAGGATACCGAGCAGCATACGTAGCACACGCCCGTTGGGCATTTTGATCACAATAGTCATACATCAACACGGTATGGACCTTTTCCGCGATTGGTAAACGGTCCATTTTAACACGGGTAATGTATCAGGAAGCAAATACCGTCCGCACTGGTGGAATGTTACGTGATATCACGTACTTATTCGTTTGTGACTATTACAGCGCCATCTATCCCAAAGCGAAAAGAGTGGTCCGACTAAAACATTCATATTTCTTTATGTACTACACGAATACGTGATAAAAATGGGGGTTCCTATTAAAAAAAAAAAAAAAAAAAAAAAAAAAAAAAAAAAAAAAAAGCTGTTGATACCCTTTTGACCTATGGCAGCGGCACCTAGCGGACCAACCATAGCTCCATCTGGTTTCCCCCTTCAAGCTAGACAAGTTTCGTTCTTTGTTGTTTTTTCGTTTGATGCTTATTTCGTGAGATATTTGGCCCGGTCACTACCAATGGACCACCCTGTATATGAGGCTCAATGAGTGGCGCAGATGATGGATGCATTAGAAACTCGAAGTCAGAAAAAAATTCCGTGTACCATTCTGCCAATCAGAGAACTTGTCTACAGACCCATGCCGTGCTGCACTTGATGGAAACTTAAAGTTTGGAAACAGTTCTGCATGTTCATTTTACTTCCACTCCATCATGCAGGGATTTGACATGCATGCAGACCTGACTTCTGCTGCTACTCAGGGCATATTGTATATGCTCTTATTGCTTACCAGATGTGCTTTGTTATTTCTGTTTATACCTTCCACCTCTGATACATACTCTCAACCCTGTCAGGACATTTACAAACTGTAACTTTTGGGTATTTTTTTTTTGTTTCGCCAGTAATAAATTATTTGTTAGTCAACTGCAAGTAGAAGCTTGGTCCATAAGAGTTTCCATTCTCTTTCTAGCTACAGAGTGCGTCTCTCCAGCAGCATCATTCATAGATGACCAGTTAACAAGTTGTGTGTCAAAACCACAGCCATCGACCGCTGACAGCTCTACACCCATACACTTAGAGACTGTGCATGCATATTACCAACCGTGAAATCCCGATTTCAACCACTTGTATATTGTTTTCGACTGTGCTACAGCTCTACAAATAGCGAAATACCAATATTTGTAATAAGATTGTCTAGGTTCTCCAGTAACAACAACCATCCAATGTGTCAAGCTCCCCTTATCACACATCCTTCTGTACTCTAAAGATCCATGATGATGGTGCATGACCACCCCAATCACGCTTTTTGTGTGCTAGGTGTCTGTTGGATGGAGGGAGATAGTCCTCCATTAGTATTATTCTTTTGTATGAGATAAAACAGCACATTAGTTGGATGGTATAGTATAGCACTGTACTCGAATGCATCCAACGACATCTTCTACAGTTGCAGTGCATTTGGTCTACTTCCTGTATCTCTGTGTTTGTGCAAGTGTCAAGGATGGCTCTTATAAACCTGACCCAGTCCTCCCAGTGGTGGATCCACTTTTGCACATAGAACACATCTCTGGATGTAACCTGTGGTGAATTCACCTTCAAACCCTACCCATGAAATAATGCATTGTGGATCCACATCTAGACACTGTTCCAGACATAACTCCTGGTGGATCCAGCTTCAAACACTATCCTGAATATATTGTATTGTGGATCTGCCTCTGAACATCGCTCTGCATATAACACACGATGGGTCCACATTCAAACACTAACTGAGGTCGACTGTGGGTCATGGGAGCCATCCACATCACACACACAGGCAAAGATATACACAAAATAGAACAAATGCACTGCAATGGTAGAAGATGTGGTTGGATGCATCTGAGTAGAGTGCTATACCCATCTGACAAATGTGTTGTTCTATCTCGTACATAAGAATGATACTCGCGAAGCACTGTCTCCCTCCATCCAACAGACACCTAGCACAAAAAACAGTGTGATTGGGGTGGTACATGGAATTGTTCCTGACTTCGAGTTTCCAATATATCCATCATCTGCACCACTCGTTGAGCCTCATATAGGTATGAAGCAACGGTTACTAAACTTTTCATGATCGACCTATCCAAAATACATGCATGTTGATCATCAGTAAGAGGAGGTCTTAAGATTTTTTCGTACATTGATGTACAATGCACACAAATATTCTCGTAGAAAATCAAACAATACAGGGTATGTCAGCAATATGACAATATACATATGGAAAACTGTCGAAAAAAATATAAAAATGACATAAAATCGGAAAAATTCGAGAAAAACGTGGTATAATCAGGAAAAATTGATGCGAAATACGTAAAATTTAGGGAAATACTCTGTGACCAAAATGGTACTGAAACAGAGGATGACAGACTAAAGGCCGAAATACTAAATGTCTTTTTCCAAAGCTGTTTCACAGAGGAAGACTGCACTGTAGTTCCTTCTCTAGATTGTCGCACAGATGACAAAATGGTAGATATCGAAATAGACGTCAGAGGAATAAAACAATTAAAATCGCTCAAAAGAGGAAAGGCCGCTGGACCTGATGGGATACCAATTCGATTTTACACAGAGTACGCGAGGGAACTTGCCCCCCTTCTTGCACCGTAGGTCTCTCGAAGAGCGTAGCGTTCCAAAGGATTGGAAAAGGGCACAGGTCATCCCCGTTTTCAAGAAGGGACGTCGAACAGATGTGCAGAACTATAGACCTATATCTCTAACGTCGATCAGTTGTAGAATTTTGGAACACGTATTATGATCGAGTATAATGACTTTTTTGGAGACTAGAAATCTACTCTGTAGCAATCAGCATGGGTTTCGAAAAAGACGGTCGTGTGAAACCCAGCTCGCGCTATTCGTCCACGAGACTCAGAGGGCCATAGACGCGGGTTCACAGGTAGATGCCGTGTTTCTTGACTTCCGCAAGGCGTTCGATACAGTTCCCCACAGTCGTTTAATGAACAAAGTAAGAGCATATGGACTATCAGACCAATTGTGTGATTGGATTGAAGAGTTCCTATATAACAGAACGCCGCATGTCATTCTCAATGGAGAGAAGTCTTCCGAAGTAAGAGTGATGTCATGTGTACCGCAGGGGAGTGTCATAGGACCGTTGCTATTCACAATATACATAAATGACCTTGTGGATGACATCGGAAGTTCACCGAGGCTTTTTGCAGATGATGCTGTGGTGTATCGAGAGGTTGTAACAGTGGAAAATTGTACTGAAATGCAGGAGGATCTGCAGCGAATTGACGCATGGTGCAGGGAATGGCAATTGAATCTCAATGTAGACAAGTGTAATGTGCTGCGAATGCATAGAAAGATTGATCCCTTATCATTTAGCTACAAAATAGCAGGTCAGCAGCTGGAACCAGTTAATTCCATAAATTATCTGGGAATACGCATTAGGAGTGATTTAAAATGGAATGATCATATAAAGTTGATCGTCGATAAGGCAGATGCCAGATTGAGATTCATTGGAAGAATCCTAAGGAAATGCAATCCGAAAACAAAGGAAGTAGGTTACAATACGCTTGTTCGTCCACTGCTTGAATACTGCTCAGCAGTGTGGGATCCGTACCAGATAGGGTTGATAGAAGAGATAGAGAGGATCCAACAGAGAGCAGCGCGCATCGTTGCGGGATCGTTTAGTAATCGCGAAAGCGTTACGGAGATGACAGATAAACTCCAGTGGAAGACTCTGCAGGAGAGACGCTCAGTAGCTCGGTACGGGCTTTTGTTAAAGTTTCGAGAACATACCTTCACCGAAGAGTCAAGCAGTATATTGCTCCCTCTTACGTATATCTCGCGAAGAGACCATGAGGATAAAATCAGAGAGATTAGAGCCCGCACAGAAGCATACCGACAATCCTTCTTTCCACGAACAATACGAGACTGGAATAGAAGGGAGAACCGATAGTGGTACTCAGGGTACCCTCCGCCACACACCGTCAGGTGGCTTGCGGAGTATGGATGTAGATGTAGTTGTAGAAATATGTAAAATCGCGAAAACCTTGCAAAATTACAGAAACTGACTGGGCATGCATAAATTAGAGAAAAAATACAATGAAATGAGTACTGAGCAAAACCAATAAACTTGCGTGTTCTGGAGGAGAAGAATAGACTGATGCTACACACACACACACACACACACACACACACGCGCGCGCGCGCGCGCGCGCGCACGCACACCTTAATACGGGAAACAGGAGACATTCTAGAAATATGCTGTCAAGACGAAACAGCCATATTATCCCACATATGAGCAATACAATCTAGCATTGGACAATGACTTGTCCAGCTGTTACGTGCCCTGTGGCTAAGTATCATGGTGTTTAGTTCCTCATAAGATGTCATTCACTTTTTGTATGCATTTTCTGTTGCTGATGATTATTTAATAGGACTGTTGTGGTCATATAATTTCCGAACTGTAATTGGGCATGAACTTCATAGACAGCAGGTGTCATTCACCGGTAGAAACCTACGTAGTGTTTGTGTTATATAGAACTGATGTTTTCATTGATGTGCAAGGTAGTTGTTTTATCACCTTACAGTTTGTGACTAGTTTACTGGAGAGAAATCTGCAGGGAGAAAGTGTGTGTGTGCTGGAAACATATTTCTTACATTGAAATATTAACAGTATTGCTTTCCACACTGCTAATAGGTTGGAAACTGCGCAGCTCTGGCATCATAGCATGTTGAAGTGTAGAGTCCTGTAACCATAAGGGTGTGTGTTTATGCTCTAGGATAATTTCTCTGTTTTTAGTACCTTCTTGATATAGACTCCTTACACTAGCACAAATTCAGGAATTGATAAGCTAAGTTATTTACATAAAGCGATTCAAACATCATCCATCTGGACTCCCATCATGCATAAACTACACGTTGCTTTTCTTCTGCTCCTCCTTCTTCTTCTTCTTCCGCTACTTCTTAACTGTTAGTTATACCACCACAGCACTGTCAAATATTTTAGGCCTATACACCAAGAGGGACTACTAACCTACTCAGTGATACCGCATCTGGAGCGATCATGTGTACTTGGATGGGTGCTGTGAGTAAGACTGGTACCGAACAATCTTTGCTGAATGGTATTTACGCCACTGGGACAAGAATGCTGATCTGTATCATTGGTGTCAGTCGTTTGCGCCAGTGTGAACACTCATTATGCTCTTTCAGAACCAGGATATGGGAGTGTATTCATTACCTCTTCCAGTTTCCATATGTTGCAGTCTTCCACATTTTGTCAATAAGAAACACTGCCTCTTTCTTTTACAATATTTTCTACCACCCTGTGTGTGTTGGAGCAGCTTATCTTATGCTGTTCAATGTCCAACTGTCTGTGGTAACCAATGGATCCAAGTTCGCCCCCGGACAAGAAACCTCTGTTTCAAATGACAATCTGTCTGATACAGTCTTCTCAATGCAGGCGATGAAACTTTACACAGTTCTGTGGGAGCGACTTTCTCTAATATATCAATACTTCCATATTTAATGGGATCAGAACATATGCTTGATGTCAACATACAGACTATATTTGTTTTCGATACAGTGGAAGAGATAGACACAGAAAAATCTCATCGAGTTCTCTGCCAGGCGACATTAGCAAAGTGCTGTTAAATACATGGTAGGGTGCTTAAAAGTTTGGTTCGTAGTCTTTCTCTGTTGGATGATACAAAATAATGAGGAAAGAGAGTGATATAAATTTTTTGTGAATGCACCCTGAGAGACGCACATCTCCTTTGGACTGCAGTATTTGTATGTAGTTTGGAAATGCATGGCAGTGCAGTAGCAAAATTCTCGTTCTTCTTCCCATATGATGTGAAGTCTTCCTAATTTTCGCTATAAGAAACACTACCGTAACTGCTCATACTGTCTTTTCAACTACCTCGTGTTCCAGGAGAAAGCTTCGTTTGACGCTGGCCTTATACATTGTACTCGGTTGACGGAGCTATGACAACATGTTCCCATTTCCACCGAGTAGCCATTTATCCCAGCTCACCCTGATTCTGCAGAATGTGGCAGATATAGTGCTCTCTGATTTCCACTCACTATCAACTTAAACTGTAACAATCACATGGACAAGCTGCAGGGAGCGTGGGACTAAGACTGAGGGACTGTTATAAGATGGGAGAAAGACGTCTAAAGCTCACTAGGGTTTTGCTGCATGGGGTCCTTATCAGGTAAGTTCGTAAAAGGTGACTCGTTTCGAGACATGAGAGCGCCACAAATACACTCATGTCCAATTAAATCAACAAACAAAAATTTTGCAAGCTTGCGTTTATGGTGCCACAAAATAGTATAAACAGGTGGTAGTAAAGTAGAATCAGTGGGAAAATTACAGAGCATAATCAGTTGCAACTTACATAACGGTAGACTAAAAAGTTCTTCGTTTTTTCCAACTTAACAGATCCGCACACACTGGTTAATGTGCTCAGTATGGCATGTGACCGCCTCTGGCATCAGTACAGGCCTGACAATGACAGCACATGCTGTGAATAATGCCATCAATTTCAAGTCGAGGCAATAACGCCCATTTTTCCTCTTCTGTTTCCCAGATGTTTTTGATTATTCTGTGTATTTTGGGTGTAATGTTTTAATGATCTAATTTTCATATTTCTGCAAATCAGTCCATCTTTTCCTGGTACTCTGTTATTTTTCAATGATTTTATTGTTTTATCTATTTCTTCTTGTGTTGGAGGTTCGGAGTCCTGGTTAGGCTCTGGGTTTGTAAACTGTAATCTTTGTTTTGGCTCATCGCAGTTGAGTAATGTGTCAAAGTATCGAGCTAATATTTCACAGTTTTTCTTCGGATTTATCTCCAGTGTTCCATTTTGTCTTTTGAAGTATAAGCTTGGAGGTTGATATGCTGTCATATTTTCTCGGAATATTCTGTAAAAATTCCGTGTATTGTTTCTGGTGAAGTCCTCTTCTATCTCCGTCAACCTACTGTTTTCGTAACCTCTTTTTTCTCTGCGGATTATTTTTGAAGTTTTTTCCTGTATCCCGTTGAATTCTTCCCATTTTTCTTGTGTTCTATGGCTGTTAAATTTTTTCCAGGCTTGTGTTCTGTCTTCTATGGCTCTGTCGCACGTCATGTTCCACCATCGATGTTTCCTTTTTCTCGGTGGTTGCCCCAGTTTTTTCAGTTATCTTATTTTTTCCGACAGTTTTGTCCAGTTGTTGCTGTTGATTTTCGTAATTTCTTCTATTATTTCTTTCTTGTTTAGTTGCAGGCACTCTAGATCTATTCTGAAAGGTCTGTTGGTTCTCTTGATTTGTCTGTTCGGTATAAATTTTGCTTTGATTTGGAGAAGGTGATGATCAGACTCAAAAACTCCTTTCCTAGTTCTTACGTTCATTATTTCTCTAGCGTGGTCTATCTGAAACTCTCCTAGAGCATTGTTGGGGGATTTCCAAGTTACTAGTTTTCTGTGTGGTTTCTGGAATTGCGTTGACATGATGTTCAGCTCAGAATTCCTGCAGAAATTTATCAAGTTCTCTCCATTTTTGTTTGTTCTCTTGTGGGCCGTGTGTTTCCCTGTCGTGTCTCGGAGTTTTCTTTCCTTGCCTAACTAGGCATTGAAATCCCCTAGTAACACTTTTACGTGATTCTTGTGGATTTTGCTGGCTGTTTCTTCCAGATCTTCGCAGAATTCCTCCATCATCTCTGGGTTCTTCTTGTTGTAATTATTTGTGGGGGCATGTGCACTAATTAGTGTATAGGCTTTGTTACCACACCGTATCGTGAGTGTTGAATTTTTTTCTGAATTTGAGGTGAAATCTATTACATATTCCAGTATCGATTTATGTACTACAAATCCTGTTCCGAAGAGTTTGAGATTACTTCCTGGAATGGTTATGGCTGGTTTCCCCTTATATATTCCATAATTTTCCGAATCAAAGTGGTTCTTATCTGCGAATCGCGTTTCCTGTATTGTCATAATTTTGATGTTGTATTTTATCCATGGTGTTTGTTAATTGTTTCAATTTACCTGGCTTCAGTAGTGTGTTTGTGTTGAGTGTTCCCGTGTAAAATATTCTCTTTGTCTTGAGGGTTTTTGACAAGCTCCGATTCTTCTCTTCATGACATGCCTGATCCCCTGGAAACCAATGATCAGGTCTATTACCCAGTCTTACTGACTGGGGCCCAGGGTAGTGGATTTTTTCCCACTGTTCTGTAATCATTATTGGTTTGTGTTGAGGTTTTGGTGGTGAAATCCCCAAGGATCTCACATAATTTCGATTGGAGTTTTGAGTTCCAGAGGATTCAGCCAAGCTCACAGAGCCGACAGACGCCGACCAGAATACCAGTGGCTATCACACAGACGTGTGATGGATTTTGGAGCTTGCATGTTATGCATATACATTTGCCATTTGAAGCGGTTGATTCTGTTGGCTTGCGTGTCCAACGGCAGCCGACGCGCCGGAATTTGGTTGGCTACCCTGCGTATTTTGCATGGCGCTGGTGTAATGTGTGTATCAACCATGGGTGTAATCATTGTAGCTATTGTTTTGACGTACGGAGCGCTGATCCTCGTAAAGCACATCGACAGAATCGAGCACTGTGGGAAAGTACTCTGCGTCGTTGTCTGGGATGTGCAGAAGTTTTTCTTTGATATTAAACGGCAGTCTTGCCTTCAATGCGCGGAGGATGTCGCGCGTTGCAACCGGCTCGTCAAGGAAATGTGTAATATTTAAATATTTCTCGAAATACCGGCCCAAATTGCCGTGCTTGGGATTGAATGGTTTAGGATCCACAATCTGCCTACGAAGTCGTTCCTGTACAGATTGTGACCAAAATTTAGATAGAAAGGCTCTCTCAGATTGTTCGTGCGTGACGCATCTGTCGGCTTCATTATACGCCCGTACAGCTGCGTCGCCTTGGATATAACCAACACTCCACGTACGAGTAAATGCATTTCTGAAGGCTTTAAGAAAGCCTGCTGGATAAGATTTAATCTCAGTAACTACAGACTCGCAATTTTTTACTTAGATTGTTCACTTGTGCTTGCATGTCTGTCACATCTTTATTTGTGTTTTCTTGTTGTAATGAAAGCTCTGAAAATTTCGCATTGAGGGCGGACACTTGTCCAGTCAGTCTGTTACTTATCTCCTCGACACAGTTACACGTGTCGTTTGACGTTTTAAGTGCAGCTAAATCCGATTTAATTTCATCATGTCGTGCTTTCCTGTCATCATGAGCTGTTTTCAAAGTGGCGCGTACATACGTCATCTGTTGGTCATGTTGTGTCATTTTTTTCATAATAGCATCGAACATTCTGGCAATACTAGTGATGTGCAACTGTTCCGCCTCCACCACATCGTTAGACATGACGTCAGACACCAAAATGGGTTTGGAACTAGATTTAGGCATATTATTGGTAGACACGGGCGCCGCCTCCATGCGGCCTGAGGGGGCGCGAGCCCCTCAACAATTCGTTTGGGGCGGCGGACCTCCCCCGATAATTAAAGAAAATTATTAGTTGTATTATACTTTGTAAAATAACAAAATTATGTTGGAATTTTTTATTTTCCTTGTTTAACGATAGTTATCTTTTAAAATACATTCAGTAATGAGTTAAAACAAATAATTATTATGGTAGTAACCATGTTAACTGAAAACGAGTGGTGTGAATCAAAAAAATGGCTCTGAGCACTATGGGACTCAACTGCTGAGGTCATTAGTCCCCTAGAACTTAGAACTAGTTAAACCTAACTAACCTAAGGACATCACAAACATCCATGCCCGAGGCAGGATTCGAACCTGGGACCGTAGCGGTCTTGCGGTTCCAGACTGCAGCGCCTTTAACCGCACGGCCACTTCGGCCGGCAGTGTGAATCATGATAGTGTTACGGTGCTGTGGGCACACTTAGAATTTGTCCCGGTGCGCGAACATTCAGGTAAAGTCTGCGTCAGAGACCTGCGTCAAAAGGAGTGGAGCAGATGCGCCTCGAACCCTCCGCCTCGCGTCGCCTTGACACTTCCAGACATTACGACGCTGCGGCTATATAAAGCCCACCCTCCTGTTGCAGTCATTCAGTGTGGATAGTTTCGTTCAGTGCATGCTGCAGACGTGTTTAGCATTCCGACTTTGGTGTCTAGTGGACTATTTTATATGACTGTGTTTTATTCGTTTACTTTAGTCTCTTAGTGTATTGTTAATTAAGTTTGCAATGGATACATTTGTTACCAAAAACGCGCGCTTGGAAGTTGATGATACTGCAAGTCAGCCTCCAACAGTTATTGTGTCCTCAATTGCTTCGTCGTCTTCAGGCGAGAACCGTTCACAGTCGAAATCTGGACAATCCAGTAAGGGAAGAGCATTTCAGAAGTCTTGTTTGATCAAATGTACATGACTAGAATATGAAGCATCTACCGAAAAAGTTTTTTGCAAAACCTACAAAGAGGCAGGTGCTAAAAATCTATTACAATTTTCTTCAAAAAAAGAAAAAGAAGAAGATTCATTTACTTCCATAGGGTTTTCTAACTGGAAAAAAGCTTTGAAAAAGTTCTGTCTTCATGAAAATATGTTTACACATAAAGAAGGTGTACTGAAACGAAATTCTATCACTAACCGAAGTGTGGCCTCCCAATTGAATGAACAGTTAGATAGTGATATGAAGAAAGGTTGTTTAGCTCTTGAGACAATTTTTACTACCGTGCAATTTCTATGCCGACAAGGACTGGCAATTAGAGGGCACGAAGATTTAAACTCAAATTTTTTTCAATTGTTGGAACTCCGAAAGAATGACATACCTGAGTTTAACGATTGTTAGAGCATCTGGGTATAAGTGGACATCCCACCGATGTTCGAAACGAGATCACTGATCTACTAGGAAAGTCTGTGTTGAGAAAGGTATTGGCTTCAGTCAAGAAGACTGAACGTTTTTCTATTTTGATTGACGAAACAAGTGATTCTTCGATTCATGAACGAGTGTCATTTTGTACTCATACTGTCGATGATTCCTTAATCATCAACGATGACTTTATTGGCTTGTACGAGACCCCCAACACTGAATCACAAACTCTGTTTAGAATTTTAAAAGATTTTTTTGCTCGTCTTGATCTGTCAATGGACAACTTAAGAGGTCAGTGCTATGATGGTGCCTCGAATATGAGAGGTAAGTTCAAAGGACAAAAAAAGTTAGTTTTGGATATACAACCAAAAGCACGTTATGTGCGCTACACTGCTAACAGTTTAGACTTGGCAGTTGTAGACTGTCTCCGCCGCCTTACGTCTATGAAGGATTTAGCCAAGGACTTGATAAACACCATAAGAGATCCAACAAAAAGATGGGACTTTTCAGAAGCATACGCTGTAATAGCGCCAACGACCAAGCTGGTCTACGACCCCTTTGCCCGACTCGATGGACTATGCGACTTCTAGTATCTTGAGACTACTGAAAAACTTTGAAAAACTTCTAGAGTTTTTTGAAACATTTTCTGCAGAGGACAAAACAGAAGCAAGTTACAAATGTGCAGGCTACCTTGAGTCAATGTTACAATTCAAGACTTATTTCTTTTTACATCTTTATTGCCATGCAATGAACCCAGTAGAGGACGTCAATGAAAAATGCAATGCCCTCATCTAAGTGTTGCTGATCTGGAAAAAATGGGCTTGATTTGTGTATTGAATGGAAGGCGTGATAGTTTTGAACACTTTTGGGAATTGTGTTTAAAAGAAAAATCTTAACAAGTTGATGATCCTTCACTTCCTCGGAATCGAAGTATACCAAAGCAATATGAAAACAACGAAGCCAGCTCACCGCACACTTTCAAAACCCCAAAAGAATACTACAAAGCTATTTACAATGAAGTTGGTGAAACGGTGCACTCATGTATTACTGAGCAGTTTGCTTCAACTGGACTCAAACAGGTCATTGCAGTTGAAAAAGAGTGGATGCTTTTAGTAAACAGAGGTGAAACAAATTTGGAAAAATAAACTGAGTTTTTCAAAGATGACCTAGACATTGAGAGACTGCACTTACACTTGAATATGTTAGCCGATATCGCTAATAAAAAACAGCTGTCTTAAAAAACATGCTTGATGTAAGAAAGTACATTACACAAGAGCTTGCAGTTGGAGAAATGTTATGTGAAGTAGTGAAGTGCATTAAGCTTCTCCAAGTAGTACCAATTACGACGGCAACAGCAGAACGGTCATTTAGCGCCCTTAGACGTCTGAAGTCATATCTCCGATGAACAATGGAACAAAAGCGATTGAACAACTTGGCTGTTCTTCACGTCCACCGAGATGCTTTGCATGAATTGGATATCCGACCAGCCATCAACGACTTCAATTCAGTAATCCATTTAGACGGTGGACATTTGCATCTTTCTAAAGACACTCTAGCCCTAATATTGGTATTTAGTGCAATATTAAAAACCTTTATAAAATAGAGAATTAAATACATACATAATGTTAAATTTTAAGTTTCGAAATATTAGTACTAGTTTAGCACTGTGTTATTATATTGCTATAGTACTCTATTAGTTATTTTCAAATACTTAAATATTTTTATGGGGTAGCACCCAATTAAAAGCCGCTATTTACATACTTTTTGCCTAAAAGTGTTAGGCATACTGTATTAACTTTATTTTCTGTATTAAAGTATTAACTTTGAGATATTGTTTCTATTTAAAGAACCCGGAGCCTTATTCAAAGTAAGCTTAAATGAGCTATTAATCTTATTAATCAAAGTGCTATTACTGTGTGACAGCAATATTTTGCGTTTTATTTTTTTAATAATAGTTTAGGATTTATTTAAATATAATTTCAGTCTTTTCAGAGCTATATATTCACTGCTCTGTTATAGTCTATAAGCATGATTATAACTGTAAATTAAATTAACATTTTACGAAAATACCGTGCGTGTTTATGTTTTGGTTCTTTTTTTTCAGTCCGCCTCTGTAGCGTAAGGGTAGCGTTACCGTCAACCACGCAGGGAGCCCGGGTTCGATTCCCGACTAGGGACTGGGTGTTGTGTGTACATCATCATCATTGATTCGCAAGTCGCCGAAGTGGCGTCAACTTCCAATACGGCGGTCGAACTCCCGCAAATGGGGCCTCCCGGCCAACAATGCCATACGATCATTTCATTTTTTTTTTTCATTTCTTTTTTCAATGTCAAAAAATGTGTCAGGCTTGTCGAGTTTTGCAGAGTGTCGAGCTAGCGAGAGTCCAGATTTCGGGGTTATAATGTTGATCATATGACTCTAAAATCGTTTAAAAAACTTAAAAACGCACTATTTTTCATCTAAAATTTAGAAAATTTACCGGGGCGAGACCCCCAGTATGTTCCCCTCTCACCAAATACTTTTTATAAGTCGGCGCTCCTGCTGGTAGACGGTCTATTTTCTAAATTTGCGTCACCAGAATAGTCAGTAATATGTCGCTCGTTACTATTCGAGTCAACCGTAATGTCACTTTTATTATTTAGTGGCATGTCAGCGTCGTATTTCTAGGTCTCCCAACTCTTCTCCCCATGTAGTACTCCCCTCATCTCTGCACAAGTAGGCTAAGATGGTATGGGCATGTGCAGAGAAGAGGGGACTACTACGTTGGGAGCAGAGTAGAAGACTTAGCAATCGAAGGATTAAGGAGAAGAGAAGACCGAAACTGAGGTGGAAAGACAAAGTAGCAGGGGACCCACGGGAGAAAGGATGGCTCCGAGATGAAGCACTGCCGGCCGATGTGGCCGAGCGGTTCTAGGCGCTTCAGTCCGGAACCGCGCTGCTCCTACGGTCGCAGGTTCGAATCCTGCCTCGGGCATGGATGTGTGAGATGTCCTTAGGTTAGTTAGGTTTAAGTAGTTCTAAGTCTAGGGGCTGATGACCTGTCCGCAGCTCGTGGTCGTGCGGTAGCGTGCTCGCTTCCCGCGCCCGAGTTCCCGGGTTCGATTCCCGGCGGGGTCAGGCATTTTCTCTGCCTCGTGATGACTGGGTGTTGTGTGATGTCCTTAGGTTAGTTAGGTTTAAGTAGTTCTAAGTTCTAGGGGACTGATGACCATAGATGTTAAGTCCCATAGTGCTCAGAGCCATTTGAACCATTTGAACCATTGACTGATGACCTCACATGTTAAGTCCCATAGTGCTTAGAGCCATTTTTAGAAGAAGCACTGGATAGACATTTATGGAAGAGAAGGATCCAGCAAAGCAACGCCGACCCCACATAACGCGGGAAAAGGCTGAGACGATAATGACGATGATGATGATGATGTCAGAGTCGGATTGCGTCTGTGTTTGCAGTCTCTGGTTCTCTGTCTTCGCTAATTGTTTTCTGGTCAGTACCATGCCACACGTAATGTACGACACAATAAAATTTTAAACTCATATGTGTAGTCAGAATAAACGTAAAAATTAATCTTGCGATGCGACAATGTGTGAACAAGAAAATTAATTGTCGAAAGTAATGGTGGAATTTTGAATACTAATGGCTGCACGCCATATTACGTTGCACAGAACTGAAGTCGGCCATATTGTGAACTGATAAAATTCTATTCTTGCACTGTATGAATAATGAAAATAATTTTGGAAACCGCGAAGTAGCGTAAAATCACTGCTATGGAAACGGAAAATTGTGATGGATCTATCAAGCAAGCTACGATAATACAAAGTGCTTGGGCAAGATTGCTGATGTAAAGATGCGGTGCCTTGCCTTGTATCCGCAATTGAAACGTAATTTCAGGTGTCGACATAGAATCCAGTAATTAGTCTTACTTCAATGTATTCCGGTCTCGTATCCCGTATGTCGTTTGCAATAAACATGTAACAAAAGGAAGACAATATAGTACGTATAACAATTCGTCCAGAGACGAAGTCACCAATTAATTAATTTTTTTGTTTTTGCTCATTCGTAACTGGATCGAGACCACACAATGAATTATAGTAATTAATATTAAATATTTATTTATTACTATAATTAATATTAAATACCCGTGTGGAGTTGCTAGTCTCCCATCGGGCGCCTCCCCAGGTGGCGGATAGGGAATGCCCAACAGATATGGAGGGTACCGGGGAAATAAAATACACGGGGTGGACCAAAACTAGCAACTACTGCCTTGTAGTTTAGGTATTGGATTACCAAAGGCTAAAGGAAGAAAACCTTGAGCAAAAATTACCTGGTCCTCCAGGTTGGGGGTTAATGCGATGGGCCAACTCCCCATTCATTGGAAAAACCTCACTGGTTAAAAAGCCTATAAGATTACACCAGGACGGATATAATAGGAGACGAAAAAGGCTAAGAAAACGGACTGTCTTAATTGGTGTATGGAATATACAAGGATTACATAATAAAGTAGGAGAAGTGATTAAAGAAATGGAGGCTAGAAATCAAGATATTATTATACTCCCAGAAACTAAGAAAAAAGGATGAGGTATTGAACGAATAGGATCATATACACATTTCTATAGTGGTGTCCCAAAAAATCAAAGAGCAAAACGGGGGATATCGATATTGATGAAAAACAAATTCAAAAGAATGGTCACAAACTGGGAACCTATTGATGAAAATCTGATTAAAATTGATATTGATATTCATGGATACAAAATTACTATTATAGGAGTATATGGAGTAAGCGAAGATGAACCAATTTGTAAAAAGGATGATTTCTATAATAATTTAAATGGAATCATAGAGGATATCGGGAAAACCAGGGAGATTGTTATTGCAGGGGATTTTAACAGTAGAACTGGAAGTAAAATTGGAAATAAAATTATAGGACCATTTGGAGAAAATGTTATAAATGATAATGGTAACAGACTTATTGATATCTGTGAACAAAATTCATTGAAAATATTAAATGGCTTTTATCAACATAAAGAAATACATAAATACACATGGCATAAAGATACATTGAATCAAAAATCAATAATAGACTATATTATAATTAAACAGCAAATGAGGATAAAAATACATGACATAAGAGCATATAGAGGGGTAACTCTTAGCGATCATTATTTGGTAAATTCCAAATTTTCATTCCCCTTCAGAGGAAAAAGCACTGAAGAAAATCGAAATTGTCCTATAGAAAATATACAAACAGAAATCAAAATTCCTAAATATAATTTGAATAGTTTTGAGAATGAAAGCGCAATATGTTTATATCAAAAGAGATTAGATGAAAAACTGGTAGAAACAGAGTTTGATAATACAGAAGATCAATACCATTATATTGTAAATAAACTACATGAAGCCACCAAGGAAGCTTTAGGAGAAACAGAAGAAACACGTACAAACCATCCATTATACTACTGGAATGAAGAAATTAAAAAGGAAGTGAAATTAAAGAAAGAAAAATATTTAAAATGGTTAAATACCAGAAATCTTCAAGATAAAATAGAGCTTAATGTGCAACAAGCGAAAATCCGGAAAAAGGTTGCAGAAGCAAAAAACAAAGTTTGGGAACAGTCATGTCAAAAAATTGAATCCTATATTCGTGGTAAAAGAAACACAGAAGCTTGGAAAACTATAAAAAATTTAAGAAGGAATTCCAAAGAAACAACACATATTAAATATATTACTCATGACTCTTGGGAAAAACTTTTTTAAAAGTTTATTAACAGAAAACAGGGAAGAATACTTGGGAAACCCTGAATATAATGAAATGATAGATCTACAAGCAGAAAATTACATCCGTTTGGAAATAGAGACAGTAAAAACTGCAATAAAATCTTTGAAGAATGGAAGGACTACAGGCATTGGAGGTATTCCTGCAGAATTATTAAAATTAGGAACAAAGAAATTAATGGAATTGTTAAGAAACCTTTTCGAAAGATGTTTAAATGGGGAAGATGTCCCAAATGATTTGAAAGTAGGATATATTTCAGTGATACATAAAAAAGGACCGAAAGATGAGTGTAAAAATTATAGGGGAATAACAGTGACCAATACCTTCAGTAGATTATATGGAAGAATTATTAAATATTTGTTAGAACAAGAATACAAAGAAAAGGAGGCTGAAGAACAAGCAGGTTTTAGAGCTGGAAGATCAACAATTGAACATATCTTTTGCCTACAACAAATTATTGAAAAAAAAATGGTTCGGGCACAATCTATACATTTAGTATTCATAGATATAGAAAAAGCCTATGATAGTTTGCCTTTATCCAGTTTATGGAAAGCTTTAATATCAATAGGAATAAATCCAAGAATAATTAAAGCAATTCAAAATTTATATAAAAATTCTATTTCAAAAATAAAAATTGGTAAATATCTATCACATGGATTCCAAGTCACAAAAGGATTACATCAAGGATGTAGCATCTCACCTACATTGTATAAAATATATACAGAAGTAACTTTACAGAATTGGAAGAAAAAATGTCATGCTATGGGAATACCAATAAATGATAGAACAATATACTCGTTACAATTTGCAGATGACCAACTGATTATAGCCCAAGACTATGAGGACATAGAGTATATGACCAGAAAATTGATTCAAGAATATAAAAAATCAGGTCTAAATGTAAACATGAATAAAACAAAGTACATGGTAATTGGTGGAGTGAATGGAGACTTAATATTAGAAGAAGGGATGGGAACAATAACAGCTACTGAGGAATATAAATATTTAGGTGTGAAAATTACAAATGATGGGAAACAGGACAAAGAAATTAGATCAAGAATAAATTCTGGAAAGACGACAATCTCTTTATTGAATGGAATTCTCTGGGACAAACACATAACAACTGACAACAAAATAAAGATTTTTAAAACAATAGTTAGGAGCATTATTACATATGGTTCAGAAGTGTGGACAACAAAATGGCAACTGAAATCAAAATTATTAGCCACAGAAATGGATTTCTGGAGACGTTCAGCAAGAATATCAAGACGAGAAAGAATAAGAAATGAAGTAATCAGAGACAAGATGAAATGTAAAAATTCAATTATGGATTTCATTGATCACAAACAACTTAAATGGTATGGACACATCAGACAAATGGAACAGGAAAGGCTACCAAAATGCATAATCGACTGGGTACCAATTGGAAGAAGAAAAAGGGGACGACCACCTGATACATGGATACAGGGAGTTCAGTCAGCAATGAGGAAGAACAAAATTTCTGAAGATTTATGGACAAATAGAGAAGAGTGGAGAACAATAATTAGTGACTTACTGTAATCTAGAATAGGTGCTGGAAAAATGTACTCACATTGTAAATCCAGAATAATAATAATAATATTATTAAATAGAGATCAATTAAGTTTACAGTTTGGTAGTATATGTTTCATGCAGACTCTTGTCACTTGAGCATGGCTTTTTCTGTTAAAGGTCCGTTCATGTATTTTTAACCGTGTTTCTTTTCTCTGTTATTTCTCTAATATCGGACTTCGTTATCAAACAGCACCGGAAGACGACGGTGGATCGAGCTGGACGACTTTTTGCTTTAAAAGTACGGAACATTTTCCATGCCAAGTCACCCAACAATCTTACAATGACTAAAGATATGAAATAAAACATATATAGGGTACTAATAACTATATTCTGAAATAAAAACACAATTTAAAATTACTACACTTACATTGTGACTTGAATTATGCAATTACGAGTGCCGTTTGGTTGTAACTTGTGAATAAAATAATGAAATAACATAGTATTAATGGCGGTCTGGCCAAATACGTCCGATCTGAACAAGACCTAGAAAACAAAAGGTGATTCTTCCTCTTTCGCCAATAATATGACGATCAAAAGTCTTCAAATGTTTCCAGCGGCTGCATACAATATTTATACAGCCGTGGACTATATCTATGGCTTAAATTATTTCTTTTTTTTTTTTTCTTACAATTACGTTTTCCGCTAATGAAAGTTCAGCATGTTAATGTGCCTTTAACAGGCACAGTGGAAAACAGTTAGATGAGTGCAGATCAACTTGCCTCCATTACTCTTGTAACATTATGCAAGAAGTCACATGTGATAATAGAGCTTTCCAACCTAGGCTGTCAAAAGGCAAATCTACTGGCCAATTTGGGAGTGGTTTTGTGAGAATTTCCATATTCATCTAGTCATATACTGGTTCTGGGCTACAGTTTACCTATATAACCTACAGTTTACCTATACGGTTTACCTATATAACCTATGTACCTTTCAAAACACATTTTGTTCAGCATTTTTTGTGCCAGTCAGCATTAAAACATGGAAAGCATGAAAGTGCTTCCATTAAAATAATCAAATGATTAGTCTTGTAAGCAGAGATCATGCCTCATGGTCCGTTACGATTTAGAGATTTTGCGTGCTGCATAATGAATCCTCACAGGACTGCAGGCACCTCTCTCTCTCTCTCTCTGTTATGGTATACTTCTGGGCCCATTTAGAGCCTTGCTTGCGAATGCAATGGTTTTTATGTCGTCAGGATCAGGCTCATCTATTTCATACAATGCACATCCAATCCAAACTCCAAAATGTCACGGGCCAAGGAAAACTCCTTCGTCAAGTTTAGACATAAATGTAACTACGGAATGCACATATGTCACTAAATCTCTTCAAATGTCTCTTAGTATTCTTCAGTTCATTGCCATAGCATCTTGTTATTTAGTAAGTTCCACAGATGTGGTTGTTAAGTGGTCGACCTCTAATGAACTAATTCGCGACACATGCACAGACTTAGACATTTAGAAAACAGAGCAAACGCAACTGTGGGATCTGTGGTTGGTGATGACTGGATGCATCTGAATACAGTGCTATACTATACCGTCCGTCCAGAAAAATAGTGCCTCTGCGCTAGGTGTTGGCAACTGTACTGCATTTACAAGCAATTTTAGAATATGGAACGATTGCATGGGTAGAAATGACATAAAATCGCTAAAATTAGGAGAATTGACGTAAAATATGTATAAAATTGAAGGATAATACGGTGAAATGATGGGATATTGAGAGGGTACTTGCATGTCTTTTACAGGACAATTCTTGTACATGGGAACGTGCATGCGACAGCAAGAGCAATACCAGAAAACGTTGACACGGAAGCGCTGGGAACCAGGAAAACAGTCATTCTTCGTCGACAGCGATAAAACGGTTGGAATAGAATGCTTAACGTGGATGACCGCCAAATGTAGAGTAATAAATTTAAATATGTCGGATCACAAGCCCAGATGTGACCCCAAAGCTATCGGCTATCGCCTTATAAGTTTTTATAAAGTGTCCTTAGCTAAAGAGCGTCGTATTACCGGCTGGGGTGACTGCTGTATACAGCTACAGAAAGTATCGCCTGTTTGACCCTGTGCAGGATTATTTAGGTGTTTTAAACCCTAACAAACAGTAATACAATGTGCTTCTCTGTACTCTCCGCCAATCACAACCTTGCGGCGTCGGCTAACAAACGGTTTGCTGCATGGCAACATTCTACTGTATGTCTATTGAGGTAATAGTGGTACATGCAAGTCGACTGTTGTCTTTGATGTGTTCCTGGAAAAGAGAGCCATCTGCCTCTAAACTTACATGGATCTGCGTTAAAGGACGATAGAATGTAGAGGGAGTGACCGGTTGAGAGGGAGGAGTTTCTGCAGCCATTTATCGTGCTTTTAAACATTTTTTTTCCGTTATTCTCCCGGCGTGCATCAGTTTTCGTGGTATAACCTGCGACCGACACTTATACAACTGTGTGTTCTTGTGCGACTTAGAGCACTATCTACCCGCGGTCGTTAACAGCAAACATTTCCAAACCACAGTCATCAAAGGACTTCTAACTCATGTGTGACGAAACACGTCCATCGATGAAAAATCTGTTTCGGTACCGTCCTCTAGACGAACGAAGATGTATGCAAAGTAGCCCATTTCTCTGCCACATCTTGGTCATAAATCGAGTCTACAATGCCATATAGTTACGAAACGACTGTTACTATACTTTCCATGTTCGTCCCATCCGAAATGCAGGCAAATGAGTCATCGAGGAGAGGACAAGTCATACACCTCTGGTAACCTATGTAGCGTATGTGTTACAAAGAATCGATGTTTTCTTTGGTGTGCTAGGTTGTAGTTTTATCACTTTAGAGTTTGTCATCATAGTTTACCGTAGAGAAACTCGCATGGAGAATGTATGCCATGCGCTTGGGATATATTTCTGATACTGAAGTGTTAACAGCGCTGCATTCTGCAGGGCTAATAGGCTAGAAGTCGCAGTGCTCTAGTGTTATAGCGTGTTTTAAGTCAGAACCGTGTAGCCGTAGAAACGCTCGTGTTTATGTTCTCTCTTACTAATAGCTTCTTGGTACTGATCTCAGGCACTAGAACAATACTTCTGAATTGAAAGCGTAGTAGATTTACGGAAAATGCTTCAAACCATGTCCGTCTCGAGCTCCATCAACTGCATAAACCACACGTTTTTTCTTCATAACTGTCTGTTATATCATCACAACACTTTCATATCTACTATACACCGATAAGGGCCACTAACCTACTCGACATGCGCGCATCTGGGAAGATCTTGTGCACTTGGGTGGGTGCCGTGCGCAAGATTGGTGTGGAGCAGCAGTTGCGGACTCAGCCCGCTCTGCTCCTCCACGAAACGGGGAGTGTAGCGGTTGTGACGTATAATTTTATATATATATATATATATATTCGGTGCCTACAGTGTCACGTCTTTCAGTGTCACACAAATTTTTATTTTTAAAGGGGATCACTTAAGACTATTTCCATGGGTTCGCCCCTCAAATTTCTCCCTCATATCACAAAATTGTCGTCTGATGTAGTACAAACTGAAAAAATAAATTCCTTTTAAAGCACAGTTGCGTTTATAATTTATATTCAAAACCTTACACCTGTGTCACAGAACAAATCCTACATCGAGAACACTTTACACAAGTTTAAGGGAAGAAATGCTTCCGATAATTACTACAGTATTTAAAGAACATCAAAATAGGAACAGGCTGAAATGAACAAACAGTACATGAGACTATGTTAATCAATTCAACTGTAAAAAGCTAAGGAGCATACTATTAGCAAAATGAGAAATATGCAAAAGTGGAATGCCAAAATGAGCACTTCTCAATTGGGAATAAATCAAAACAATCAGAATGGCTGAAAGAGATCACAATAACATGAGCCATAAACGAATAAGAGCTAAGCAACTAAGCAAATAAGAGAATAGACAAAAATGAGATGCTAAACAAAATGAGAGCTGGCCGAACTCCGTCGGCACTTATATACGGTTGCGCTCGTGGCGGCGCCTGGCGGCCCGTACGCAACACGCGCGCCTGCGATAGCAATGCACTCTTAAAACGCTCGCGGCGGCGTCTAGCGGCCCGTACGCAAGTTGTGCGATTGCTGTCGCAGATCGACCCTTAATCTATGATATTACACGGTCTATTTCTGGACAGCCGCAAATTAAATCGGCGGATATCCTCAGTATGCGAGAATGCTCTGAGACTCCCATCCGCATAGGGAAAGATTGTAAACTATACCCATTGATCGGGGTGCTAGGAATAAACTATGTGATCAAAAGTATCCGGACACCTGGCTGAAAATAACTTACAAGTTCGTGGCGCCCTCCATCGGTAATGCTGGAATTCAATATGGTGTTGGCCCACCCTTAGCCTTGATGACAGCTTCCACTCTCGCAGGCATACGTTCAATCAGGTGCTGGAAGGTTTCTTGGGGAATGGCAGCCCATTCTTCACGGAGTGCTGCACTGAAGAGAGGTATCGATGTCGGTCGGTGACGCCTGGCATGAAGTCGGCGTTGTAAGACATCCCAAAGGTGTTCTACAGGATTCAGGTCAGGACTCTGTGCAGACTAGTCCATTACAGGGATGTTATAGTCATGTAACCACTCCGCCACAGGCCATGCATTATGAACAGGTGCTCGATCTTGTTGAAAGATGCAATCGCCATTCCCGAACTGCTCTTCAACAGTGGGAAGCAAGAAGATGCTTAAAACATCAATGTAAGCCTGTCCTGTGATAGTGCCACGCAAAACAACAATGGGTGCAAGTCCCTTCCATGAAAAACGCGACTCCATCATAACACCACCGCCGCCGAGTTTTACTGTTGGCACTACACACGCTGGCAGATGACATTCATCGGGTATTCGCCACACCCACACCCTGCCATGGGGTCGCCACATTGTGTACCGTGATTCGTCACTCCACACAACGTTTTTCAACTGTTCAATCATCCAATGTTGACGCTCTTTCCACCAAGCGAGGCGTCTTTTGGCATTTACCGTCGTGATGTGTGGCTTATGAGCAGCCGCTCGACCATGAAATCCAAGTTTTCTTAACTCCTGCCTAACTGTCACAGTAATTGCAGTGGATCCTGATGCAGCTTGGAATTCCTGTGTGATGGTCTGGATAGATGTCTGCCTATTACACATTATGACCCTCTTCAAATGTGGGCGGTCTGTGTCAGTCAACAGACGAGGTCGCCTTGTACGGTTTTGTGCTGCAAGTGTCCCTTTGCGTTTCCACTTCACTGTCACATCGGAAACAGTGGACCTAGGGGTGTTTAGGAGTGTGGAAATCTCACGTACAGACGCGTGATGCAAGTGACACCAAATCACCTGACTACGTTCGAAGTCTGTGAGTTCTGCAGAGCGCCCCATTCGCTGCCTTTCCCGCAATTAGCGGAAACTTCTTCTCTGCCCTGCAACTGGTCTGCATTTACTGTACACTAGCGAGAGTTGACTTCCATTGTTTCCAGCTTGCACGTTTTCTAGATGTCTTCTTCCTTCCTCCCATCGGGACTGAAAATTCTTTCTTGCTCGAAAGAACAACAGCGCTATTGCTTCACTGTAGTGAGAACTGCGGAGTGTAAGCACAACTTCATTGTGAGAGAGTATGGCTGACTGCTTATGAGCTGGCGCCGTGCTTTTCTCTCTTTCTTAACTGTTGCTCTGTTCGCAGTTGGCGCCCAGGTGTGCGAGCCCATCCAGCATTTCCCCTCACGCCAAACCATGACTCAGTGTAAGGTTTGCGCCCAGAATACCGTATTGACGGGATCTTCGATGTTGCTCCACCTGCAACTAAAGTCGATTCATTGTGGGATATCTCCTTCCTGTTCTTAATCAGATTAAGTGCAGACTCCGAGGCCTTGCTAAGAATATGGCCACTATCACGAACGACCAGCAGTTCCCTTACGCGACTCTCGATAAATTCTTTAATGGCACAGACCCAGATGTTGGACGTCTGCGTCAGAACCTTAGCATAGTCATAATGCATTCCGCTTCGTTCCGAAAAGCAATGTTCCGTGACTGTCGACTTGTTAGTCTGGTGTGCCATTGGTGTTCTCGGTAACGATCTTCAACAGAATCCACTGTCTGACCTTCACAGGGTGTGGCAGCCAAGACAGGCCACCCTAAATTATCCAGAATTAATAAATATGCCACTGTCAGAAGAAGAAGTTCCACAAACTTCTGTCCTATTACACCAAACGTAAGCAAGCACATAACTCAGGTTCGTGTTTTTATCATCACAGCTATCATACCAAGTGCTCAAAGTATTAACCTTGATCATTGCATACGCTATAAAGTGATTCTAGGGAACAATACTCCTTATTGAATTTCGTGAGGAGTTAACGGTAGCACAGGCCCCTGTTATAAGGCATCTCATGTCTTCGGGAGTCGCCCGTGTTTCTTAATAGACCTTTTGTTTCGGTTTTCGTCTCAGATAAAAGTACAGAAGTGTTAAATTTGGTGAGTATGCAGACAATCTGCATTTTCTGGACGATTTTTCCACTGCCCTCCAAATGTTCTCTGAAGAGGGTCTGTCATTACATGTACAGAATGGGAAGGACATCTGTCATGTTGGTCCCACAATGATAGCCCAATGTCCAGTAGGATGTCTTCCAATAACTGCAGCAGCAGTGTATCTTAGGAACTCGAGATACTTGAAAGTATTTAGAGTCCTATCAGTAAAAGGGATCAGTGATGCGGATCTTGAAAAACACACACCAATCATTGATAGACCAAGAGCGTCGTTTTTATCCTTTTCTTTGAGTCAGCATGGAATTTCAACCGACGATTAGCGAATATTGCGAATATTGACATGCCCCTGATTTTTAAACGATGCTTCTTCCCTAAACGAAATTTTGCATGGACATGATGCATCACTTTGCACTTTTAGGAGGTGGAAATTAGTGTTTAACGTTCTTTCGACAATAATGTTGTAACCTCCCCACCGAAATTTTGAAAGACACAAAAAATAATAAATGGGAGCCAAGCGTAACCTCCCTAGCAATTAAATTTAATGACAATAAGAATGAGAATCGCAATCTGACTCAAGGTGTAAGCTCTCACGAAAATAATGAAAGATATTCAATGCTAACGAAACTTCAGTCACAATGTAAACTCAATTAGACCGAAATGTCGGTCTTTGGCCCTGTGCAAAAAATCAGAATTAATTTCTTACCTCATTGAAACTGCATGTCAAATTTCTGCTCTTATTTTTGGCCATGGCTTGGAGGAAATGCGTCGCAAGTAATATTTTTTTTTTTTTTTGAAATTTAACTGAAACTTTTCTTTAAAGGAAATGGAAACAAATCGTTCGTTCAATTAAATAGTTCTTTTGTTAAAAAAATTGCTTTGAAATCAAAATTATTATTGGGGCAGTTGTTGAAAATTAATTACAATGAATAAACTTTACATTATATGATGTGCGCAATGCAGCTTGGTTACCTTAATTAACAATATACCTCATTCAGCATCTTGACCAGAGAGAGCCATGTCGACGCCTGCGACTGCATCCCGCTCGCGACTCTCGCGCGGTCAAGAGCAGACTAGGAACGACAAATAGCTCTCTGGTCAGAGACTCTGCAATGCCTCGCCATCGCCGCCACACAACATACGTGTTTCATAACCCTCCACTGGGGGGGGGGGGGGGGGGGGGGGGGGCAAAAATTTGGCAGCGATGGTGAGTTATTTGGACTTGCCATCGCAAGAAATTTTTTTTTTTTAACTAATTAACTTTACAGTTACAGCATATATACAGATATAGTACATGAATTAAATGTGGTGCACATGCAGCGAGTACAAAACATTAGACAATGACAAAAAATGTATACAATGAGTACAGAGCGTATCAGCAAATCAGAAAATGTATATACAATATAAAAGACAAGAGTGCACATATACTGTACTTCAGAACAAATCGAAAAATGTCTTTAGCATTTTCACAACAAATAAACATAATGGCAAAAAAAATCATGTCGACAAGTGACATAAGTGCACATGCACTGCAGTTCAGAACATATCAGCAAATGAGGAAATGTATATACAATAAGTAACAAATGACATAAGTGCATACACACGGAAGTATTGAACATATCAGGAAATCTCAAAATGTATACAGAATGAGTACAAATCATATTGAAAAATGAGAAAAGTGCACAGGCACTGAAGTTCAGTAGAAAGCATATTAACACATGACATAAGTGCACATGTACTGTAGTTTAGAACATATCATCAAATCAAAACAAATGTATAGGTCCTGAATATAAATGATGTTAGCAAAAAATGATCTTCACTATGTGACAAGAATTAGGATAGGAAAGGGAAGGATTGCATCATGGTTGTAGCACTTTAGATTGCACATAGCTGCTCTGAAAGTCCATATCTTTGCACAGAAGTACAACACCAAGTGACACAATTTGAAGTTCTTTTTCCATTAGTATTTATCAGCGTAGCCAAGACACTGAAATGTCGTAGTAATCTTCCATGTTATCGTTTTGGCGGTACCTCAGGTACACCAAACAGTGGGACCATAATAACGTCTCCATCGCTCACGGTGGTGGACAGCATGTCGTGTCAACATCACGCTCTTACAAGGCACAACAACGTAGAATTAGTGCAAAAACCAAATATAGTGCTCCATGCAACGTAGAATTAGTGCAAAAACCAAATATAGTGCTCCATGATCATGAGGATGGACAAGACAAACGGATATTACAGTAATTCCAGGTAGTTAGGTCAGAAGGTGAAGGACATTAAGTCACAGACTAGTCTTGATTAGTAATTACATTAGTAGTTTGCGGCATTCATAGCCCAGTTATTGAACATTTCTGTACCATGTATTTAGTATTACAGAATAATGTTCATAAAATTAAATTATTGGCATCATGGGTAATCGTATTACAATAAACAGCGGCAGTCTTTGGCCAGTTACAAAGCATATTTAGTATGACAGAATAATGTTCATCAGAAGTCTTCATTGAAAAGAGAGAGAAAAAAAAAGTCAATTATTGGCCTAGCATTAACATAATACATTGAGTTATACAAATTATTGGCACTCATTGGCCAGTTACCATGAAAAGTCATCATTGAAAACAAGAGCTGATTCATTTAGTTAGATTAATTATTGGCACTCAGTGGCCAGTTACAGTACATAAAAGCTCACAATTCATTTAGTTAGATTAATTATTGGCACTCAGTGGCCAGCAAGTATTGAATAGTATAAAACATTGTTCATCATTCACTATTATTCAGATCATTAAGAAGTCATTATTAAAAATCAGTTAATTACAATCATAGCATTAATAATCATGGGCATTATAAGTAGTTTCATTACAATAAACAGTGGCAGTTATTAGCCAGGTACAAAGCATTATATATATATATATATATATATATATATATATATATATATATATATATATATATATTTGTATCATTAAGAAGTCATTACTGAAGTGACATACTATTCAGAGCTGATCAGTATTATTCAGAATTCTCTTAAACTAGTAACATTATTTGGGACTGGTAATACATTTTTTTTTGTTTCTGTGCTAGATAGTTAGCAATGCATTGCTTTGGGTAATTATAAGGGAAAGGAAGAAGAAAAAAAAGAAAAAAAATTGCTTCTAGGTTGTTCCTGTAAATGAAAAATGTGTAACATCATTCGTCATGAGTCAGCTGTAGCAAGGTTGTGACACAAGGCAGTATATGTGATCACATTTGTAAATTATAGACACAAATGGGTAAAAAATAAAATTGCAAGTACTAGAACAGGTATAATAAGTAACAAGTTTAGTAAGTATCATGAAAAGCTTCTCCTGAAAAAAATACGAAATGGATTATTGAGCTGAAAGAAGAAACGCATACTATGCTGAAAAGTAGTGAACTTCGAATTAACAGGTAGTGAAATGTGTATAAAAAATGTGTTCCATAGCTGTCCTTTCCAAAACCTTCAGTCATTATACTATGCAATATAACACCTGCTGCCAAAACGAACTGCAACAAATACTTAAATAACTACATAGCGTAAACATAACTTCAACATTATCCTCATCTGCAAAGAAAACTTCATTATCCATATCATCATAACTCCATTATCACCATCACCTGTAAAGAAAAACTTCATTATTCATAGTAGCATATTCTTCATCATTACTCTTCATCAGTATTCATTATCATCTGCAAAAAAAAAAAAATCACTTCATTACTCATTATACAACTATTCCTTATTTCTAGCATATTTCATCACTAAAACTAAGATGTGTAGTTCTGTCTGACAGACTGCATCAATCACCTTGTATTCTGAAAGAAAAAATTAGTTAAGACTGCTATTCTACGATGTGTATAGTATATTCTTGTTAATGCTTGTTAATTCTGATCCATTTACTCTTCCTCATAAGGTATTTGTATCTTCTTTTGTCTATTCCGTAGTTGAAATTCCCATTTCTGTTTAATTTATTTCCTTTACGCATCATGTCCTTCTGAAATTGATGAACAAAGATTAATGCCTTGCATTTAAATCATATACCCACTAAATAATGACTGGTTAATGATGGCACAATTAAGCATACAGCATAACATGACAGAAAACGTAATATGTCAAAAGCATAGACAGTGTTCAAACGCAAAAATGTACAGAGAATATCACAATGCAGCAGCAAAAAATGTAAAACAGTCACGATCTTGAGATGTCATAAGGCAAAAAATGTCGAAGTCGACTGGTGTTTGCTATGTCTTCACCATTTCATAATGCATACGAACAAAACATGAAATAATCGTATATATATAAGAAAGAAAAAATGTGACGTTCGTTGTGTTCAGCTTGTATGTAGTGTAGTTAATAGAGGCGAGAATTAAAGACTTTAATGGAGAGAGAATTTGATAAAATTAATACGTCACTACATAGAATTGCATAATTATTCATAAAATACGTAAGTTTGTCTGGAAAAATATGCACGGTCTGATGTGTAACGACAAGAAGACCGACCTGCTAACCTTACCTTGGCGGGCACTTGCCAAGAAAAAATGCGATAATCATCAGTAATTAGTCATGTGAATATAATTGCATAAGTGGTCATAAAGATTAGTAAATGGCATCATAGCATGTTACATCATAAAGTGGTTTCATTCAATAAACGGTTTAATGTTTGAGATATGGTGATTGCCTTTCGATTTTCTGGTTCTCAAAGTTTCGACGTGTACGACATTGGGGTGAGGGATGCTGTGAATCCGATATGGACCTGCGTATAGAAGTTCAAATTTACTGCACTTACCTTTTATTCTGCTGGATAAATAGTGTGTACGTACTAATATCTTCTGTCCAACGTGAAAGTCTCGGTGCGTACAAACCTGTTTTTGTTGTCTTCTCCGGCGCTCTGCGGCACGTTTGATGTTGTTCAGTGCAATGTTAATTATTTCATGGTGTCGTAGGCGACGACTTGTAGGGAAGTTTACAAATTCTGTGATTTTGTTAGGTGGTTCAACATTTTTCAGTATCACAGACGGGGATAGCATAGTGGACTCATTCGGAATCGAATTAATTACATCTTGGAATGAAAATATGTGTGTGTCCCAATCAATATGTTTTTTGTGGCAGTATATTCTACACAGTTTACTAATTTCTTTCATTAATCTTTCACAGTGGTTCGAAGAAGCGTGGTACTTGGATATATAGATCGGAGAAATGTTTCTAGCTCGTAACATACGTGTCCATATAGCAGAACGAAATTGTGATCCATTGTCAGAAATTACTTTCAACACATGCCCTACATGAGGTAGAAAATGTTTTACAAATGCTTTCGAAACAGTTTTAGCTGTAGCTTTGCGTAACGGAGTGAAAGTAACAAATTTTGAAGTGAGCTCAACAGCGACAAATATGTAGCAAAAACCTCTGTTAGTTCTCGGAATCGGACCAAAGATGTCTACAGCGGCCATATGTTTTAATTAAACAGGTACAATGGGATATAAAGGAGGAATATGTGAAGTGGTGTCTGACTTTGCTTTCTGGCAAATTTTACATGACGCTAAAACTCGTCGTATACGTTTTTCCATGTTGGTAAAATAACAGTTCTGTCTCAGTATAAGAAAACATTTTCTTGCTCCGTAATGTGCGTAACTTAAATGAGTGTACCAAATTAATTTGTTAATCAGTTCGTCAGGAATGCATAATAACCAATAGTTGCTGTCAGGATGAGAGCGGCGAAACAAAATGTCATTGCGTACAGTGTAATGGTTTCTAATCGTAACATTATTCTTATCTTGCCAGAGGTGTTTAATTTCTTTCCACACGTTGTCTTTATTTTGCTCTTGTGCTATGTCCTGTAATGACGACGAAATAAAATTTTCAAATGCTACTTGTTGGATGTATATAACGCTGAAATTTGCTTTGCAGAAGTTGGTTGCGACGTCTTGCTGATTGTTGCTGAGAGAACGAGATAGTGCGTCTGCTACAACATTTTGTGTGCCGGGAATGTGAACAATCGTAAAATTAAATTCCTGTAAATATAGCTTCCATCTACTTAATCTATAGTGTGTGAATTTAGCCGAAAGTAAAAATTGTATCGCTCTGTGATCTGTGTAAACGGTGGTGTGTCTGCCATAAAGAAAGTGCCGAAATCTCGTAAAAGCCCAAACAACACACAACGTTTCCAGTTCTGTAACAGAATAATTTCGTTCAGCAGGTGACAGAATGCGGCTTGCAAATGTGATGTTTTAATTACTGTAGAGCCATCTTCTTCAATTTCCTGAAAAATGTGTACGCCTAAAGCGGTGTTAGAACAGTCGGTGGCAACGGAAAAATTTCTGGTAAGGTCTGGGTGCGATAAAAGTGGAGCATTCAACAGAGCATGTTTCAGGTTCATGAATTCAGAGTGTGCTTGCTTATCCCAAGACCAAATACTGGTTTTACCTGTTAATTGGCATAACCTAGGCGTATCTAAAGCGGAGTGATGAATAAATTTACGAAAAAAGTTAATTAAGCCCAAAAAACTGCGTAATTGTTTCTTCGTCGTAGGAACAGTAATGTCACGTAGAGCTTGAAGTTTTTCTGAATCAGGCGCAATGCCTTCTGCTGAAATTACGTGTCCAAGAAGTTTTATAGAAGTTTTGCCAAAATGCGATTTACTGAGATTAACTGTGAGTCCTTGTGTATGGAAAGTTTGTAACAGACGTTCAAAAATCATATTGTGTTCACACCAGTTAGCTTCTGCGATAAGAATGTCATCTACGTACGTCGTAATTCTGTCCTTAAGTTCTGTCGGAAGTATAGTGTTCAAACCGCGAATAAAAGCTGCAGAAGAAATAGTTAAGCCGAACGGTGATTTACAAAATTGATAACAGTCCCCAAAACAGAGAAAAGCTGTATATTTTCTGCAATTCGGATGAAACTGAATTTGCCAAAATCCCGATTTCAAATCTAATGTGGAATAAATAGCTGTACCGTGAAATTTCTGCAGTAGTTCTTCTAATGTCTGTGGTCGATCTGTTTCATTAATAATTATGTCATTGATGTGACGTGAATCAAGTACGAGGCGAAGTGAGCCATCTTTTTTCTTAACAATATGTAGCGGGTTTATGTACGGACTAACTGCCGGTTCTATAATTCCTTGGTCAAGCATATCCTGCAATTCTTTTGTAACTTGTTCTCTATGAATATATGGAATAGGATAATGCTTAGCTTTAAATGTGTCGTGCTGTTTGACTTGAAATTCATACATAAAGCCGGACATAGTACCAGGAATGTTGTCGAAAACTGGAGCTTGCTGTAAAAGAATTTTGCGTAATTGCGTGCGTTCGTCGTCTGTATTTGCACTGCTTTGTTTAACCTTATCGGAAATCATCTGCATTACGTCGTAGTCAGTTTCGTCTGGAGTATTATAGTTATGTACGTACGTATCTGTGAACAATGTGGAATTACAGTCTATGTTACGTGATACAGAAATGACCTCTGTGCGATTAATTGTTTGTTCTTCCGCAGATAGTGAGTGTTGAAATTCTATAGCAAATTGTATATTTTCATCCTTCAACATTAAATAGGAATTCTGAAAATCGATAACTGCGTCGTGTTGTACCAGAAAATTCGTACCTAAAATAACGTCTGTTGTCAATAAAGGAACAATCCAAAAATTTGAGTGAAAAGTATGACCTGCAATACAAAATGATAAATGCGTCTGTAATTTAACGTCTACTCCTTTACTCGATACTGCTCCTTTTACTTTCGTTTTGCCTAGTGGTAATGTGGGATAGGTATTCTCTTTGTTGCACTCGTTAAAAGTCACCTCATTTATAACTGACATAGGTGATCCGGAATCGATTACTGCTGAAAATTCCGATGAACCAATTTCAATTTCAATGATAGGGTGTGAAATAGTTTTCTGAACAACTGGTCTTTCCTGTAAAAGAGTGTCTCGGATGTCGTCGAAAGTAATTACATTTTCGTGAACAACATTTTGCGTGTCTAAAGTAGTGCTTGTGTTACTGGAAGATGCGATCTGTACAGTATCTAGTCAGATTCTATCTGACGTGTTACTATTATCAGGAGGATGTTGTGGCATTTCTACTATTTGAACTGTTCTATTACTTCCTCCAGACGTATTACGTTCTGGATGGTACCTACTGTCGGGTTCATTCATGAGAATATGTTCTTGCATATGATTTTGCTGTTGGTGAGACCGACTGTTATTATATGTACGCTGATAATTATGCTCATCGTTTTTACGTCTGTCGTGATAGTCATTCCTATACGGTGCATTGCGATAGGAACTGAAATACTGTGTTTTCCGTACGTAGTTGTTCCTTTGCTGCCGTGCGTTACTATTTGTTGGATCTGGGACTATACGTGCACGCGGCGGAACATCAGAGCTTGGTTGACCTTGTGCATTCCATTGTTGGTTAGGTATACTAACCGGCTGGTTTTGTTGCTGTTGTTGTGAAAAACCTCTATTGTTACTAAAATATGGTTCCTGCTGCTGATGATTTTGACGGAATTGATAGTTGGAATTTTGTCTGTTATTAAAGCTTTGGGAGTTGTCATTCCTAAAGCGTCTGTTACTTTAACTATTAAAATTGCGTGACTGATCGTAGTTACTGTAAGTTGGATGGCCCTGGTTATTATATGAAAAATTTTTGTTCACAAAAGAATAATCAGATTGCTGTACTTCCAAGAGCTGTAAAAGATCTCTGAATGCTGAAATGTTTTCTTTTTGCTGGCCCGTTAGAAGTGACACTCGTAATGACCGTGGTAATTTGGAGATACATAATTGAATGAGTGCAGATTCACTATATGGTTCACTTAGGTATTGGTTTTGTTGCACCATGCGTTCAATAATTTGCGTGACACTGGGAAAATTTGAGTTCTCGTAATTCGGCAAACTAATTAACTGATCTTTAATTCCGCGCTGTGTCGTCTTCGACCAATACGCTGACAGAAATGCATTCTGGCATTCTTCTACCGAGTAACATTGTCTCGCGATCGGTCTCATACGAGTTGCCGGTTCGCCTTCCAAAAAACTGCAAATAAATTCTAGTTTGTGTGTAACGGGCCAAGTCGGTGGAAAAGCAAAGCTAAATTGCTGTATCCAATCCAGTGGGTGAATCTGTGTTCTGTCATTCCTAAACACTTTAAATTTCCTTACTGATAGAAAATGTTTGTAATCGAAATTATCATCTCTGTATGACGGAACAGGTTCATGATTGTAAGAGAATCTGTTGAACTGTGGTTGCTCGGAATCTAAGTCCCGTACTCTGTGAAGATTACCCAAGTTATACGCGCTGCGTGAGTCTGACAAATGTTCACTAAGTGACGTCTGCTGTGATGTGTTATTAACTGAAATATTTTTTATCTCTGTTACCTCTTGCTGTAAACTTGACAATTTTCTACGCAACGTGTTGTTAGATGAATCTATCTCATTAATTGTCTGTTGTAGGTTTTGAAATTCGGGTGTTTGATTAAATGAAACCGGTGAGGTATCGTCTGATTTACTGTCATTACCACTCTCAATAACATCAATACGACTGGCCAATTCATCATATTTTTCAGTCAGTATTTTTACCTGCTCATCAGTTTTAGAGTCAGAGGCATCAATCTGCTTTTGCAATTTACGTGCAGCTTCGTTCAGTTTTTTAACGTCAGCTTTGACGACATCTGAATCCTGTGCTAGTTCTAATTGTTCGAGTCTGTCAGTCACTGTTTGAAAATCGGTTGTGTATGTGTCTGTTTTTGATTTAAGGTCAGAAATCTCGTCGCGTAATTCTGTGTTCGACTGTTTGATGGAATTAATTTCGTCGGACACTGTAGCAATATTGTTGTCTACATATGTCTTTGCCTTCGCAAACATTTTACGTTTATCTTCTTGTCTCTGTGCTGTGATTGTTTCCATTACTTGTCGTTTGACTTTATTTTGATCCTGAATAAATTTGCGGAAACGCGTGTCACTGTTTTGTATGTGAAGACTAAGACGTTCGTTAATTTGAGAGTTCTGTTGCTCGAATTTCGCGTCTATCTTTTCATCCATTGTGCGCGAAAGTTCTGCTGTCATTGTTTTAAACTCGTCGCGTAATTGTGTAGCTTTTTCAGAGCATTGTTTAGCGACTGTACTAATTTCCGCTCTAAGTGTTTCTGTTGCGGCTGTTTGCATTTCCCTTAATTCTTGCGCAACAGACTTAATTTCTTCGCTACTTTTTCTTGAACAAGCCTCAATTTCCTCGCGTAACTGTTCCTTAGTGTCATGACACTGCGCGGCAACGGCTCTTATTTGTTCACTAAGCTGCCTGGAACTGTTGTCTAATTTTTCATTTAACTGTCTGTTCTGTTCACTAAGTTGTTTGAAATTTTCATCATAGTTGTCTAGTTTTTTATTAATTTCATTGTTGTTTGTTCTGTTCACTAAGTTGTTGTTTGAGATTCTCACTTTGTTGTTGTAGCAATCTTGCCGTAATTTGTTCAAAGCCAAAGTTAGCGTTTATACTCTCTGTGCTGTTTAGTGGTGGATCTGGAATTCTCTCGCTTACTGTAACCATTTGGTTATTCTGAGATTTACAAAAAGGTTCGCCAGTCAAATATACACTGTCAGTCACTGTTTCGGAATTAAATAAATCCGTCGTACTTTCACTACACTGACCATTTTCATTCGAAAAATTTGTCTGTATGTTACTTGAATTTTCCAAACCGATTGTGTTAGGCTCGGCAGCGCTCATTACAATAGACCGCTCCGCGTCATCAACTGTCGTCAAATTAACAGAAGAGACAATTGAGTTCGTTTGTTCATTATTAAGGTAAAAGACATCATTATTGGTTGGAATGCACTGATTGTCAGTGATCGCAGGATTGTCATCATTGCATTGCGTGTCTCAAGTCCTATCGGTGAAGTTGTTTAAGTCGGTAATTTCATTCATAATACCTCGCGATACACTATTCACAGTCTTTCGCGGCATTTTTGCAATAGTCACAATTATTCACAAAACAAATAAGCACAGTGCAAAAACAACACACAAATACAACAGAGCAACGAATTGCCGTTGACCTATAGAAAGAAAGTCACAATATTAGTAAAAGCGTTGCGCCAAATCCTAATTATATCTAAGCAAATAAGAGCAGATATCTGACTGTTTTTCAAAAGATTCTCAACGAAATACGATCCTGGACTGGGTGTCGCCAAGTGTAACCTCCCCACCGAAATTTGTAAGACTTAATAAATAATAAATGGGAGCCAGAGCCAAGTGTAACCTCCCTAGCAATGAATTCTACTGACAATGACAATAAAAGTGTGAAAATCGCAATCTGACCCAGGTGTAAGCTCTCACAAAAATAATGAAAGATAATTCAATGCTAATGAAACTTCTGTGACAATGAAAACTCAGTTAGACCGAAATGTCGGTCTTTGGCCCTGTGCAAAAAAATCAGAATTAATTTCTTACCTCATTGAAACTGCATGTCAAATTTCTGCTCTTATTGTTGGCCACGGCTTGGAGGAAATGCGTCGCAAGTAATATTTTTTTTTTTTTTGAAATTTAACTGAAACTTTTCTTTAAAGGAAATGGAAGGAAATCGTTCGTTCAATTAAATAGTTCTTTTGTTAAAAAAATTGCTTTGAAATCAAAATTATTATTGGGGCAGTTGTTGAAAATTAATTACAATGAATAAACTTTACATTATATGATGTGCGCAATGCAGCTTGGTTACCTTAATTAACAATATACCTCATTCAGCATCTTGACCAGAGAGAGCCATGTCGACGCCTGCGACTGCATCCCGCTCGCGACTCTCGCGCGGTCAAGCGCAGACTAGGAACGACAAATAGCTCTCTGGTCAGAGACTCTGCAATGCCTCGCCATCGCCGCCACACAACATACGTGTTTCAATGTCTTTAGAGGACGAGCAGAAGCTCGGGTTAGGGAAGGATGGAGAAAAAAATAGGCCCTGTCATTTCAAAGGATTCATTCCAGTATTTTCCTTAAACGATTTAGGGAAATCACGGAAAGCCTATATCAGGATTGCCGGACGCGGGTTTGAACCGTCATCCCCCCCCCCCTCCACCCCCCAATGAGTTTGCAGTTTTCGTAGATACTATCTGAGCAACTGTAACACATTTTGGAAGTTATTGCATAAAGCTGTAGATGCAGCGAAGTGCGAAGAGGATGAAATGTGATTGCATGTATTATTCGCAGAACACTTATTTGGTTGATCCCTTTCGTATTCCGACATACATCTCAGTGACATTTGGACTCTGCGTTACTGCTGCTAAAATGTTAGTTTCATTTCTTTTATCAGTTGCTCTTGTTTTACCTTAGCGTATTTTATTCTCCATGCTTGCTGCTTCAAGAACTTTTTTATAATGTTCGCAAAGACACGATCTGGGTACTCTTCAGTGGACAGCCGTGCTTCTGCTCCAGTACTTTGGCGACATTCACCATAAACGACATTCACTTTTTCGACTACTGTAATACAGTGAACGACTCAGTAGCTTTACGAGCAAGTTATCTAATTGCTACAACAGCAGAACGCAGCTGATGAGCTTCAGCTCTACAGGTAAACACAAGAACCGTCCCTGAGTTAAGTGCTTGCTTACGTTTGGTATAATACGGAAGTCATTTATGATACTCCTTCTACTGAAGGTGGTACAGTTCTCTGCAGCGCATTTATCTCGAAGCTTTTTGATCAAGTCCCATACGTGATATGTCGTTGAAGTTCTCTTAGAAGCTTGTTTCAAATGACGCAAGAAAAAGTGTATAGTTCCTTTAGAACACAGCGAAGTCTCTCTCGCAATTCGGCGACTATAAACGATAAAAACTACTTGCCAACGTCAGAACATTCGTCATATTTTCCGCTATAGCTTGACAAAAACCGCTCCTTGCTATATTATTCATTCCGCATATATTTCAGGTGACCTGTCTTAGCTGCCTCACCATGTATGTCTCACGCCACATTTCATGGTACATCAAATGGTTCAAATGCCTCTAACCACTATGGGACTTAACATCTGCAGTCATCAGCCCCCTAGACTTAGAACTACTTAAACCTAACTAACCTTAGGACATCACACACATCCATGCCCGAGGCAGGATTCGAACCTGCTACCGTAGCAGCAGCGCGGTTCCAGACTGAAGCGCCTAGAACCGCTCGGTCACATCGGCCGGCCATGGTATATCATAGAAGCCAGATTTACATAGTCTGAGGCCATGCTTGACACTACCAAGCAGTGTTAGTTTTTTTAGTTAGTGTGTGGAAGACCGTGTTCCATTGATATCTCCAGAAAGTAAGCCCTGTCTTTCTGGATAATGCGCCGTTAGAAGGAATAAACATAATGGCTGCATCCTTTTGAGGTTTCTCTTCTGTTTCTGTTGTATTCTCTTTAGACGCTTTTATGTTGTCTTGTTGTCTCTGTAGAACTGTTCCATGGGAAGCAAAGAGAGACTGTTGGTTGGCGGCTGGCATCCTCGTTCTATAACACAAACTGCACGCAATTAATAACTGGGTTCATTATTAATAAACAAAGAGCTACTCAACTTAGGTTTCCATGTACTATGGTACAAGCTCTCTTCTGCATAGTCCACGTAGCCTCAATGCTGTTCAAGAAGAGGTCCTCTATGTTCACTATAAGGTTGCTATGTGCTGCCTGTCTCTGTGCTAGAGTTTAAGTCTGCAAATCCATCACGGTGACACGCCGGGACTCACATGATGTATAGACTCAAACTAGCGTGTGTAACAGGCTCGAACTAACTGGCTAAACTGAGCTAACTGTCCCTCCAGTCCGTGGCGGCGATCCTAAATACTGGCGGCTGAAAGGGCATTGGCGGCGTGTTTCCAGCGAGTCTTGTCGTTGGCCTCTTTCGATACTCTCATAACCCCCCCCCCCCCCCCCCAGATACTGCACCGTTGTCGTGTATTGAGGTTGCAAACGACAATGGGGAGGGAGGCAGGATGCTGGATGTCATGTTGGGCCAGGAGACATGACTGCGGAGGACAGTGAACTCCTGACCATACCCCGCCATCTGGCTTGCGAGGCAACAGAAACATCCTCCAGAAAAGTGCTGCCAGGGCACACGTCCAGGCCTGGGGGCGTGTGCTGGGGCGATGACGGCGACGGCGATGGTGATTGCGATGGCGGGTCCCGGTCCATGATGTTGGCGAGCAGGAACGGCGGAGGAGAGGGCGCATCGTCCGTCCGCTCCCCCTGGGGTGCCCTGATGGCACCAGCGGGCGGCTGCAAAGGCCGCACGTTCCCGTCAAGCCGTGAATCTGGGGGAAGAAAAGCAGCAGAATCACAGGGAGAATGACGTGCGCGAATTTGGTTCTGGTGGCGGCGCTGCAAACCATCGGGACATGGAATTAAGTACATGTAAGAGCCAATGAGTTCCTGGATTACGTCTCTGTCCCAGCGTCCACGGTTACCATAAACCCTGAAAAGAACAAGATCGTGTGGCACAAAGCGATACTTGCGGACCATTGGCGGCGCCAGATGCTGCAGTGGGTGGAGCATGTGTAGCATCATCAGACGGCGGCGGCCACGCAGAAGTTCCGCTGGTGATGGTCCGTCTCGTGGGTGGGAGCTATAGGGGGCGAGAAAGAGTTGCAGCACCAGTTCCCGTGTGTGTGTGGCGCAAAGCTTGGTCATCTGTTGCTTGAAGCGTTCTGCTTCTCCGCTGGACTGCGTGTGAAACGGAGCACTTGTTAGATGGCGAATGCTGTTGCGTACACAAAACTGTGCAAAGCCGTGTGAAGTGAACTGCGGTCCATTGTCTGACACAAGTACTTCTGGCAAACTTTTGATGCAAAATATTGAGGACGACGCTTGAATGGTGCTATGTGATGTGGTAGAAGCAACAGGCACCGCAAATAGGAACATTCTAAAAGAGTCAACCACTATGAGCCAACGAGTGTCCCAAAATGGTACTGCAAAATCGGTGTGCACTCGTCGTCATGGCGATTGAGCCTTAGGTTAAGCTGAGAATGTCTGTAGCGCAGAGGATTGGTGTTCCGCGCGTGCGTGATACTGACATGTCATCTGTTCAATGTGGGCCTCCATGACCTGCCAAGTACAGTGCCAGTACGCTGACTGTTTAGTGCGAACAATTCCCCAAAGTCCTTGGTGGGGCAACCACAACACATTCTTTTGCAGCACTTTGGGACTAAGCACACGGGATTGTCCACTGTCATTTTGTACTAGAATTGAAACCTCCCCTTAGAAAAATTTATGAATGATTGTGCTGATAAACCCCTTACGTTATTTGATTTTCAAACAGCTGAGCAAAACTGAACGTGCACAGACATTTCTCTCTTTACTTATTCAGATCATCAATAAACTGACACACAATATTTTTAGCACAACGCAGTCTGACTTTCAATAATCCCTACGAAAGAATGGCCCTGACTAACAATAACCTATACCTTTCGTGAATCACTTACCTCACAAAAATCTTCGCTACTCGAACTACTGCAATACAGCGAGCGCCACTACTGCCAGGTAAATAAAAGATTCAAACTACTGAAGGCACTAACTACTGATAGGCATACTTAGCAAATGAAAGATTTTGATAGAGAACAAACAATGTATTTACCTTAATAGTGTTCAAAAGTCATAATATATATCAGTTCATGACATCCAGTCTTACAAATTTACTGTCTCTGATGGACACACGTCCAGATCATCCGCTCTCAAAACTCCGCCATCTCTCTCCCCACATCCAACACTGCTGGCGGCTCACCTCCAACTGCGCAACGCTACGCGCTGTTTACGTCCAACTGCCCAACACTACAATAGCGACTATTCAAACAATGCCAACCAGCCACAGACTTCACACAGCACAGTCAGTGATTTTCATATAGTGCGCTACGTGGCGTTACCAACATAAAAACCTAAACAGCCTACTTACAGAATCACACCTTGTTGAACTGAAAGGCTATGCTGAGTTGCAAAATATAGACGCACAACTGAGTTCTGGATACTGTTCAATGAACGAGGCCAAGACTTGCGAATATAATGCAACAAAATATTGAGATCTGGTCTGCTTCCGTAGCCTGTGCAATTTTTCCTGTAGTTCCAGAGAAAAGATTCCAGCAGTTCAGAGTCCTATGCATAGATCCGACAACAAGATGTGGCAGATGCATCAAAATCAGAGTCTGGGCCACTCGGAAGGCGAGATAGGGCATCTGCATTGCCATGCTTTGTTGTAGGTCTGCACACAATTTCATATTGACACTGCGAAAGCATCATTGCAATATTTGAGCAGTGCGTGTAGGAGCCAGCTTTGTTGGGTGAAACAAGGGCTGCAAAGGCTTGTGATCTGTCACTAAGTAGGACTTGCTACCATACATATAGTGATGAAATTTTGCTGCAGCGTACACAATAGCAAGAGCTTCTTTTTCTATTTGAGAATATGTGCACTGAGTTTGAGTGATCAATTTTGAAGCAAAAGCAATAGGTATGTCTCCTGCACCAATTCTGTGCGAAAGCACAGCGCCGATTCCTTAGGAAGAACCATCGATTTGCAAAACTACCGGCTGGACAGTGTCAAAATGCACTAAACATCAGCTACTAAGCACAGCGTTTTTGAGTTTCTGAAACGCGTCTTAACAGTCTTTAGACCACACAAATGGTACATCTCTGCGACATAAGCTGTGTAATGGAGCCGCGATCTGAGCGGCAATCGGTATGAACCAAATGTACACTACTGGCCATTAAAATTGCTACACCACGAAGATGACTTGCTACAGACGCGAAATTTAACCGACAGGAAGAAGATGCTGTGATATGCAAATGAGTAGCTTTTCAGAGCATTCACACAAGGTTGGCGCCGGTGGCGACACCTACAACGTGCTGGCATGACGAAAGTTTCCGACCGATTTCTCATACACAAGCAGCGGTTGACCGACGTTGCCTGGTGAAACGTTGTTGTGATGCCTCGTGTAAGGAGGTGAAATGCGTACCATCACGTTTCCGACTTTGATAAAGGTCGGATTGTAGCCTATCGCGATTGCGGTTTATCGTATCGCGATATTGCTGCTCGCGTTGATCGAGATCCAATGACTGCTAGCAGAATATGGAATCGGTGGGTTCAGGAGGGTAATACGGAACGCCGTGCTGGATCCCAACGGCCTCGTATCACTAGCAGTCGAGATGACAGGCATCTTATCCGCATGGCTGTGACGGATCGTGCAGCCACGTCTCAATCCCCGAGTCAACAGATGGGGACGTTTGCAAGACAACAACCATCTACACAAAAGAGTTCGATGACGTTTGCAGCAGCATGGACTATCAGCTCGGAGACCATGACTGCGGTTACCCTTGACGGTGCATCACAGACAGGAGCGCCTGCGATGGTGTACTCAACGACGAACCTGGGTGCACAAATGGCAAAACGTCATTTTTTCGCATGAATCCAGGTTCTGTTTACAGCATCATGATGGTCGTATCCGTGTTTGGCGACATCTCAGTGAACGCACATTGGAAGCGTGTATTCGTCATCTCCATACTGGCGTATCACCCGGCGTGATGGTATGGGGTGCCATTGGTTACACGTCTCGGTCACCTCTTGTTCGCATTGACGGCACTTTGAACAGTGGACGTTACATTTCAGATGTGTTACGACCCGTGGCTCTACCCTTCATTCGATCCCTGCGAAACCCTACATTTCAGCAAGATAATGCACGACCGCATTTTGCAGGTCCTGTACGGGCCTTTCTGGATACAGAAAATGTTCGACTGCTGCCCTGGCCAGCACATTCGCCAGATCTCTCGCCAATTGAAAACGTCTGGTCAATGGTGGCCGAGCAACCGGCTCGTCACTATACGCCTGTCACTACTCTTGATGAACTGTGGTATCGTGTTGAAGCTGCGTGGACAGCTGTACCTGTACACGCCATGCAAGCTCTGTTTGACTTAATGCCCAGGCGCATCAAGGCCGTTATTGCGGCCAGAGGTGGTTGTTCTGGGTACTGATTTCACAGGATCTATGCACCCAAATTGCGTGAAAACGTAATCACATGTCAGTTCTAGTATAATATATTTGTCCAATGAATACCCGTTTATCATCTGCATTTCTCCTTGGTGTAGCAATTTTAATGGCCAGTAGTGTAATACGTCATCTTGCCTAGTAGTGACTGCAGTTCAGACACATTGTGAGGAACAGACAGGTCACGGACTGCAAGCAAATGGGATTGGAGGGGGTGCACACCCTGACTGTCTATCGCATGACCTAACTACTGTAGTTCAGTTTGAAAAAAATTCACTCTTTTCGAGACGACACTCGAGTCCTACCTCTGACAACACTCGAAAAAGAGCACGTAAATTGGCAATGTGTTCCTTTGGCGTACGACCTGAGACGACAATATCGTCAAGGTAGTTTGAACAAAATGACACTTTTGCAGTCAGCTGTTCCAAGCAACATTGAAAAATGGTGGGTGCGGAAGCACTACCGAGGGGCAAACACAAATACTTGAACAGTCCTAAATGTGTGTTTACAACAAACACTGTCCGTGATTCTTCATCCAATGGAATTTGCAAATAGGCATCACGCAAACCTGTCTTAGAAAATTAACGTCCTGCACCAAGCCCATCCATGAGTTCCTCAGGGTGAGGTAACGTATAAGTGTCAACTACTGTCTGTGGGTTGACTGTAGGCTTGAAGACATCACAAATGCGAATGCGACCATAAGGCTTAGGCAACAAAACCAGCAGACTTGCCCATTAACTAGCTTGAATGGAAGCAGTGACACCATTATCTTGCCATTCTTTCGATTCACTAGGTGCTTTGTCTCGTAAAACAATTGGAATGGGGTGGTCCCAAAAAAACTTAGTCTGTGCATTGTCTTTCAATGTAACATGCGCTAAAAAGTTATTAGTTTCTCCCACTGCTTTGGAAAACAGTTCAGGGAATTCTTTAAGCAAGCTAGCTACATTGGCTTTCAAATCAAAAGACAATGGAAAGTACATTGTCTTGGATGCTGAGGCCAAACAAATCAAAGGCATCTAAACCGAAGATGTTCACACTGTCTCTTGATTTCAACACCACAAAATTCACTTTCCTGGTGTAAGATGTGTACATGGCAGGCAAACTACACTGTCCAAGCACTGGAATTTCCTGTATGTTGTAAGCAGTGAGGTGCTTACTAGATTTTTAAAGGCGTGGTGAGCCTAACTGTTCATACGTGGCACGATTAAGCAAGGTTATGGAGGCACCTGTGTCTAACTGAAAGTTCACACGACGGCCAGCAATACGTAATGAGGCAAACAGTTTGTTAGAACGTCGTTGCTCAGCACTAGGACGAGAACGAGGCACAATCTGAATCTTACGTTTGCCAAAACCTGTTGTAGGTTTGGAAAACACAACGTTCACTGCATGTGCATGAGCCTGTTTTTTCTGAGAGTGCGCAAAATTGGCGCTTCTGTGCCGTTGCAAACAAACTGCTTGGACATGGCCTTTCTTTCCACACGTGTAACACGTAGCGTTACGTGATGGGCAATTTTATCTTTTATGGCAAGCAAAACATCTAGGGCTGGACTTCACTAAGTTCACAGGTCTGTTTACATGTTTACTTTGCTGTCCACGTGGCTGTGTACGCCCTCACTTTTGTCGCTGCTTGAAGCGGTCGCGAGCAAGAGGCGACTTGACGACAAATCAGGGCTTGGTCAAACATAACGGACTCTATGGCACCTGAATCATATTGCTGTAAGATTTGCAGCACTTGAGGAAGTGAAGAATCAGAGTACTTTAGGATCTGTTCCCGTATGCTGCTATTGGTGACAGTGAATGTTATAGCGTCTCGAATCATGTGGTCACTGTAATAGTTGCCACAACTACACTTAAATTTGCACTTCCCAGTAATGCCCATCAATTCTGTGTACCACTGACAGTATGTCTGGGCGCTACAGTCTGGAACCGCGAGACCGCTACGGTCGCAGGTTCGAATCCCGCCTCGGGCATGGATGTGTGTGATGTCCTTAGGTTAATTATGTTTAAGTAGTTCTAAGGTCTAGGGGACTGACGACCTCAGAAGTTAAGTCCCTTAGTGCTCAGAGCCATTTGAACCATTTTTGAACAGTATGTCTGTTCTGGCTTTTTCTGCAAACGAAAAAACTGAAACCTGGTTGCAGCTCCTTCTTGAACTTGTTGCTCATAGTACTTTGTTAATGTAGCGATTACTTCGTCATAACTTAGTTCGTTAGGAGATGCAGTTGGGAATAGTTTTTGTATTAACCTGAACACCGGGGATCCCGCAATCGAAAGAAAGTATAAGAGCTTCACAGTACCTTGACGCGATGGACTGCACAATGAGCTTGGAGCTGTGTCCGGTATTTGTGCCATATCTCTTCTGTGTCGTTAAATTGCCAGAACATAGGTATTCTGGGCTGCGGCACTTGTTGGGCGTGTCTCTACTGTCGTCAGCAAGGCAGCAATTTGTTGGTTCTGAAAAGTTTATGTTAGATCCAGTACAATGGCCGTCAGCGGCTGAGGCACGCGGGCAGGGGGTGGAGGGGGCAAATACTTATAGCAAAATACAAGCAAAGCTTAGAAACCCCTGCAATCTGAAACAAGAGAAGCAAGCAAATTTTTCTTCACTGAAGTTTTCTCGTCGCCATTGTTGTATTCTCTTTAGCCATTTTTATGTCACCTCATTGTCTCTGTAGAGCTGTACCATGGGCAGCAAGGAGAGGATGTTGGTTGGCAGCCGGTATACTCATTCTATAACACAAACTGCACGCAGTTAATAAGTGGATTCTCTATTCATAAACAGGATGCGAGCCCTATTTACCACCGGTTTGAATACCCCTTTCCTCTGCGCTATGAGGTGCAGTTGTCTGCGAGTATGTATAGGTCAGTATGTGTCTTCTTACAGTAAATGCTGTGGTACAGCGTAACGTCCGCTTTTCTTTTTACCAGAACTTTCAGAGGACACTCCATCCACTTCAACTTCATGTTAAACTTGATGGTCTGATATATCGAACTGAGATGTATGAAGAAATCATTTGGTTTGCGTCTGCCATGTTGCCATTTGAACGAAGGTATTGTCAAAATACCGGAAATTACGAGTACTGGTAAGTTTCCACTGGGCTGGTTCCAGGGCTTCCTCCTCGAAATGTTCCATATTCATGTTGGCGATAACTGATGAAAGTGAACTCCCTCCATGGCTGCTCGTTCCCTCTGATCATAGTAACCACTGTCGAAAAGAACGTATGTCAATGTCAAGAGATGATTAAAAAGGTCGGTCGGCCTTATGTCAAGTTTCTGGCCAATAATTTCTAAGAATTCTTGTAAAGACAGTCTGATGTAAAAGAGAGACAGCGCCAAAGCTCACAAAGATGTCAGTATCCTTAAGCTGAAAGTTGTTAAGACATCCAACAAAATCTGCAGTGTTGTGAGCACGATGTGGACGAATATGATAAAACGGCTGAGCATATCCTCCAGGTATCTAGCGACTGAGTACGTCACGTCTAACAGTGCGGTATAAAAGCGTTCCATCTTTGTGAACTTTCAGAAGTCCATTAACCCTCGAGTGGGTGCGTTGGCGCACGGAGTGCGCCACTCTTTAAAAAATCTCTATGAAGTATAATCAGTTGGTACCACTGTGTTCTTCTCTCGTGTAGTCCTTCATTGTTGTCTTGACTTCTGCTGTGAACAATCGTTTCTGTCTGTGATTGTTACAAGTGGAGTTACTTCACATTTCTTCCGCCTGTGTGTAGTTGGCGCACAAGTGCGCCGCGCGTCTGCTGGTGTCCCGATACCAGTAAGTATTTTTGTTTCGTTTTACGTGCTGTACGAAACCTTGTCGTTATAGTGCTTAATTGTTTTACATATTTTTTAATTATTATTGTTTTCATAGGACTAAAAGATGCCTTAATGACGCCGAGGTTGAGTGGCTACTCAATGAGGATCTAGATTTTCTCGTATCAAATTTCGAGTTCGATGACTGTGAAGATGAGGACGAAGAAGAAGTGATCACACAGAGTGACCGTGATTCAACAAGTGAGCAAGAATGTGCCTCTGAACCCGAAGAAAGTGATGTCGAAACTGTTTCAAATGACAAGTATTATATGGGAAGGGATAAAACGTGTAAGTGGAAGAAATCTTGCAGTAGAGCTGCAACAAACACAAAAAGTAAGAACATTGTGAAGATACTTCCTGAACCGAAAGCCATAGCCAGGATGATATAAGTGTGTTCACTGAAGTAATCAGCACTGACATGTTCGATGAGTCTGTCAAATTATAAACATGTAAATTCAACATAAAAAGACTAGTGTAACTTATGTGAAAGAAAACTATGCCAGAGACACGACGAGAGATGAAATAATGGCGTTGTTTGGACTGATCTACATCTTAGGAACGAAGAAGGCTAACCATACAACTGTGAATGAACTTTGGACTACTGATGGATCAGGCATGCAGATACTTAGAGCTGTGATAAGCTCCAAGCGTTTTCTGTTCCTTTTACGGCGTCTTGGATTTGTTGATAAAAGAACACGACAAGCGAGACAAGAAACGGACAAGTTAGCCGCTACTAGAACAATTCTTGACGAGTTTATTGGAAACTGCAAAAACAGTTACAGCGTGAGCGAATTCGTAACTGTGGATGAAAAGTTACAAGCATTTAGAGGACACAGTAACTTCATTCAGTATATCCCAAAGAAACCATCGAAATATGGAATAAAAATGTTTACTCTCTGCGATGTGAAAACTTTTTACACCAGTAACTTGGAGACCTATTGTGGCAAGCAACCTCAATGGCCATATGCTGTTTCAAATTCTCCTTCAGATATGGTCAGCAGGCTTACCAGTCATACTGAAGGAAGCAATAGGAATGTGACTATGGATAATTGGTATACCAGTTACGCACTAGCACTCTCCTTACTGCCCATGAAACTCACATGCATTGGAACAACGAGGAAAAATAAACGTGGGATTCCGCCAGAATTTCTGCCAAAGAAACACAGAGTACAAAATTCGTCTTTATTTGAGTACTTAAAAAATAAATAAATAAATAAATAAATAAATATTTCTTTGGTGTCCTACGTACCTAAAAAGAAAAAAGCTGTGATTCTCCTATCTACGATGCACGATACTGGAGCTATCAGTAAGCGAATTAACAAGCCTGAAATCATTATGGGCTATAATGCCACAAAAGGAGGAGTTGACACTGTTGATCAAATGTGTGCCTCCTATTCTGTAGCAAGAATTACGAGAACATGGCCTTGGGCAATATTTTTTGCGCTCATGGACATTGCAGGTATCAGTGCCCAAATAATCTAACATGCAAACTTTAAGCATCCTAAAATCCCAAGAAGAATATTACTGAAAGGCTTGTCATATAGCCTAATGAAACAACATCTGCTACTGAGAGCTAAGATTCCATCTCTACCATCTGACCTTTCAGCTTTCCGTCAAAATTACAAAAAAGCAGAAGTAGCAAAAGTTTTCTTGAAAGAAACGTGGACAATGTGTAAACTGCAGACGTGCTAAAAACATAAACACTACAATCAAATGTGATTGTTGCCGTAATTTCGTCTGCAAACGGCATGTGACTATCAGATACACATGTGAAAACTGTAAACATGTCGACTCAGAATAAGACGTTACAAAGAAATGTGTGTGCATTGTTCACTTTCATAATAATGTAAAGTTTTATAGTTGATTATTACGATAAAGAAATAACATTGCACTGTCTCTATGTAATATTTACGTAAGACATGGAATAGAATCTTCTGCTAACCCAAATCTATGTGTTCTTTTTTTTATCATTCATAAATCCATGTAAATAGCAATAAAAATACAAATGAGACCTAAGAAACAGAAAAAAGTGCCCGTTCACGTATTTAATGGAAGTGCGCCCGCTCGTGGGTAAAGCCTTGGTGGGATCCATACTCTCTGTCATAGCTTCTTGACACCTTAGTCAGGCAAGCAGGGTTCTTTGAGAAGTGCCATAGTCTTTCTCTCCACCCTCTTGGTAGGATCAGTGTTGTTCTTTCATTATGCACTATATTCTAGCAGGGCCCACCTTCTCTGAATGTAAACCTGGTGGGATAGGACTACAGTTGCATTGTCTTTGGCGACTTGATCTTCTCTTAGTTCCCATATGGCTATCTCTCCCTGCTAGTGATAATCGGTTCCATAGAGTTTTTTTTTTCACGTAAGAGCAAGACAGGTTTCGTGATATACTTCTTAGCTGCCTCAGATGGAAGCTCTGCAGCTGCCTTTCCATTGTGCTGATGATGTCCACGGTAGTAGCGGATTTAGGAGTGGGTGCAAAATTGAGTACTTTCTTAAGAACTGAGGCCACGTTCTCCTCTAGTTACTTGGCTGTGAGACTGATAATAGTTTTGAAGAGCACATCAGAAGGCTGTCAGACATACGCTAGAGTTACGTTTGATGTCCAGCGACCTTCCTTTGTACAAAGTCCGCTGTGGTCCTTGTGATGTCATCAGTCCATTCCTATGTGTAGGAAAACAAATCTAGTCTGTCAATTCAACTAAATACCTAGGAATTACAACTACGAACAACTTAAATTGGAATAGTCACATAGATACTGCTGCAGAGAAGGAAAATCAAAGACTACATTTTACTGGCAGATCACTTCGAAGGTGCACCAGGTCTGCTGAAGAGACTGCCCACACTACATCTGTCTGTCTGCTAGAGCAGTCCTGTGCGCTATGGTATCCTTACCAGATAGGACTCATGGAGGAAACTGGAAAGAAGTCCAAAGAAGGGCTGCTCGTTTTGTATTATCGCGAAATAGGGCGAGAGCGTCAAGGATGTGTTGAGCGAGTTGGGGTGGCAATCATTGAAACAATAATAATCAAATGAGGTATAATAATAAAATAAGGGGTACTGAAGCTCATATGGAAATATTTAAGTGTTCATTTTTCCCATGCACTGTTCCAGAGTGAAACAGTAGTGACATAGTCTGAAGGTTGTTCAATGAACCCTCTGCCAGACGCTTTTGTAAATTGCACAGTATTTATGTAGATGTAGATGTAGAAGGCTGGCCAGCTGTAGATATCGTAGTTCTTTGTTAGTCAAGGCCAGGCACCAGCAAGTAAAGTACTCTTTTCCTACCATGGCTGGGCTGGTACATTTGTTGATTCTTCTTCCTCCCACGTTACCTTAGTGAAATTTGGCACCACACATTCCTCGCGGTATCATAAGGAAAGCAAAGGCACTCAGCAAACAGTTCCTCCAGTGGTGCAGCTTATCATCTCTTTTCATGCTGTATGAGGCGTGATTATTTAGCTTCTCCCAGCGTAATGATGAAACCCTTCATGGGTGAACGGCTGAATGACAGTGTCCAATGAGAACAATATTTCAGGAAGCGATCACATTGCCATCATCAGATGCGTTGATGAACTGACAGCTTTGGAGCTGGCCCGACACTTTTATATCTTTCTTCCCTCCGTCTGACAATGGAAATCTATATTCTATCAGTTACCCTGCCAATGAGACAAGACATATGTAGGTGAGTCAATGTATATTGTTAAATATTGTTGCCGAGACCACCAACGGCACAAGAGACTGCAGCAGCCTAACAAGTCAGCAGTCAAGGAACGTTAGCTTTCGGAGACATGTGGAATGGATTACGACCACACAAAGGTTCTGACACACAAATCCAACTTCTGGAACTGAGTCATTAAAGAATGTATCGAGATTTGTGTATGTGGCACTATTCATCAGTCTTAATATTGGCTACATCCTCAGTAAAGCCTGACAATCCACACTTAGTCTGATCAAGAAGAGGAAGGAGATATCCCACGATGAACTGACTTCGAGGGTAGATGGAGCAGCAACAGAGATATAGCCAGCTTCCATCCCTGGGTGCGGTGCATGGTCAGAATAACATGCCTGCAGCCACATAATACTCTGGAACTCGTCTCCACCTCTGGGCATAGGCCATAGGCAGAGCAACAGCTCCAAGGGAAACGGGAAAATGTGCCACGCTAGCTTCTAAACAGTCAATTCATCACCACAGCTGATGGCGGCAAAGTAGCCACTTGCCAAAATATGATCCCAATTGGACACTAGCATGTAGTTGTTCACATGTGAACTATTTCAGCACATACAGGGTGTTTCAAAAATGACCGGTATATTTGAAACGGCAATAAAAACTAAACGAGCAGCGATAGAAATACACCGTTTGTTGCAATATGCTTGGGACAACAGTACATTTTCAGGCGGACAAACTTTCGAAATTACAGTAGTTACAATTTTCAACAACAGATGGCGCTGCAAGTGATGTGAAAGATATAGAAGACAACGCAGTCTGTGGGTGCGCCATTCTGTACGTCGTCTTTCTGCTGTAAGCGTGTGCTGTTCACAACGTGCAAGTGTGCTGTAGACAACATGGTTTATTCCTTAGAACAGAGTATTTTTCTGGTGTTGGAATTCCACCACCTGGAACATAGTGTTGTTGCAACAAGACGAAGTTTTCAATGGAGGTTTAATGTAACCAAAGGACCGAAAAGCGATACAATAAAGGATCTGTTTGAAAAATTTCAACGGACTGGGAACGTGATGGATGAACGTGCTGGAAAGGTAGGGCGACCACATACGGCAACCACAGAGGGCAACGCGCAGCTAGTGCAGCAGGTGATCCAACAGCGGCCTCGGGTTTCCGTTCGCTGTGTTGCAGCTGCGGTCCAAATGACGCCAACGTCCACGTATCGTCTCATGCGCCAGAGTTTACACCTCTATCCATACAAAATTCAAACGCGGCAACCCCTCAGCGCCGCTACCATTGCTGCACGAGAGACATTCGCTAACGATATAGTGCACAGGATTGATGTCGGCGATATGCATGTGGGCAGCATTTGGTTTACTGACGAAGCTTATTTTTACCTGGACGGCTTTGTCAATAAACAGAACTGGCGCATATGGGGAACCGAAAAGCCCCATGTTGCAGTCCCATCGTCCCTGCATCCTCAAAAAGTACTGGTCTGGGCCGCCATTTCTTCCAAAGGAATCGTTGGCCCATTTTTCAGATCCGAAACGATTACTGCATCACGCTATCTGGACATTCTTCGTGAATTTGTGGCGGTACAAACTGCCTTAGACGACACTGCGAACACCTCGTGGTTTATGCAAGATGGTGCCCGGCCACATCGCACGGCCGACGTCTTTAATTTCCTGAATGAATATTTCGATGATCGTGTGATTGCTTTGGGCTATCCGAAACATACAGGAGGCGGCGTGGATTGGCCTCCCTATTCGCCAGACATGAACCCCTGTGACTTCTTTCTGTGGGGACACTTGAAAGACCAGGTGTACCGCCAGAATCCAGAAACAATTGAACAGCTGAAGCAGTACATCTCATCTCCATGTGAAGCCATTCCGCCAGACACGTTGTCAAAGGTTTCGGGTAATTTCATTCAGAGACTACGCCATATTATTGCTACGCATGGTGGATATGTGGAAAATATCGTACTATAGAGTTTCCCAGACCGCAGCGCCATCTGTTGTTGAAAATTGTAACTACTGTAATTTCGAAAGTTTGTCTGCCTGAAAATGTACTGTTGTCCCAAGCATATTGCAACAAACGGTGTATTTCTATCGCTGCTCGTTTAGTTTTTATTGGCGTTTCAAATATACCGGTCATTTTTGAAACACCCTGTAGATAGTACTTCAGTGATGATCTTTGTAACTGGAAGGTCAATTTCCTGGTTTTTATTGGAGTGCTACCAGGTTTGCATGCAGGTTTCTTTCCCCTTTTTTTGGATTTCCATACAGATTCTTGCGACTTCACAGTAGATGTGTATAGTTATATTAACCACATGCTTTATAATGGTGTGCAGTTAATATCCTACAGTGTTTTGGCTGCAAATACACTAATTAATGAAAGTATGTATGCGTCTCATTCTGCATGTGAAAGAGGCTTTTCTGGCACCCATTGAGAGAACTAGGTGCAGCGTACTCAAGCCTGTTGACACACATTGCGACTTCCAACGCTTGCCATCTAGGCCCTAAGGTCGTTCTTGTTGTTGAAACAGAGACTGCAAAAGTTCTGTGACAAGCTAAGCTGAGACTTCCTAGTCCTGCACAATATGGTTGAGAACTGTAGAGTCCCCCTAAATGGGTCAAGTGCGCACTACAAATAACTTGCTCCTACCCACATAACTGACTGTGTGTGGTGTGTACATAAGTATTTTTTTAACTCAAACAATCCTGTTGGAAGAACATCCGAAACTGAGCTTTATACCAGAGGTTGAAAATAGCGCTTACGTTGTAAATTTCTTTTACTATCACGACCGGTTCCGGGCTCTCATAAGCCCATCCTCAGGTGTCGCAACTGTGCTGTGGCCGCCGAGCGCCGCACCCATCGCACAGCACAGCACAGTTGCGACACCTGAGGATGGGCTTATGAGAGCTCGAAACAGGTAGTGATAATAAAAGAAATTTACAACTTAAGCAGTATTTTCAACTTCTGGTATTTTTTTTTAAGTTTAAGTGACACTCCTTCCACTTCAGATAACGATAGCCATAGGAGAACAACATGTGTTTGATTCAAAGACTTAAAATCCTACTGGTTAACTGGCGAAACATTCGCAACAAAATGCCAGAAATTGAACCGCACCTGTAGGCAAGCAGGCTCACATAATAATAGGTACAGAAAGCTCGTTAAAACCCAAAACAAACTACAGTGAGATTTTTGGGGAAAATTTAAACATATAGCAAAAGGGTAGGCTAATGGGATATTGAGGTGGTATATTTGTTATAACAGACCAGAAACTCAAATCCACAGAGACAGAAATTGAAACTGCAGGCATGATTGTTTGGGTAAGACTCAGTATCAGGGATGGGCATAACTTATAACCCGATCCTTCTATCGACCACCAGACCCCCCCCCCCCCCAATCCCCCTGGTCTAACTGAAAACTTTAGAGGAAATCTCAGTTCACTAGTATGTAAATTCCCCAGTCAAACTATCATCATTGGAGGAGGCTTTAGGCATCCAACAATAAAATGGGGCAGTTATAGTTTTGTTAGTGATATTCGTTACAAGATATCCTGAGAAACATTATTAAATATCTTCTCTGAAACTGTCTAGAACAGATAATTGTAAACCTCTCTCATGGAGGAAACGTTATGGATTTAATGGCAACAGACCTGATTTCTTTGAGAATGTCCACATTAACGTGATTGTAGATGCAGATTGAAAGTGGTATCAGTGACCATGAGGCAGTCATAGCAACAAAGATTAACAAAATACAAATGGCAACTAAAAGAAGTAGACTCATTCGTATGATCAACGAACTAGATGAAAATACGGTAGTATCATATCTCAATGAGGAATCAGAAACATTTAGCTTAGGACGAGAACATGGCTGAAGTTTAAAAGACTAGTTGACGTTGCACTGGACAGATATGTACATAGGAGAGCGGAAGTCATAATGATAGCGACCCTCCATGGTATAAGTCATTGTTACGCTTCCAAATAAAGGGACTACTATATAAAAGGTGTAAAACTAAGCATTGGGCTATAGATAGAGAGTTGCTGAATGAAACGACTTTTCCTGCCAAGAGAGTAATGCATGGAGTTTTCAATGACTACCATGGCAGAATATTATCGAAAGATCTCTCACAAAACTCAAAGAAATTTTGGCCCTATGTAAAGGCTATTAATGTAATCAAAGTAAATGTCCAGACTCTCACGGACGAGACAGTAACTAGAATTGAGGATAGAAAAGCAAAAGCAGAAATGCTTAACTCCATTTACAAATTTCCTTTACAATGGAAATTTTAGGAGTATTACCACAATTTAATTCTGATACCGCTGCAGATTTGAATGAAGTACACTGCCTGACAAAAAAAAGTGAAGCACCCACAAGACATGTTTGGATACCAATGTAACTTTGCACACATACTCACCATTGGCGGGCATGCAAATGAGCTGCAATTCTGTGTGGCAGGCAGAGTGGCCAAAAGAGTACATTAGTGTTGTTCATGTTTAATGCTGTTATCATGCGTGGTAAGGTATTTAAGGGACTGAACAGAGTCAGGTGCTAAATGATCACTGTGAAGGACATGGAGATGTTGCATACTTGATTGAGACAGTATTATCAGCTCAGAACAGAGTTTTAAAGAGACCTTACTGCGGGGCCCCAGTTCTCCAGATTTGTGGGGGATTCAGATGTGGCAGTGGCCTGATGACTGACTGCATGGGATCGTGAGGGCAGACATACCCATTGTCAAAGCTCCAGGCGACCATGTCTGACTACCACAAGCGAAGGTCGCTGTGCTGTTCACCAAGAACATTGCAAACCCTTCAAATCTATGTCTGCCAGCCAAGAACAAGTTATGTACAAGCAACAACAGGCTCCCTGCAACATTCTGTGCCTCCTGCACCACCGGTTGGTCATTAGCAGCAGATGAACTAGGAAATTAAAACCCTATGTATAGGCTGCTGTTAACACCACAACACAAATGGCTGCGTTTGGAATGGTGCCATGACCAGGAAACACTGCATTCTGTTCAGCAATGAATCATGGTTCTCTCTATCCCAGATGTCTGTGTTTGGTGAGTTTGGTCGTGACATGGTAAAAGATTCCATTCTTACCATGTTTTGAAGTGGCACAGTTGTGTTATTCCTGGCATCGTGGTGTGAGCGGCCAGTATTTCTTCAGGTCTCAGCTGATAGTCATTGAGGAAAATCTGATGGCACAACAGTACATCTTGGACATCCTGCGTTTTCATTTTACACCTCATGCAACAGTACTCTGATGACAGTTTTCAATAGGACAATGCTCGTGCTGTGCCTCTATGAATTTTCTGTGTGATAATTAGATACTCTTTTGGTCAAAAGCTGTCCACATCTGTCACTGATAGAACGGGTGTAGAACAAGCTCAGTTGTGAACTCTATGCCAGTGTCAATATCAAGGTGTCAAGGACCTCTGGAGAGGATACAATGGCTTTGTGACACCTTTCTCAGCAATACAAGTGCAGCATCCATGCCAGAGGAGTACAACATCATATTGATAAGTAGGTTCTTAGAGCCAAGTTCTTTGTAAATTTTATCTGATTTTGTAATCGCTGAAATAACATCGCATACCCTCTGACAACTAAAATTTCATTTAGTTTCCTCCTCCACTTGTGTGTGCTTCACTTTTTTGTCAGTGTAGTTATCAATGTCAATGGTGTTGAGAAACACCTGAAATCGTTAAAATTGGACAAAAACTCTACTGCTTAATGTATCCGTATCAGATTCTACTCTGAATTTGTGGCTGAGTTAGCCCTTCTGTAACCATTATATTCTGTAGATCTCTTGAACAGAAACTGTGCTCAGTGGGTGGAATTAAACAAAGGTCACACTTCTCTACAAGAAGGACAGCAGAAGTGGTCCACAAAATTACTGTCCAATATTCTTGACACAGATTTGTTGTAGAATCCAAGAACATATTGTGAGCTGAAATTTAATTAGGTATCTCGAACAGAAAGACTTCCTCCATGGCAACCAGCACAAATCCCAAAAACGTCGATTATGTGAAATCCAATCATGTGTTTCTCACATGATATCCTGAATGCCATGGATTAAAGCATTCAGGTAGATGATGTATTTCTTGCTTTCTGAAAGGCATTTAACTCAGGACCACACATACGCTTATTACTGAAAGAACAACCATCCAGGGTATCCAGCAAGATTTGCAACTTGATTGAAGATGTCATGGTGGGGAGGATGTAGCATGCATTATTGAAGGATAAGTGATCAACAGATGTAAAAGTAAGTTCAAATGTGATTTGTTTTGAGGAGTTGAAACACTTTCACTCTCGTAATCCTCCTGGCCCCGATTTCCATTTACCCCATACATTCTACCCGACAGTTTTCCCTTCCTCTGCTCTGTCAGCCCCATCCCAATTGACACCTCCATGTCATTGTCATCATGTGCTCCGTGAACTCACTGGTTCTGGTGTCCATGAGTCGCTTCCTGGCTTGTGCACCTGCTGTCTCTCTCTCCCACATTCATCTCACACACCCTCCACCTCTCTCACGCCCCCACCCAACCCTCCTTCTTGCTCTTTATCCCTCTCTCTTCATCCCTCACCCGATACAGCTCCCAAGCAAAGTCCACCTGCTGAACTGCATTCCTGGCATTGACTGCTCAGCCAGTACAGTGACTGAGAAAGAGAGAGAGAGAGAGAGAGATTTTCTCTCTCTCTCTCTCTCTCTCTCTCTCTCTCTCTCTCTCTCTCTCTGTGTGTGTGTGTGTGTGTGTGTGTGTGTATGTGTGTGTGTGTGTGTGTGTGTGTGTGCAGACACACGTGTGCGTGAGTGCTCTTGTCTGTTAGAAAATTCGTCTCACAGCAAAGTTTTCATTATTTTTTGTGTTCATATGCATGTCGAGAACCCAACATTTCTAATGCTCGGTGAGTGGTCTCCTTCATTCCTAAATTATTTATTTTCTGCCAGAACATTCCTAAGCACATTTATGAAGGTTTTAATTTTTTACCTTAGGATGTAATTTGATTGATTACTGAACACTGGGTAATTGAGTTTTTTAATAGTCTACTTTCATCACTTATTTCTACATTTTCATTGTATATTTTAATTGTTGTATATTATATTGCATGTGTGGGTTTTAGATCAACATTACATAAAACCTTGATGGTTTGTGATATTTCAGCCAAATTAATTTAGCAGTTACTTTTCTAGCAGTAAAATCAGTGATTCTGAGACGCTAATATTGACAAATGCGTAATTCTTGTGGTTTTTCAAATGAATTTTAATCACAATGATGTATTTTGCACTTTAATACTTGTCACTGTATATCAGTAGGAGGACAAGGCAAGCACGGTGGAGTTTTGTTAGTGTGGATTGCCTACAACAGAGGCAAATATGCACTCATGGGCAAACCTGTTGTTTTCTTTTGATTGACAGGTTATGACCTCCTGGGGTAGTCCATCCTTTTCATTGACCGGACCTTAACATATTATTCTCCCGCCCCTCTCTCTCGCCTCCTACTCCTAACACCTCAGGAAACTTCCAACCCTCCCCTCTCCCCCTCGCTGATACAGGTACACTTTTCAGGCCTGAGTTATTCGAATAGCGAACTCTCATTATTATCGATTTAACTGACTGTTTAATTAAATTTATCAATTAATTAACTCCCCCTCTGGTAACCCCCCCCCCCCCCAACCTTCCCCACCGCCTGTCACCCTCCCTTACCTGGAAATTGCCGCCTCTGTGGTGGAGAGGAAGGATCCCATGACAAGAAATTCAATTACTTATCAGAGGGTATATTGTTTATTTAAACAAAATTCAGTTTGCAGGGGTTGGATTAATCTTGCTCATCATTCTCGCGTGTTTGGGAAGCCGCAAGTCTTGTAACGAACGATTACATCAATTGCTCATTTTTTATTCTGATCGCAAAAGGAATTACGTCAAGAAACACGTATCACATATTAGTTAGTTACTTAGTTATTTGGTTGCGTGTTCTATTGATCAATCCCACAGTACGGTAGCCATTATGATGTGGAGCGTGTCAAGTTCACAAGAAATGCACATATAAAAAAATTTATTAATATATTACATTACAGAATTAAAGATTAATATTTCTATTATTTACCCTATTCCCTTAAATGGCACAAAATGCATATACTATATTTATATATTTATTTATTCCTATTCAAGAATTCATCTATGGTATAGAAGGAGTTGTCAAGCAGATATGATTTCGATTTATTTTTGAAGTTATTACCGTTGTCTGTCAGACATTTTATTTCATCTGGTAATTTGTCGAAAATTTTTATAGCAGCATATTTTATCCCTTTCTGTGCCACAGATAGGCTGAGCAAAGGATAGTGTAAGTCTTTCTTTTTTCTGGTATTGTAATCATGAATGTCACTGTTGTTTTTAAACTGGTCCATGTTGTTGAGAACAAATTTCATTAGTGAGTAGATGTATTGTGAGGCTGTTGTAAGAATTCCCAATCTTTTAAAAAGATGCCTACAAGATGTGCGACTATGAACCCCACACATTATTCTAACCACTTTCTTTTCAGCAGTGAATACTTTTTGTCTAAATGTTGAGTTACCCCAAAATGTTATTCTGTATGACATCAGAGACCTTATTTGTATCATTTTCAATTGGACTTTCTTTTACTGGATTAATAATGATGCTTGTATCATCAGCAAACAGTGTCAGTTCAGCTTCCTGTTTCAGATAGGAAGGGAGGTCGCTCACATATATCAAGAACGTAAGGGGACCTATGATTGAACCCTGTGGAACACCTAATGTAATTTCACCCCAGTTAGATGACGTGGTAAACTTCTTTAAATCATTTGACCCATATAAGGAAACTTTTTGCTTCCTGTTCTGTAGGTATGACTTAACCACTCATATGCTATTTCATTTATACCATAGAATTATAATTTCTGTAACATAATGTCATGGTTCACACATTCAAATGCTTTGGACAAGTCACAGAAAATTCCTATTGGTGACATTTTCCTATTTAAAGACTCTATTATGTGGACAGTGAAATTGTATATTGCCGTCTCAGTGGAACAGCATTTTTTAATCCGAGCTGTGATTTACTAAGTATACCATTACTGTTGAAATGGCTAACATGTAATTACCCTGTTAAAAATCGTTCGATCGCGAAGAACGCAGCGTCCGTCTTCCTCTGTCCACTGGACCACGCCAGTGCCAGGCCACGCCATCACACGCGCAGCTCACTCGGGTTGTGCAAAGCGACGTGCCAAACGCCTGTCCAGGAGTGACCGCTAGGACCCTGTGACTGACAGACCGGATGTCACGCTTATCCTCGAACGAAGTGTCCGAGAAATTCCTGTCGAAACAGGTGCTCTCTCTGTTTCTCCTCGTGTCCTGCCAGTCCTGACACTACGTCGGTCGCGGCCGCACTGAACCGCAAACAAAGCAGTGTTTACCCGGTAAACCCGAGCAGAATACCGATGCACGCCAAACGCCTTCCTCCCAAGGCAAATTCCTGACTGAGAATTGACTCCGCTATAGGCTCTAAGTTGCTTTCAATGCTGCAGAGAAAGGAAGTCACGAAATGAAATTAAATTATGTGACATAGAATATACTGTTTATTTATAAAATTTCAATTTCCAGGGGCTGGTTCTCACTTTTATTTGGTGGAAAAGCACATATGAAGCAACTATATGTTCTAATTACGTAATTAGAGTGCGGCAATTTGAAGGTGTCGTCTTATTAGAAAATTTTCCTGTGTGAACTCACCTTGCCATGCAGGGATGGACTGAACTAGTGGACAGTGCCATCAACAGAGGACGTTCCAGCACCTCTACCCCTCGCCCCTCCCTCCCCACCCGCCCAGAAAATATTGGTCAGAAAAAGACTCACGCTGTGCTGGAGAATAAGGAGCTCACGTCACGAAATTTAAATCAAAGTCAATAAACTAATTATACATATTCTTTATTTAATCAGTTTGCGAGAGACGGGATTTCCCCACTTAAGTAGACATCATTACTGAACCCCGCCAACCTTGCTCCCGACGACACAATAACTGTAATTACAAGAGAATGAAATGAAGTGCGATATGGTAGTCACCGTCTAGGGTCTGCCACGTGTGTTTCGATCATCAGGACGCAATTTTGGACACAATACAACTATTGGAAACAATAAATTGATCCATTGGGAATTTGACGTCCCGATTGGGTTTTCAAAAGTACTATAGACTTTCTAAGTTGGTTCTCTATGCTGCATTTGGAAGGAGGAAGGAAGGTTCTCTTCATGACAGAATAGACGCAACAGCAGATACCACGGCAAGACAGAGTTCATAGCGATAGCAATAAGACGTTAGGGCTAAATGTCGGAAACAGCTGAAAACACTCCCGTGTCGCCGTGAGCCTGTCCCGAGGCACACACGCGGCGCCTCATCCCACATGTACACCGCTAGCGCCGACGTAAAGAGGACACTGAAAATTTCCGCCGCAGTCGGGGATGAGAGTGTATGCCAGAGTGCTCCACCCCCGTCCATGGAGAGCATCAGGAGTTGTAGGAATTCGGATGTTATCAATATGTACAGCAGTAACGTCCATCATTTTGAATCTTCTCTCACGTAACACACATGCGTCCGCTTCTGTCGCGTTCACCCAGCACACTGGTCACTTCGCCAGCCCTCGGTGCCGCGGGCAAGAACAGACAGGCAGCCGCAGTCTTTGTACACGTCAAAGGCTGAGCTAATACGTTACTACTGGTTGCCAAATCCTCGTGACCCCCGCTTCAGCCAGTCGCAGTGTACCGCCAAACAAGCAGCTGCAACTTGGACATATACAGTAGTTCTAAACAATCCACCCCGACATAGACCCACCAGTGTAAGAAAAACGACTTTACCCAATCAGAAGCAACGATGTTGTTACAATACACCTCGAATTTGTCACGAGCAATGTATATTCGTCACGTTTCAACGAGTTAATTTCAAAGATAGAAGAAATCGGACAATACACGAGTTTTCACTTCGATAAAGTATTGTTACCTACTGTGAAAATGCCGTACAGGACTATGGCATGGACTATATTCCCTCTAAGTTTTCATTCAACAAGCAGAAAAATATCATTCCTTATCTGTCACGTCATGCATCTCAGTACTAGAATATTAAACTCTTTTTTTTCTCAGGACGGTGTGCTAAGATTTACCACTGTCACAGGACGCCCACTCACTTTCGAACTATCTCTTAAGGTAACCAAATGTCACGCCACATAAGGATTCTTTTAAGGTAACAGCACAGAGAAGCTGTAAATATAAGTTTTATACTACATATCACTCTATAAATACGGTATTACATCTGATTTTATTATGATTTTTGTGTCCCCTGTGTAACTGGACATTGAAAAATCGTTAAAAGATATCGCTGCAACAAAGAAAACACCAAGGGAAGAATTATATCCGTGGTGTCCTAGCCATCACCTACAAGCGGCAGGCGGCATGTTATTGATATCGAATTGATTGGCTAATTAATTGAACTGATCATGAGAGTCACCTTGCACGGCGAGTCGGATTACACTCACCAGATAGTTCAAATGGGAATCCCTGGAGGGAGGACGACGTTCTTTTCGAGCAACACTATTGAGAACCGACATTTGAAGCTGACCACAGAAGGAGTCTACTGCCGGCCAACTACACTACACGCAAGGACCGTGCTACTAAAAACGCGATCACCAAGGCTATGTTACCGTCACTCTGAATAAAAAGCTGTCTTGTTTCTACAGGTAGACACAAGAGTCGGTAATAGTGTTACGCTTTCTGGTAGAAATGTTGTAGGCGATTTGGAAACAAGTTTTTCCATTCAACCACATACCCGCGTTGGATCCTATAGACATTTCTTTTAATGATTACAGCCACTAGTGAATCATAATAGTGCCACTCTCAAAAATCGAAATAGGGTCACCTTTGTCGAACCTATCTGCTACAGTAAAACTCCAACGTGGCTTTGGACAGTCCCTATGCATCTTGTAACTGATCCTCGGTCTCCCCTTCCCACCCCTGCAGCTTTGCAGGGGACAGCAAAAGTCGGAGAGCACTATATGAAGGGCTTATTTCAGTAGTGGTACAAGTCCATTTTTGTTCATTCTGAGATACAGAGTCCTAAAGTTAAAAGAGCGCTGAAAAATCTGCAGAATGAACAAAATTGGAGTTATACCACTATTGAAATAAGCCTTTCATATCTACCACCTTCTGCAACCCGCACAGAGACAGGTAAGCTGAGTTAATGCGAAAGGACATGTTCTGACCACTCGATGGAAATGGAAGCATGTTGTCGTAGCTCTGCCAACAGTGTACGATGTGTAAGGTAAGCACCAAAACGAAGCTTTCTCCTGCACCACAAGGTAGTGTAAATGACAGTACGAACAGTTACGGTGGTGTTTCTTATCAGGAAAATTAGGAAAACTCCATATCACACAGGAACTGGAAAAAGGACGAGGATTTAGCTACTACATTGCGATGCGTTTTCCAACTACATACAGGTACTACAGTCCGAATGAGATCTGCGTCCCTTATGGTACGTCCACGTCTATCACCCAGACATTCTATCATATTTTATTTTGTACCATCCAACACAGAAAAACTACAAACTACACAAGCTCCGCTAATTACATCCAACAGACAACTCAATAAGATTTTACTGCATCCTTCTTTTCCGATACATCGAAAACAAATACCGTCTGCATGCCAGCATCGAGCACATGCTCCGACCCCTATTAAATATACAGGTTTTGATCCACTCAGTGATCGAAGCTGCCTGCACAGACCAGTGCAAAGTTGCATCGCCTGTAACGTAGGAGGAGTAGACCCGAGTTAGCCTTCGAGTGTGGATTCGCCGTGCAGTATATCTGAAGCGATGTTAAGATACAGATCCACATCCATGATAGCATTTGAAGGTGCATCTGCCGCGCTATAAAATTATAGCAAGTGCGATGTTCAGGGACAGATGTACAACACGTCACATCTAGGACAGGGCTCGAAGGTGGACCAACCACGCGTTACGTCTGGAGATGTGTTCTATTTTTGAAGTTGGATCCAGCAGCGGGGGTGCGGGGGACTGGGTCATGAGATCCATTCATGACACACATATCCAGAAAACAGAGCAAACTCACTGCAACTGTAGAATATATGGTGGAGGTGACACAATGCATTTGAGCACACTGCTATACTATGCCGCCTGACCAGGAAAATAGTGCCTTTACGCTAGGTGGTGACGACTGTGCTACATTTACAAGCTATTTTAGAATGAGGAACGAGAAGTGATGCTTTGATCTCATAGGTATAAGTGACAGAAAGTCGACAAAATTACGAAAAATGGCGAAAATTCCTGAAAATTGGTGGTGGGGGGGGGGGGGGGGGGGGGGGGGAATACCTCGAAATGCGGTGAAATTGAGGGAGTACTTGCGTGTCTTCTGACTCGTGCATAACAATTCGTGTACATGGGACGAATAAGCAAGAGGAACATGAGAAATCGTTGACATAAAAGCTCCCGGATCCAGGGAAACACTGTTTGTCTACTAAGGTAATCGTGAAAAACGCAAGTTGACTGCTGTCTTTGATGCTTTCCTCGAAAAAAGAGAACCATCTGCCTCTACACTTACTTGCATCTGCATTAAAGGATGACCGAGAGTGGATGGAGTGATGGGTCGTGATGGAGTTGTAACTAGGTATGATTTAATGGTAGACTGATGATGCATTGTAGAGAGAAGGGAGATATTGCTGCAGGTCGTTTCCCATTATTTCCCCTTGTTCTCTCAGGATGCATCAGTTGTGTGACATACCCTGCGGTCGACTCGTATACAACTGCGCGTACTGTATTTGACTTAGAGCATTGCAGCAAACCTCTCAGTCACCAGAGGACTTCCATCTCATGTGTAATGAAACACGCCCATCTTGTTTCGACACATTCCTCTAGACGAACGAAGATTTATGCCACGTACTCCATGCCCCTACCGCATGTTGGGCATAAAATCGAGTCTTCAGTTTCATAGCTACGGTGATTCTAAGTTAAGGACAAGTGTTTGTGACGTACTGCGGTCCCTGTTTATGTCTGACAGATGTCCTGGTGGCATGACATGTAATTTCAAATGTCAAACACTGCTGCTATATGATTGTCTCTTTCTTTGTAAGAGGCATTCTCCATTACTAACGATCATTTTATATAGGACTGATGAGAGAATGGTATAATTTCTGAACCGTGATCGGATGTCAACAGTGGGCGCTATACACCTCTGGAAAGCTACATTGTGCATGTATCACAAAGAATCGATGTTTTGAGGAAGTTTTTTTTTTTCGTTTTACAGTTTGTCGCCATAGTTTATCGTAGAGAAACTTGCAAGCAGAATGTGTGTCATGTGCAGGAAATATATTTCTTACATTGGGGCAGTAACAGCGTTGCATTCCACACGACTAATACACTGGAAACCTCAACGATCTAACATTACAGCTTGTTTTAAGTGCCGAACCGTGTAGCCTTAGGAGTGCAATGTGTTTACGTCCTCTCTTATCAATACCTTTCTGGTACTAACCCCAGACTCTAGAACAATACTTTAGAACTGATAGCACAGTTGATTTACATCGAATGCTTCAAACTGCGTCCGCCTGGAGCTCCATCATGCATAAAAAGCACCCATTTCTTGTTCTTAATCCTCTGTTATATCATCACAACACTTTCATATCTACTATACGCCGATAAGGGGTGCTAACTTGCTGGACATTCCCGTATCTGGAGAAATCTTTCGCTCTTGGATGGATGCAGGGCAGTAGTTACAGACTTGATTCACTCTGGTCCTTCACGAAATGCGGAATGTAGCAGTCTGCTTCTGGTCAGCTGCATATTAAATCGGTGACAGTGTTGCAGGGAGCGTTGGTCAAAGACAATGTGATGAGATCTTTCGGGCTCTAACTTTATCCTAAGATGCAAGGATGCTCTGCGATTCACATCCGCACAGGGAAAGATCCAAAATTATGCACTATGATCGAGGTGCTAGAAACATGTAGGTCGTTGTCTGGTGTTCTTCGGTGTATATTTTCGAGAATTAACAATGAATGTAGGTAGTGCACAGTCATCTATCTATATTCTTGATGGTACTCGTAGAGTAGAGAAAGGGCGGTTTAGCGATACAGAAATTGGGAAGCATGCTGCCGTGTCACTGGTCAAAGTTCTAAAAAACTAGTATAATTGCTAAAATTGATAACACTATCAACTTTGACGTTCATTATTACAGAACATCGGTGGTGTCTTTTAAATCCCATCCATCCACTGGTATGCTGGTGATTACCACATAATGATTGACTGACATTGAGATAGAGAAATACTCTTGGTGGAAGCGTAACAAAATGGTTCAAATGGCTCTGAGCACTATGGGACTTAACATCTGAGGTCATCAGTCCCGTAGACTTTGAACTACTTAAACCTAACTAACCTAAGGACATCACACACATCCATGCCCGAGGCAGAATTCGACCCTGCGACTGTAGCAGCAGCGTGGTTCCGGACTGAAGCGCCTAGAAGCACTCGGCCACAATGGCTGGCGAAGCGTAACACCTTACAGGGATGGCTAGCACCGAAACAGTGATTGTGTACATGACTGCAATATGAGGAATCAATCCAAACGGAATACTGAGCCATCAGCTGTCCCATTACTGTGAAAGATGAGTTTCAATGTAGCGACCGCCAATCACCTTCGGACAGCAGTCTGGGAATGCTTCACAATGCCGCAGAACTCTTCCTGTTTCCTATTGTTGTGAATGTCTTTTGTTTCAATCATGCAGTGTATGTGTTGTGGGAGCACCAGCAACACGATTTATACCGTGCGATGTCTAATTTTCTATGAGAGCCAATGGATCGAAACGTGTTACTGTCAGTTTAGGACCTGACACATGCTTCGAAGTCGTGCCGAAAAAAACGGAATGTATGGTGGTGTACAAAGCATGTTAGAGCAGTAAAAAGCAATGTATCAGACAACAAAACAGGGACCTTCTCTTGCGACTCATAGTCTGTGGGATATGGTCTTCATCCTACAATACAGGCGATGAAACTTTACACTGGTCTGTGCAGGCAGCTTCGATCACTGAGTGGAGCAACACCTGTATATTTACAAAGGGGTCGGCGCATGTGCTCGATGTTGGCATGCAGACGGTATTTGTTTTCGAAATATCGGAAGAGAGAGACGCAGTAAAAACCTTATCGAGTTCTTTGTTGGATGAAATTAGCGGAGCTTTTGAAGTTCGTAGTTTTTCTGTAGTGGATGGTACAAAATAACGACGATAGAATGTTTGGGTGTCAGATGTGGATGCACCCTGAGGGATGCAGATCTTCAGACTGCAATGCCTGTATGTAGTTGGGAAACACATCGCAATGCAGTAGCAAAATCCTCGTCCTTCCAGTTCCTGTATGATGTGGAGTCTTCCTAATTTTCCTGATAAGAAACGAGACCGTAACTGTTCGTACTGTCATTTACACTACCTCGTGTTGCAGAAGAAAGCTTCGTTTTGGCGCTTACCTTACACATCGTACACTGTTGACGAAGCTACGACATGTTCCCATTTCCATCGAGTGGTTAGAACATGTCCTGACGCATTAACTCAGCTTACCTGTTTCTGTACGGGTTGCAGAAGGTGGCATATATAGCGCTCTCCGACTTCTGTTCAGTTCTGACTTAAACTGGAACGATCACAGGCGCAAAGAAGCAGGGGTCGCAGGGGGAGACTGAGGAGCAGCTACAAGATGCATAGGGACTGCGTAAGGCCACGTTGGAGTTTTACTGTAGCAGATAGGCTCGAAAAAGGTGGCTCGTGTCGAGATATGAGAGTGGCATGATTATAATTCACTAGTGGCTGTAATCATTAAAAGACATCTTCATAGAATCGAAAGCGGGTATGTGGCTGAATGGAAAGACTTGATCCCAAATCGCATACAGCATTTCTACCAGAAAGCGTAATATTATTAGCGACTCTTGTGTGCACCTGTAGAACCAAGACCGCGTTTTATTCAGGGTGACGGTAACATAGTCGTTGTTCAAATGGTTCAAATGGCTCTGAGCACTATGGGACTTAACATCTGAGGTCATCAGTCTCCTAGGACTTAGAACTACTTAAACCTAACTAACCTAAGGACATCAGACACAACCATGCTCGAGGCAGGATTCGAACCTGCGACCGTAGCGGTCGTGCGGTTCCAGACTGAATCGCCTAGAACCGCTCGGCCACATTGGTCGGCATAGTCGTGATAGCGTTTTTAATAGCGCGGTCCTAATGTGTAATGTATGTTGCTGGCGGTAGAATCCTACCGTGTTCATCTTTGTTGGCATGTTCCCATTTAAAACAAGTGGCGAAATGACGGTCCTGTTGCCTTAACTCCGCTCAACCTGTTTCCACACGGGATGCTGAGGGTGGTGGATATAGCACTCTCCGACTTCTGTTCAGTTCCGACTTAAATTTCCACGATCACAAGGACGAAGCCACAGGGAGGTGGGAGCAGATACTGAGCAACAGTTATAAGATACAGCGGAGTTGTCTAAAACCACGTGGGAGTTTTGCTGTAGCAGATGGGTTCGAAAAAGGTGACTCATTTCGAGGTATGAGAGTAGCACGAATATTATTAGCCAGTGTCTGTAATCATTAAATGACGTCTCCATAGAATCAAACGCAAGTACGTACCTGAATGAAGAGACTTAATTCCAAATCGCCTACAACATTTCTACCAGAAAGCGTAACACTATTACCGACTCTTGTGTCTACCTGTAGAAACAAGACAGCTTTTTATTCAGAGTGACGGTAACATAGCCTTGGTGATCGCGTTTTTAATAGCACGGTCCTTGCGTGTAGTGTAGTTGGCCGGCAGTAGACTCCTTCTGTGGTCAGCTTCAAATGTCGGTTCTCAATAGTGTTGCTCGAAAAGAACGTCGTCTTCCCTCCAGGGATTCCCATTTGAACTATCTGGTGAGTGTAATCCGACTCGCCGTGCAAGGTGACTCTCATGATCAGTTCAATTAATTAGCCAATCAATTCGATATCAATAACATGCCGCCTGCCGCTTGTAGGTGATGGCTAGGGCACCACGGATATAATTCTTCCCTTGGTGTTTTCTTTGTTGCAGCGATATCTTTTAACGATTTTTCAATGTCCAGCTACACAAGGGAGATAAAAATCATAATAAAATCAGATGTGATACCGTATTTATAGAGTGATATGTAGTTTAAAACTTATATTTGCAGCTTCTCTCTGCTGTTACCTAAAGAGAATCCTTACGTGGCGAGACATTTGGTTACCTTAAGAGATAGTTCGAAAGTGAGTGGGCGTCCTGTGACAGTGGTAAATCTTAGCACACCGTCCTGAGAAAAAAAAGAGTTTAATATTCTAGTACTGAGATGCATGACGTGACAGATAAGGAATGATATTTTTCTGCTTGTTGAATGAAAACTTAGAGGGAATATAGTCCATGCCATAGTCCTGTACGGCATTTTCACAGTAGGTAACAATACTTTATCGAAGTGAAAACTCGTGTATTGTCCGATTTCTTCTATCTTTGAAATTAACTCGTTGAAACGTGACGAATATACATTGCTCGTGACAAATTCGAGGTGTATTGTAACAACATCGTTGCTTCTGATTGGGTAAAGTCGTTTTTCTTACACTGGTGGGTCTATGTCGGGGTGGATTGTTTAGAACTACTGTATATGTCCAAGTTGCAGCTGCTTGTTTGGCGGTACACTGCGACTGGCTGAAGCGGGGGTCACGAGGATTTGGCAACCAGTAGTAACGTATTAGCTCAGCCTTTGACGTGTACAAAGACTGCGGCTGCCTGTCTGTTCTTGCCCGCGGCACCGAGGGCTGGCGAAGTGACCAGTGTGCTGGGTGAACGCGACAGAAGCGGACGCATGTGTGTTACGTGAGAGAAGATTCAAAATGATGGACGTTACTGCTGTACATATTGATAACATCCGAATTCCTACAACTCCAGTCATTACTGATGCTCTTCATGGACGGGGATGGAGCACTCTGGCATACACTCGCGTCCACGGCTGCGAATGCGGTAGCGGCGGAAATTTTCAGTGAGCTCTTTACGTCGGCGCTGGCGGTGTACGAGTGGGATGGGGCGCCGCGTGTGGACCTCCCGACAGGCTCCCGGTGATGTGCTAGTGTTTTCAGCTGTCTCCGACATTTAGCCCCAACGGCTTATTGCTATGAATTGGATCGTGGTTTACGTGTGTCGTCTTTAGTGCTTCTCAATAGATCGCTATGGACTCTGTCTTCCAGTGCGATTTGCTATTGCGTCTATTCTGCCATGCAGTAGAACCTTCCTCCCTCCTTCCGAATGTAGCGGAGAGAACCAATGTAGGAAGTCTATAGTACTTTTAGAAACCCAATCGCGACGTCAAATTCCGGACTAAGCAATTTATTGTTTCCGACAGTTGTACTCCGTACGCAAGATTTCGGTGCGGGCGGGCGAGGCCGATGCAGACGGGGGGTGCAGTCGGCCGACGGCGCGTGTCTTGCGACCGAGGGTTTGTGTGATCGTCAGATATTTTTTTTTTTCTTCACCAGATGTGTTTAGTGGAAACATTATGGTGGAGGAGAGCATGTACAAGACCTCGGATGTTTTTACCACTACGATCTATTTGTGACGGAAATTTCATTCCTTGAGATGCATAATGTTTGTGCGTGATACTTACAGATCAGGGTTGAGTGTGATATCGGTCATCGAACATATTTCTAAAAATGTAGACGACGTAACAGCCGCGATATTCCGAAATAAAATAAAGAAGTGAACAATGTGAGTTAAGTCATTAAATTTACGAATGTCGTTTTCTACGTTTTTCCACCCGAAACTAAAAAACTCAAATTAAGCAAGCAGCCCAGTTGTGAGACTTCTCGACAAACAAGAGTGAATACTCCAACTCTAATAAAAAATCAGGTTCGTGAGTCAATTAGTTTTTTAATTTATGAGATCACCCGTTAATAAGTATGATGTTTGGTTGGTTAGTTAGCTAGTCAGATGATTTGTTTGATAATTAAAAGTTGTGTGGCCTTATGACCACGAAACAAATAAAACTTATCCGTATCTGCGGAAAAAAATAATATTTGAGTCAACATTTGTAAAACTCTAATTCCTCTCTCTCAAACCCTACCCTATGGGGAGAGAGGGAGAGTTTTAGTTTTAGCGAATCAAAATTTACGAAGTAAATTAGTATTTTTTATTCATCCATAACCGTTTTCTACGCAACAATGAGAACATGGATCTTCTTGAGTTACAGCGCGAACCACCAAGAATCAAAACAAATGTTTAAGACAAAATGTACGTAGTTTTTTTTTATGTAGAATCTGATTCTGCAATAAAAAATGGGATTTCCCATTTGAAATTTTAAAGTTGCCTCCCGCCCCACCCCCAGGCGGTTGGGGTGGTGGGCTAATTTTAGCACCAGCAGATGCCCCCTCGAAAATAATCAGCTTTGGATTCTGCACATATTTTCGCGTGAAGCTTATTTTTCGAGTTATTCTGGTTTGTCAACTTGAAATTTACACCCTGTATATATATATATATTATTGACTTTGATCTGGATTTCGTTTCGTGAGATCCTTCTTCTCCAGCAGAGAGTGAGTCTTTTTCTGACCAATATTTTCTGGGAGGGATGGGAAGTGAGAGGCGAGGGATAGGGGTGATGGAACGTCCTGTGGTGGTGGCATTGTGCAGTAACTCAGTCTATCCATGCATGTAACAGGAAAATTTTCCAATAAAACGACATCTTCAATCTGCCGCACTGTATAATTAGGACATATAGTTGCTGGATATGTGCTTTTCCACCAAATAAAAGTGAGATCCAGCCCCTGGAAATTGAAATTTTATAAATAAACAGTATATCCTATGTCACATAATTGAATTTCATTTCGTGACTTCCTTTCTCTGCAGCATTGAAAGCAACTTAGAGCCTATGGCGGAGTCAATTCTCAGTCAGGAATTTGCCTTGGAAGGAAGGCGTTTGGCGTGCATCGGTATTCTGCTCGGGTTTACCGGGTAAACACTGCTTTGTTTGCGGTTCAGTGCGGCCGCGACCGACGTAGTGTCAGGACTGGCAGGACACGAGGAGAAACAGAGAAAGAGCACCTGTTTCGACAGGAATTTCTCGGACACTTCGTTCGAGGATAAGCGTGACATCCGGTCTGTCAGTCACAGGGTCCTAGCGGTCACTCCTGGACAGGCGCTTGGCACGTCGCTTTGCACAACCCGAGTGAGCTGCGCGTGTGATGGCGTGACCTGGCACTGGCGTGGTCCAGTGGGCAGAGGAAGACGGACGCTGCGTTCTTCGCGATCGAACGATTTTTAACAGCGTAATTACATGTGATACGTGTTTCTTGACGTTATTCCTTGAATAAAAAAAGCGATCGATGTAATCGTTCTTTACAAGACTTGCAGCTTCCCAAACAGCCGAGAATGATGAGCAAGAGAAATCCAACCCCTGCGAACAGCTTTTTTTTTTTTTTTTTTTTTTTTTTTTTTTTTTTTTTTTTTTAATAAGCAACATACCATCTGGTATGTAATTGAATTTCCTGTCATGAGATCCTTTCTCTCCACTACAGAGTCGCCAGTTTCCAGGTTCCAGGTAGGGTAGGGGAAGAGGAGAGGGGAGGACTGGGGGTTTACCAGGTGGGGGGAGTTAATTAATTGATAATTTTAATTAAGTAGTCAATCAAATCGATAAAAGTGAGAGTTCGCTGTTCGAATAACTCAGGCCCTAAAATGTACCTGTATCAGCTAGGGAGAGGGGGGAAGGTTGGAGGTTTCCTGATGGGTTGGGAGGAGGAAGGGGAGAGACAGGGGTGAGGGAACAATAGGTTTAGGACCCGTCAGTAAAAAGGATGGATTATAACTGGGACTCCTAATCTGTCAATCAAAAGGGAACAACAGGTTTGTCCTTGAGCGCATACTTGCCCATGATGTTGGCAATCTGCACCAACAAAACTCCACCGTGCTGGCCTTGTCCCCCTGCTCATATCTTGCATGAGTATTGGCACATCACTAACGTTGTCTTTCATTTGTCCAAGTTTTTTTTTTGCTGATGGTGGCAGCTGCCAAGTTCTTATTCTCTTCTGCAAAGTACCGGTAATTTAAAAAACTGGCAGTTCTGGATAAAATTCGTTGGGTACTTATTATACCACTTTCAATAGCCTTAAATTCTTCACAAGTCCATCGATGGTTCTCAAAATTGAATGATCTGTCTAAGTTTCTATGAAATGTGGGCTGCTCAATATCTGGTCAATTTATCATAGACATTCTCCATAGAATTAATACAACAATGACGTATTTTTTACATGTCTACGCGATAAGTGTTAGCGGGTACTGTAGACCATTAGTGATGTCCGCAAAGTGAAAACATCTGGGTGGCAACTATTGGGTGCAATGCCTAGAAGAGAAGCAGAGATGATCGTTTGCCAAGAATTTTGATGTAAAAATATTTTTGGTCAGAAGTGCTATTGTCGGCGCGTCAAAAAGTGAAAGCTTTATTATGCTACTGCACTTTCAGCACACAAACGAGTTGAAGTATAAAGAAAGAGTCCTGGGTAAGAGGCTGAAACCAGTGGATGAATCTGTTTATATTCCATACCCCTTACCACTACCCGCTACAACATGCAGTAACGAACAACTTAAGTGGTACAGAACTTCCTCTTCAAACTACCACAGCCTACACTGTTAGGAGCTTGTGCAGAAAGCCTTGCTAGGAATTCTGATGAAGTCGTGTTTAGTGTCACATTGTGGCAGACAAATCTTTCAATCAAAATCCGTGCTGTTAATTTCCCAGAATAGATGCAGCCTTGTTCTGGATAGCAGAGTGCCACTTCTAGTGGCATACCCTAAACTCAGTTGGATTCTTCTGCCATAAACCCACTTACGTTGGACCACTCTGATGAAGCACTCTTGTCTTCTGGAAAACATACGAAGAATAGTTATTGATGGTCCTATAAATCTTCATGTTAGTCCCATGCTGCTGTTTACAAATAATAACAAAGAAAGGAAACATATCTGCAATGAAATAGCACAGGAAACTATCGAATTTACTTGAGTATAACATGACCCTGAATAAAATGACCCCCCCCCCCATTTTTTTTTTTGAGGCTCCTTGGGAAGAAATTACGTTTTAACATATTCTGACTAATCAAAATTACAAACTTTTATTGACGTAAGGTACTTAACTCAAAAGCTACCATTACACTCAGCCCCGGATTACGATATTTTTGAACCGGGGCAAAAACTTAATAGTGCCCCCCCACCCCTCCCTTTCCCCTCGTGCGTTTGAGATGAGATGTCACAATTTAAAAAAAAAAAATCGATTTTTCAAAAATATGTTCCTTTTATAGTGCACATCTTACTGAAGAGTTTGATATAAACATCTATGTTCAAGGAAGTGTGAGTCATGTGATTCGGCCTCAAGTGTGCCAAGGTGCAGTACCACGCCTCTTCACACAGCATTCTTCTATCGCACCTCATAACGTGTATATTTTGTAATGGAAACCATCAAACCTATATTCAGGACAGTGGAAATTGAAATGTCCTGTGATGCCTCTCCTGCTCCCAGTCACCTGGTTTGACATTCTACTCCTTTTTCTTTTTTTCAAGAACCTCACAATTAATATTGGGTGGGATTATTTGCGACCGGTATAATAAGAACTCTTCAGAAAATTTGCACTCTTTATTTCCTATTAGCGAATGACTTTCTCTTTTGGTGCGGCATAAAATTAAATATAGGAAACATAAAAACCAGTAAAGACAAGAGACAAGCAAGACAGTACACATTTCTTCAATCCTTAGGTCCCAGCATTTTTTTCTCTCTAATCTGGCTACAGATTTACACGGTGTGCTTCCCTTTCGCAAAACGTTTTGCCACAATAAAAATCAAAATGAAGTTGTCTAACACTGAAAAAGCTGTTAGTACGAGTAATACTGAAGACTGGTGTCATTTCTCGGTTTGATTACATCTACTTTGTCACTGTCTGCTAGATAAAACGAAATAGAACTTTCTAATATTGCAGCAATTGTAACACACGCCAAATAAACGAGACTGTTTTGGCACAAATGATCATTTTTATCTATCTCATCTACATAAATAACACGACAGAATATAATTCACCAATATCAAATGCCTGTTAGGCCCTCGACGAGCGAAAAGTTTTATGTTAGGAAACAGTTTCACATTTCATTCATATGTTGCTGTTTGTCAAGCACGAGATCGAAAAGCAGTAGTATCAGTAAGAAGTTTTTACACAAATTTGGAATCGTCATATTCTTCCATATAATTTGTGTAACGTCCCTTTTCTTCTCCTTCCACGTTCTAACAAACAATCTCATCAGAACTAATTCTGTGGCTATTCCTGTCATTCTCAAAACTTATTCTCCAGTTAACTTCACTAACCTTGCTAGAATCTCCAGTTTAGTTATCCCGTGTTTATTCTTCGATTAGGCGTAATTACGCGTTTGTACAACGCGTTTTCCCTGCTGTATCAGGAACAGAACTTACGCTGCTGCTACCGGACACCGAGAAGGTAATATTTAATCTTTCGTACCTATTATTCCTGTTAGTCGTTTATTTCCCCTCTGGTAGTTCGAATCTATGGATTTTTCTAATAATTTTAACAACGCTTACCGTTCGCACACCGAATCTCACCACATAAAAATCAGCGTTTGGTATTCGCCCGTTCGTATTCATTTGGCTCAGCCTCGTCCCCTTTTGTCTGCGGGAAATTTTTATTTTTATTTAAGATGCGACAGGGATTCCCCTAGCAGAGACACCACGTACACTATGCACTCATCCAAAAATCAACTTATGATTCGTTCAGGAATCAACTTAGCATGTGTTCAAAAACCAACACGGATGCGTTTCAAAACCATACGAATAATCGATACACCAATGGGAGCTGGATACTATGCGCTTTGTGAAACAAGGTTTTTTCTTCAACAATATGAATTTGGCGACCCTTAAATTGCCGCCCGGGGCACATACCCCTGTTTGCCGCCCCCTCCCCTCCCCTCTAGATGTGGGCCTCATTACACCTACTCTAAACTCATGCCATTTATTATTTGTCTACATTTTGATAATAAAAGGAGAAATAAAATAAACAAAACAAAATTGTTCACATCAATTTTTATTTTCACTGCCTCTTTTGCTTAGCTTGTCGTCTGTGGTACCCCTATTTTTAATCATAATCGTCATCATACTAACAGGGCTGCTGTAAAAAACTTATACAGTACCTTCGTTGTCGCAAATATTTGGCTGTTTCTTCCGAAAATTTGCGATCTTTATTTCTACTGTACTGACGTAAGAATGTTACAATCACCTCCTTTACATGTACTGTTTGCCAGGTGTAATATTTAACTGGGCTAGCAAATCCGCTTCAGACCTTAACATGTAAACACGACAGCGAAAAACGGTTCCCGGAATTGATTTTCGTCTTTCGGAAGATGTGTCGCATGTAAACGCTGTGAGTCCTTCGCTAAAAAAAACATACGGTATCGTCTGCCCGCCGCTCTCTCATTGGCCGTGTAGAAACAGCAGCAGACACACGCGCAATCGTGTATCATCACGGTGAGCGTCGGCAACATTGCTACACGAAACACGGTAAGAACGCCACTGACGCGTCTAGACTTCTAGCATCTCCTGAAGAAATGTATGCTGTTGTTGACTATCTGTCCAATTTTAAAGTCAGGTCTATTCCGACTACAAATGGATTCAGGGAAACTGCAGTTTACACATGGTGGACGTTCACAAACAGCCTCAGTTTGCGGTATGGATTCCCATGCTTGGCAGTAAGACGAAATTTGCTGCTCGCTCACCACTCACTTCCCCACATTCATCATAGTTCTCAGCTAAGCTCGGGATACAGTTAGTACTTCAAGCCTTCCGCAGCGCTGAGTTTCAGCAAAGTGAAAAACGGACGGCTGTTTCTTCTAGAGTGGAGGTCATATGTAACTGCAGCAACTAATACATGAATAAAAGATCGCAATCACGATTCAATCCAAGTCGAACTTTCACTCGTCCCGCGATCTAGTGCCGTCTGTTGGTACTATCTCCATAGCAGGTGTTTCCGCTATAATTTATCCTTGCGGTAACAGCTGCAGTCAGTTTAATGTGATTTGTTTCGTTTGTTAGGCATTTGACTCTGAATAAGTATTCTTTCTCAATTCATCTGAATATTACCATAGTGTTCAAAAGCTGATTAAAAGCTGGGAACGTTTTCCAATGGTATTTTAATACGTGAACAGTTACCGAATTTTCATTTGCAACGGACTTGGTAAGTCATTAGCTTTTCATAAACAAATAAAATACTACGATTCTTCAGTTTTTTCTCGGCGTATTTGTTGCTCGAACAGTCCACGGGTATACTGCCGGTTCAAAGTGTCCAACGGGCACAATATTTCGGCGATCAGACATGTCGCCATCGTCAGGTGAGCTGACGAACTGAGCTCCTGAAGACGGGCTCAGCAAGAAGTACGAACTGGCGACCAGGGCGGACGTAGCAAGCACATCGACGTTACGACAGATTCCGACGCCCACGTCTTCGCGACCGCCGGCGCGCGGGCGCGGACGGCGAAGAGAGCGGCCCGCGGGGGGAGGGGATTTAAATCGGCCGCCCGCCCTCAGGAGCTCAGTTCGGGCGCACTTCCAGCAGCACCTGGCGGAGACGGTCGCAGCCACACCTGATCCTGACGAGGAGGGCGTGGATGCAGCACTAGCAGCATTCACCCACTACACACTTGCGGCGGCAGATGCAGCAGCGCCGCGAGGACCGCGGAAGCCGAAGGACAACTCCAAACAGCTTCCGCCGGACATCCTGGCGTTGATCAGGGAGAAGAACCGGGTTTTTCGTGAGTGGCAGATCACGAGAAACCCCGCCACCAAGCGGCTGCTAAACCGCTTGCGCCGGGAGATTTCGGCGGCCGTCGGCCACCACCGTAATCGGGACTGGGCTGGCAAAATAGCCACGCTCAGGATCGATGACGGAAGCGCCTGGGCCATGACCAGGAGCTTTCTGCGCAAGGGGCAGCGCATCCCGCCGCTTCAAGTTGGCCGCGACGTCGCCGCAGAGCCGGACATGAAGGCCAGCGTGCTCGCGGATACCTTCGCCGAGAACTTCTCCACTGTGGACGATGTGGTCGACGAAGAGACCATCCAGGAGGTGCAAGAGCGTCTTCCGCTGTACCTGACCCATCAGGAGGCGGACGACGTCATCGAGCCAACCACTGCAGAGGAAGTGCAACACCACCTCGACTTCCTACAGCCCAGGAAGGCGGGGGGTTGCGACAAGATCGACAACGCACTGCTGAAGAAGCTGCCACCGGAAGCAGTGCGTATCGTCACAGTGATCTTCAACGCCATCCTCCGCACCGGCACCTACCCCGACGCGTGGAAACACGCAGAGGTGGTCGCCATTCCGAAGGCTGGCAAGGACCCCAGGCTGGCGCAGAACTATCGCCCGATAAGCCTACTGCCTTCCCTCTCGAAGACCTTCGAGAGGATTCTCGCCAAACGGCTACAGCGCCACGTCAGAGAAGAAGGCCTGCTTCCTGACGAGCAGTTTGGCTTTCGCAGTGGGCATTCGACGCAGCACCAACTACTGCGACTGGTGGAGCAGGCGATGGGGGCCCTGGAGCGACGCGAGTACCTTGGGGCGGTACTCCTCGACGTCTCCAAGGCCTTTGATAGCGTGTGGCACGACGGCCTCCTGTATAAGCTGCTGGTACAGGGGGTACCCGTGTCGTACGTCCGCCTTCTCCAGTCCTACCTGCGAGGGCGCACGTTCCATGTGCGTGCAGACGGCGGCATGTCAACGGCGCGCCACATACGTGCCGGAGTGCCGCAGGGGTCCGTCCTTGGCCCCCTGCTGTACTCCCTCTTCACCGCCGACGTCCCGAAGACGACGCCGAGGGTTCATCTGGCGCTCTACGCCGATGACACCGCGCTGTACACGCGCAGCATGAGCGCGCAGCTGATGCGCCGCCGCCTGCAGCTCGCCTGCAATGAGATTGGAGCCTGGGCCACCAAATGGCGGCTCAAGTTCAACGCAGGGAAGAGCCAGGCGGTGGTGTTTACTCGCCGCCGCATACCCGACGCGCTGCCGCCAGTGCGGATCATGGGAGGCCCCATCCCGTGGTTGCGTACTGGAAAGTACCTCGGCGTCACTTTGAATCGACGCCTGACCTGGGGCCCACACATCAGGGAGCTGAGGGGCAGGGCGCTTGGACGGATGCGCTCGCTCTACCCCCTCCTCAACCCCACGACGACACTGCCCCCCCACTGCGGCCTCACGCTCTACCTAGCACTAATCAGGCCAGTGCTGGAGTACGCGGCCGTGGTGTGGGGAAATGCCGCCGACACACACGTCCAGACGCTGCAACGGGTGCAGAACAAAGCCCTTCGGCTGGCGCTCCACCTGCCAAGGGACTACGACACCCGTATGCTTCACGACATCGCGGGAGTTCCGATGCTGAAGCGCCGCTTCCGCGCGCTCGCACGGAACTTCTACGAGTCGGCGAGGACATCCAGGAACCCGCTGGTCAGTGGACTGGGAAACCAACTCCATTGGCGTCCAGCGACTAGATGGCCAGACCGGCTGCTGGAATAATTCCAAGCAGCCATAGAGGACGACCAACGTTTGTGAATACGTGAAGACCTACAACAAAGTGAGGACCACATCTATCTGGAGATTTCAAGACGCAGGAACAGCAGTTGACCTGCTTAAACTGCTTTAAATCGTGCAGGGAATTGCACGTGAGTCACACGGTTCGGTTCAGGAGCTCAGTTCGTCAGCGCACCTGACGATGGCGACATGTCTGATCGCCGGAATATTGTGCCCGTTGGACACTATGAACCGGCAGTATACCCGTGGACTGTTCGAGCAAAATAAAATACTGACTTGGTTCGGAAACGTGAATGGTTCTCGAAGGACAAGATTTTCGCCTTTTAATGTCAGCTTTATTTAAAAAGCAGCATAGATGTATGTACGCGGTTTCATACGTCTGAAAACTTGTATTGTGAACCTATTCAGATACAGCAAAATTATGCGAGTTGATAGAATTTTAATGCTATTCCCTCCAGTGTTTTGCAAAATTGTCGCTGTTTTAAGCAGAGCATCAGATTGTAGTAGTGCCTAGTTCATTGTTTCTCACGTAACTATCCGTTGTAGTAGCGCCGCGAGTCAAATGTCACATGATTGATCGAGCAGGATCGATACTGCATCCAGCGCTTCTGCGATCGGGAAAATGCGAGCCCATTCGGACTGGAAGTAGTGCATGCTAAGTTGTATACTTCATAACTCTTCAAAATAAATTTGTACGAAATGTAAATAGCCAAAGCTTCATCAGCAAATGTAAGACGACCCCTATATTAATCTGTTAAATACTGTACAGTTTAATCTGGGAATATCAGACGATCCCGTATTTTTCGAATGACGAATTTGGGAAAAAACCTCGTCCTTGTAATCGGGTAAAAACGGTATTTCAATTGGCTGCTTAATTTCCTTGTACTGAAGTAGAGCATCACTGTGGAGTACACTTATAACACAGATGTTATCCTTATGTGGTAGCAGTATTCTGCTGCGCTGACTGACAGTTCAACCGAGTAAGTTAGGTCTGCAAGTGTAATAATAGCAAATGACAATACATGATTCCATGTCAGATACTTCAACTTCACTCTGAGTCTAACCACTTCATTGTTGAGGAATCTCTCACTATCTATCTATTGCTTGTGCCTTGCCCCGCAATTACGCAGGGTCGGCCATGGTTAACCAGATTTGGCATGTTAATTTTAAAGGGTGGCCGGATGCCATTCCTGCCGCCACCCCGTACCCCCCAGGATGGAATCAGTGTACCCCAGCTGTCTGCGTCTAGTGTAAATCGTGAAATAGTGTGAATGTGTTTCAAATACCTGTAAGTCGTGTAACTGAGGCGGGACGTGGGGACCAGCCTGGTATTCACTTACAAGGGAACCTCCCCATCGCACCCCCCTCAGATTTAGTTATGAGTTGGCATAGTGGATAGGCCTTGAAAAACTGAACACAGAGCAATCGAGAAAACAAGAAGAAGTTGTATGGAACTATGAAAAAAGTAAGCAAAATATATAAACTGAGTAGTCCATGTCTACGATAGGCAACATCAAAGACAATTTGAGTTTAGGAGCGCCGTGGCTAGCGTGAGTCGCTGCGGAACACGAGGTCCTTGGTTCAAGTCTTCGCTCGAGTGAAAATTTTACGTTCTTTATTTTCGCAAAGTTATGATTTGGCCATTCGTTCACTGACGTCTCTGTTCACTGTAATATGTTTAGTGCCTGCGTTTTGCGACCGCACCGCAAAACCGTGCGATTGTTACTGAAGTCGCGAGCTATATTTGCTGGATTCATATTGCCCACGGAATACATCTCACGCATTTAATGCACTCTCGTCCAAAGTAGTGAACAGTAAACTGCCAGCCAGGGAGCCTCGTTTGCAGGAATACTCTCTCTTCCGTGCGCTGTAGTCGACTGACGTGTGTTTCGATGTTTGTTTAGGTGTGGCGTCCCCATACTACGGCGCAGTTACCTCGCATCGGACGGACAGATAATAATTGTCTGAAAACAAAAAATTAAAATTTCAGTCGATCGACGACTTGAACCAAGGACCTCTCGTTTCGCAGCCGCCCAGTGCGATTGTTATTGAAGTCGCGAGCTATATTTGCTGGATTCATATTGCCCACGGAATACATCTCACGTATTTAATGCACTCTCGTCCAAAGTAGTGAACAGTAAACTGCCAGCCAGGGAGCCTCGTTAGTAGGAATACTGTCTCTTCCGTGCGCTGTAGTCGACTGACGTGTGTTTCGATGTTTGTTTAGGCGTAGCGTCCCCATACTACGCCGCAGTTACCTCGCATCGGACGGACGGACGGACAGATAATAATTGTCTGAAAACAAAAAATTAAAATTTCAGTCGATCGACGACTTGAACCAAGGACCTCTCGTTCCGCAGCCGGTCACGCTAACCTCGAGACCACGGCGCTCTAGAGCTAATATTGTCCTCGATGTTGCCTATGTTCCGCATTGACCACTCAGTTTGTATATTTTGCTTATTTTTTCATAGTTCCATTTCAAGGCCTATCCACTGTGCCAACTTATAACTAAATCTGAGGGGGGTGCAATGGGGAGGTTCCCTTGTTAGTAGGATGTGAAATACCGCCTAAAAACCACATCCAGGTTGGCCGGCACACCGGCCATCGTCGTGAATCCGTCGGGCAGATTCGATCCGGGGCCGGCGCGCCTACCGGAGTCCAGGATGCAGCGCGTTAGCGCTCTCGGCTATCCTGGCGGGTTGTGGAATCCCTCACTATCAACAGGTTATTCACAGCTGCATTGTTACTCTTTTGAGGACGGGAGTTTGATGGCATAAGAGGGGTGGTATAATATGGTATTCCTGAGTGCACTGCATGCTGATGCAGAAGGAGATTTCAGCAGGAATGTAAGAACTAGACACTGGAATGTTACAATACTGGACGATGAACTTGTCAAAATGTCATGGAAAATTCATTTGCAAATGCAATGCCGTTGTAATGTATTATTGCGTTTCTCTGATTGTTGGGCTTTGACCTCTGGAGACAGTACCTCAAAGCAAACATGTAGTCACCAAGTTAAAACTATGATGAACATTGATTCTACATGATTAGGGTGTACTGAAACACTGTGATATTTTCCAATGATTTAATATCTTCCTCAGTGAACAATGACCTAGTACATAAGCCGTTTTTACTCAAACTAGATCGAAAAGTTATCTTGCAGTGGTCATGTGTCTGTGGCAGTTTCGAGCTGGATGTGTTCCTTTTGACTTGGAGTGTTTCACAGAATAGGTGATCAACTAAATGCAGTCCCATATTATGAGTAATGTTATGATCCCATTACTGAGACAATAGTACTTTGAGGGCTTAATCTATTTTGAGCAGGATCAGTCCTTAATTAGCATGTCAGTCATGATGTAGCAGAGGTTTGAAGAATAGAGTGAGATTCCCCATCTTGACGAGCCTCCTTCTGCATCAGACTTCAGTTCTATTGAAAACGTATGGGCAGGCCAATGGATCATTTGAGAAAACTGACTCGACTCTGCGCCACGAACCAATAACGACCTTTGGAATGATGCCTCACCTGCCAGGGAGAAGGCAGCACAAAATGAGAGGTATGTTACTTACCTCTTATAAAACCTTTCTCACAGAATGCAGAGGATCATTTAAGTCAGAGGCCTTTTGATGAAGTATTCAGTGGTAGAGAAATCAGATGTCGTGCTCTTTTGAGTGACAAAAATATGTTATCAAGAATGGTGAACTGTCTGTTCCGTTAACTTTTTTTCTTTCTTTCTAGAGATTAAATACATTGACACCTTATTACAATGGGCAGAGACAAATGGATTATAAGAAACACCTGGTCTGGCTGTGTCCCAAGAATCCATGATGATCTTCGGTATGTCACCTAATGTGCCTGGGAAGAGGTGGCAGCAAATTATGGATTTGTTACTCACCTCACTGAATGCAAATGGTCACTAAAATTGGAGGCCTTTCTTTGAGGTGTTAAGTAGTAAAGAAACCACTTGTGGTGTTCTTCTGAGGATTGAAAATAAGATATCAAGAATGATGAATTGGCCATTCTGCTATTTACTTTTCCTACATTTTAAACAAATTACCACAATAACACAAAGAAATTTACCATAAGTGAGATTTGAAACTTACCCGACATCACAAGACAGCTTTCAAACCTGTTGATAGAGCCATCAAGCTACAAAAACATGTTAGACCAACCACTGCAACATTGAGCTGTTTCTCGATGCTGTTCTGATCTCATAATTTTAACAGCATTTTGTAAGTCTGGAATTTTATGAATGACGTGGGATAGTTTCCTTGTGCATTTTGAGAGGTGCTTTTCTGTGCACCTGACTAAGCAAACTTTAACTGAAATCCACGCTGTGGTTAAGCCAGCAGTGTGCAGTGGTAGGCTAAAGGCTGGGTGCAGTGTCAAAATCTGGTGTAGCTTTAAAATCTTTTGAATGTTCATTGTCTATCAAAATGGTGAATGTTTTTTGCCTTGATATGTGTTCATATGTATGAGAGAAGCCTGTCTTCTTTTTTCTTTGGTTTCTGTAAAATGACTCTTTTTGGCTAACAGCTATTTATGCCGATGGGAATAACGCTCAGTTTTTACTACTGCTAAGGAAAACATCCTTGTGCTAGTGTGCGGTGGTAGCCTAAAGGTTGGGTGCAGCGTCAAAATCTGGTGTAGCTTTAAAATCTTTTGAATGTTCATTGTCTATCAAAATGGTGAATGTTTATTGCCTTGATATGTGTTCATATGTATGAGAGGAGCCTGTCTTCTTTTTTCTTTGGTTTCTGCAAAATGACTCTTTTTGGCTAACAGCTGTTTATGCTGATGGGAATAATGCTCGGTTTTTACTACTGCTAAGGAAAACATCCTTGTGCTTGTCGTAAACTTTTGATACTTAACTTTCAACTGTGCACTGTAATATTAGCTGTAATAAAAAATGTGATTTTTGAAGCTTAACAAAAATATGTTTGTGCAGGAAACTGTAATGAACTGTAATGTAGATATGCAAAGAGAGATGAAGCTGTACTCCACCTCAGACAGATTTTTCACGTGTTTTTAACAACTATGACATTCTAAGTAACCATGGCAGGGAGTTGACTTTAAGAAATGTTGCTGTAATAGTGATTTGAAACAACATTTTGGGTAAAAAAAGTAATCATATAGAATTGGTGGGTGGGAGACCATGAGGGGCAGATTCAGCTTCCTAAGGTTTCCATCTGAAGATAAATTTTGGATTAACATAAGGTACTACTTCTTGTGTGGAACACCCTGTTGGTGCCAGAGGAGGTGGAGATCAGCCACTAAACTAGAGATTCCAAGTACAGCTGCTCAGTTGTCCTTTGTTTTGTCTTAGTTGCTGTTGGTGCATGATTCTTGCTTTCACTAGAAGATGGGGAACAAGCAAATTTAAAAAAAAAAAAGTCCTAGTTTCTGATCACTTCTGATGACAGTTTTGAAATAATTCACATTCTTGGATGTTGTCTTTCCCCTTAGCTAAAACAAGAAGCTGAGTAAAGCCATTCAAAACAGTTTTACTTCTACTGATACATTTCAGAACTACTGAGGAAGATTTGCAACTATAGATTAAATAAAAGAAAATTTACAGATGTCACTTCATGCAATCCAGTGAGAGGCATTCCACGACTGCTTCTGGAGGCGGAAATGGTGTTGGAGTGGTGTGTCAATTTTGGAGGAGAGTATTTTGAAGGAGACCATGCACAATAAGTAATAGGTAAGCGCAGAAGTAGCTGACTTCATAAGTAGCTGATAAGCTTCCTCTTAAGCCACATTACCTAGCAATTATTTGTGTGAAGAGGCCTCACTGTGCTGCAACAACTTACAAAATTAAACCGTTTCGGTACAGGAACAGCAAATGGCAGACACTAACACTTCTGTGATACAAAGTGTAGAAACGTGAAGGGCTACAGAAATAAGCATACACAGTAGGAACGAAAAATAAAAAAAAACTGAACTGACTTATTCAGGTGAACTGACGAATAACTTGGAAAGAAACCAACGAGATATGACTATGAATGCTGTATTACAGTTAAGGTTTCAGTCTCCATAATCTTGTAACTAATGGGGAAAGGCTGAATGTACACAATTTCTGTGTGAAGCTGCATGACTTAATAAACATATGTATGCACGGTGATTCAAAAAAATCTTTAGAAACTGACATGGCACATAGAGCATCCAACAAGAATCAGTAATCACTTAGGAATCAGGGGTCGTGAAGGCCACCTGGGACTACTAAATGGCATTGCAGTTATTTAGGCATGTCCATTATGATTATCCGGGCTGTTATGCCGTGATCGGTTGATGAATTTTGTCTCAATTCCCAACGTTTCGTCCCCGTCTGCGGGAGACATCTTCAAGGGAGTCTGGAGCTCAATGGAAGGTCCAACACAACCGCTGGCTCGTTACTGACTGCCGCTAAATTCCGTGTCCGCGCGCTCCTGCATTAGCGGACAGAGCTAGAAATATTTGTGAACCTGAGTTGCTCGACGCGGAGATGGAACATCTCCACATTGCACTAATGAAGAACGGATATTTGTTCACTGAAATAAAACGTGCGTTGAGACAGCCACGCAGAAATCATAGTGACGTACAGGCTACTGTAAAATCTAAGGTTTTCCTGCCGTTTGTTAAAAATGTAACGGAAAGAATAGGGAGGATCTTGACGAAGCGGAATATTACCGTAATTTACAAGCCCACCAGGAAGATACAGGAATACCTTAAGCCTGCCAAGGACGCTCGCAAACCATTGGAAAAAGCTGGAGTGTATAGGATCCCATGCAGCTGTGGAGATGTTTGTGTGGGTACCACTAAAAGAACTGTTTCAAAACGTTTGGAAGAACACAAGGGCAATTGTAGAAGAGGAGAAACGGAACGATCAGCTGTTGTGGAGCATGCTTTCCAGCCAGGGAACCACCATATTCATTTCGAGGATACGCAAGTACTAGCTGCCACAAGCGGATATTACGAAAGGCTCTACAGGGAGGGAATCGAAATCGCCAAACACCCTAATAATTTCAATCAAAAGGAGGAGGGCGTGAAAGTAAACGGTATATGGATGCCGGTGTTAAAGAAGATGTGTACCACCCGTCCACTACTGGGTGATGGCAACGGCGATCGACGGCAGCGGACAGCGGTCAATTGCACTGACGTTTTTAAAACATGCGACGTCACGCCGTGGCGCGGGAGCGCGCGGACACGGAATTTAGCGGTAGTGTTGGACCTTCCAACAACTACAGACCCCCTTGAAGATGTCTCCCGCAGGTGGGGACGAAACGTTGGGAATTGAGACAAAATTCATCAACCGACCATGGCATAACAGCCCAGATAATCATAATGGACATGACATTTCCGGCCGTGAAAGTCTACATTTTAGTTATTTAGGCACTTCCTACAAATGGACGCACACAACAAAAGATGCTCAAAGTTTTGCCCAGATGCACCGAGACACACCTGACATTGATGCTGTATTGAACAGTGCAACCTCTAAAAGATACCTGGTATATCTTGAAGACATCCTGCTGCCACAACAATCCTGCCCAATACGTCCTTCGGTGGTGTAACAGGTGTTTCATACATGACGCCCTTTAGATACTCCCACAGGAAAAAATCAATTGGAGACGGATCGTGTGATCATGCTGGTCATGAATGCCATGACCAATCCAGTGGATGGGAAAGGATGTATGAAGATATGCCCTCACTTGTCTGCTGAAGTGCGCAGGGGCTCTGTTGCACTGAAATTGAATATGGCGATGAATAGGAATGGGGTCATCATTCAGCACATCTGGCAGAAGCTCTCACAGGAATACGAGATAAGTGTGGCCAATCAATTCAGTCCGGGAGACTGTACAGCTCAATTTAACAGTGTCCAACAATGCCAGCGCACATGTAAAATATAAATTTGCATTGTGAGGCATGCATACATGTAGCATGTGGATTCACATCTGCCCATGTATGCAGATTGTGAACATTCATCACACCCTTGAGTGAGAACATAGTCTCATCGAAGAGGACACTCGCTGTGAAGCTTTGGTCTGTAGTGGATTCCTATAGAAACCACCATGCAAATCCCATCTGCTTATTGTAGTCTCCCGGTCGCATTGCCTGGACACGTCGGCAATGAAATGGATGCAGTCCTTCAGTGTAGCAGATTGGAGGATATGAGCTGTGCAAGAAAATCTTGCTGATTAATTGTATTATGTTGATGGTGTACGCTGCACCATTTTGATAATGCTTTCTTCCGTCGCAACTGCCCTTGTTGCTCATTGGCCACCAGTGTGTGGCTTGTGCACATGGAATGATCTGGTTTTGCACAAACAGTGATACAGGGTGGCGAATAATGTGTGGCATGGCAACTTTCTATTGAGGTATTTTGCACAATACCCTCGTATGGCTTCTCGTCCATTGCAGTTGGCCATTCCATAAATCAGATGCATCTCAGCTATTTTGTAGTATGTATAGCTACCCATCATACTCCCAGTGCTTCCACAGCATGAATGATGACGGTCTTCGTGAGCTCCTCCCATGTTTGTATGACAATGCCCTCTTGCGGCTGTAGCGCCCTTTTGTGGCATTTGTGACCCACAGTTCCTATGTGATTACTGATCTTTGTTGTATGCCTGATGAGCCATTTCAGTTTGTAAACATTTGTTTTGAATCATCCTGTATATCAGATTGGAGGATATGAGCTGAGCAATAAAATCTTGCTGATTAACTGTAAAATGGTTCAAATGGCTCTGAGCACTATGGGACTTAACTGCTGTGGTCATCAGTCCCCTAGAACTTAGAAGTACTTAAACCTAACTAACCTAAGGACATCACACACATCCATGCCCGGGGCAGGATTCGAACCTGCGACCATAGCGGTTGCGCGGTTCCAGACTGCAGCGCCTAGAACCGCTCAGCCACTCTGGCCGGCAATTAATTGTATTATGTACCTATATTGTATGAACTTTCTCTGTTTGAGCAATAGTAGTTTGACATATGGTAGCAAAGACATTAAGTCTTATCATATCAATGGCAAGTTAAATGTGTCTGCATGTGGGAGGGGGAGTGAAAGATGCATTAAGGATCACTAAGTTTAAAATAATAACATGCATATTGCTGGGTGTCCTAACATTCTTGTGTGTGTGTGTGTGTGTGTGTGTGTGTGTGTGTGTGGGATAAATGATCAATCAATCAAGTTTTATATATGAAACTTCCTAGCAGATTAAAATTGTGTGCCCGACCGAGACTCGAACTCGAGACCTTTGCCTTTTGCGGGCAAGTGCTCTACCATCTGAGCTACCGAAGCACGACTCACGCCCGGTCCTCACAGCTTTACTTCTGCCAGTATCTCGTCTCCTACCTTCCAAACTTTACAGAAGCTCTCCTGTGAACCATGCAGAACCAGCACTCCTGAAAGAAAGGATACTGCGGAGACATGGCTTAGCCACAGCCTGGTAAGTTTTATATATGTTCTGTGAAAGTGTTGGTTGCACTGCATAGTTTCTAAAAGTTTAGGTGTCGAACACACCTTTCATTAGGGAGCCATGTTGGCGCAGACAGACATACAGACAGACTTAGGGGTCGAATATATAGCACAGTTCCATTTTGCATTCTTGTTGCTCACCCATTGTCACATCCACTGGTGCTACACAACCGGTCAATTATAGTGATGTGATTTAACACATATGGACTATTTTAAATCTCCAGTGCTGACTTACTCTGCTGTGATAATAATAATAATAATAATAATTATTATTATTATTATTATAAACATTCCTTGGAAGGCGTCGGAATGCCATTCTGACGAAATTTAGCCCTGGTTGGTTGTTCTCTGTCTAATTTATTGTTCACTTCATTTTAAATTCCTAGTGAGAATCTCTATAAAAAGTAATTATCATAATATGAGGCCATTAATTTCTCCTGCATAATTGGTTACCCTGATACAAGAGTAGTTCCATTGTGGGCAAGTATTTTCCATGTTCCGTGTAACACAATTTTGTCATTGATTACAAGCATAATCTGTTACACGCCACTAGCAGTGACATCTAAACACCTCCAGCAAGAGAGTGAGGTTTTGGAGCTCTCGTCATCTGTACAACAATCAATGACTGTAGTGCCATGAATAAATCTGACTTCAGATCAAATTCTGTCATCTATGCTGGGTGTCCCCACTTTGCCAGGAAGTGACATCAAACCAGACATAAAAAAGGTTACCAGTTCCAGTGCTCTCATCTGCAACGCGATAACACATGTTACAGACTTTCTGCCTGCCGGCTCATGTGGCTCAATTTTGGGAGAATGTCATTTGCACATCAGCAGGTCACTGAAAACATGAGCAGTTTACATTGGCAAACAGCAACCATGAGCAATGAGTGACTACTTTAGTTTTGGACATTATTTTGCGCCCACCACACCAAGTCTATCTTGCTCTTAAAACAGCTTTAACTGCTTGTGAAAAGCTTAGACAAGTGCTGTCCCATGAAAAAGTGGTGACAGAAACCCATTGGAGTTATGGGGGTATTTACATGCTAAGATTGACACTAGCTATGTTCACAGGTGCTGTTACCTTTCATAGTGCACAGAGGCAATCTCTACATAAGCTACTGAAAGTTACAGACAGGGTGCATGCAATGCTAGATTTGACTGCTGTGGCTGCCAATTTTTCAGCTGAGTACAACCATAACCGGCAAGCTCATCTGAAGACATGATACCTCACTGTACAAATACCTCATACTGACCTTCACTGAACATAGCTGAAGAACTCCAAAGTGTATGTGCAATGGTTGTAATGATGGCCAACAAGTTTCAGGCATTACAGTTATGGACTATCTGTAATAAAAAGTCGTATTCACAATGTGCTTCTGTCCCTCACACTCAAGGCTGCAGCCACTTTCAAGCTAGTTCTCTTAACATCTGCTGGTATCATAGACATTTTGGATCTCAAGCTGCAAATTGCACAAAGCTGTGTGACTGCCTAAATAGGATGGGTGTCTGGATTATATGCAACAGATTGCAACACCTACAAACAGCACCACCAACAAAAGGAGTGTCAACTCACAACTATTCACAGATGGAAACACAGTAGCAAATATTCCATCACAGCAGTACAGCACCTGCTCAAATGAGTCAATCACTACTACCTCTGGCACATACTATAGTCGTTACATATATCTGACAAAATTTCTGGTTTGGTTTTCTTGATTGACACCAGCTCAGAGGCAACATGCTCCTTGCCTCATGCACACTGATGTAAAGTCTGCTGAGCTTTTACATTTAATGGCTGAAAACAGCTCTATTATCTGCACTCAGGGCTGCAAAAATCTGACCATTGATATAGGTTTTGCTTACCATTTCAAATGGCCACTGACATCATTCAGCCTATTTGCTTACCATTTCAAATGGTCACTGACATCATTCAGCCTATCTTAGGTGCTTATTTTCTTTCACATCTTGCAGCTTGCTATGTTCTTGATGAACACAAGTCTAATAAACATGGTCAACAGTCACACAGTGATTGGCACCAAAGGTCATTCTGCTGTTGGCAGGATAAGAAGATTCAATGATATAAATAAACAGTTCTTTCCGAATGCTAGCATTGTGCATACCAAAGAATTTGTGTCAGTGCATCCCAGGCCCAGCTGCTTCACAATGTGTCCACGGGATCGCATCAGAGCACCTAATACAGATGATATATTGTTCTGACAGTCTGTGGGAATCTTCTCTACACCTGACCCATAAGAAGTATGGTTCATGGCATCCCTACATTGATTACCATGAACTGAATGCTACAACTGTCCTCGATAGATACCCCCATACCTGATATCCAAGAATTCACGTGCTTTGGCATGTGCAAATGTTTTCACTGTTCTGCATTGCTTCAATCAGATTCCAGTTGCACCTAATGATAGATCAAAACCAGCGGTGATCCACTTTTCAATCTTTTTGAATTCAAAGTGAAGTAACCTTCCTCTGCCATAGGGTCTTGATTAATGGTGTCAGCCAATTACCAAAGAAGTTATCTGTTTTATGTTACCTTCAGCCACCCAATTACCAACATCTGAGACTTTTCTGGGCATGGTGAATGTCTATTCCTGTCATTTTCTGGCAACATCTTCCATTCAAGCACCTCTAATGAGTGCACTTTCTGGTTACAACACCAAGTACAAATGAGTACTCAAGTGGACTCAAGAAATGGACAATGCCTTGTGTTATCTACAGGCAAGCTTCATGGAGGCAGTGCAGCTCGCCCACTCTGTACCACCTTTGTCACTGGCTATTGTAGACACCAGCCAAAGTGTAATTAGTGTCACTCTCCACCAAAAAGTCAACAACAATTGGCAGCCATTAAGCTTTTTTTCCAAAAAAAAATTACAGCCAGGGCAAAGGAAATGGAAGCTTATGATAGAGAGCTGTTGGTGATATACATGAGCGAGATGCATTCTCAAATTGAAGCCCGGCTACTGACAATCCAGACAGACCACAAACCAATAGCGCCAGCCTTTCAAGACATCAGTGAACAATTTTTCCCCTTGACAATTCACGCACACTGAATTTACCAGTGTCAAACCAATCGTGCCTGCCTTTCAATACTTCAGTGAAAAGTGTTCCCCCACAACAATTCACGCATACTGAGTTTATCATCAATTTACCATGGACATACATCATACTAAATGCGCAGAAAATACAGTTGCTGCTCAAAGCGATTTCAGGATTGCAACCGGCCGTCGTACACTTCATTTCACAATATTTCAACTGGACAGCTACCAGTCATCTTCAGGTGAGCCATCAAAGACTTACTCAAGTGGACTCAGTCCTCGATGGCTCTCCTGAAGATAATTGACAGGTATCCAGTTGAAATATCATGGAATAAAGTTTACGATGACTGACTGCAGTTGCTGACTATTTTTCTCACATTTGCGATTTGGAAGATGCTTTAAACTACAATAATCTCACCATGGCTCAAGTGACAGATCAACAACAGAAAATTTTACGAAACACTCCTTCCATGGGACTGAGACTAATGCGCGTTGAGGGGCCAGGTAGCAGTTCTAAAACATGGAGTGATGTCTCATGCTGCTCTACATTTTGCCACAGTTTTGAAAACTGGCATACAACAGTATCTACGACCTGGCACATCCAGAGGCAAATGCCAGGATTAATTATCAACTGACCATTTCGAGTGGCCATCAATAATAGAATGTTCGGGCCTGGCCACACACGTGTCTTCAACGCCAGCACTGTTTGTAGGTATCGGACATTTCCCTGTGTTTCCAGCAATGTTTGGCCACACGTACAGATTGACCTCACTTGTCCTCTGCCTCCTTCAGGTTACAAGTCCTACTCTCAGCAATTATCAATAGCATGAGATGGGCAGAAGCTGTACAAGTCACAGACAATCCCACCAAGACAAAAACAAAAATGTGCATCTTCATTTCTTCATGGCATATGGGTTAGTACACTTTGGCCATTCTCTCCACATTATAAAAGACCATGGCCAGCAGCTTGAACCAAATTTTTTTAGCGAATTTCCTAAACTCTGTATGAAACTTCCTGGCAGATTAAAACTGTGTGCCGGACCGAGACTCGAACTCAGGACCTTTGCCTTTCGCAGACAAGTGCTCTACCAACTGAGCTACCCAAGCACTACTCACGCCCCATCCTCAAAGCTTTACTTCGAGTCTTGGTCCGGCATACAGTTTTAATCTGCCAGGAAGTTTCATATCCGCGCACACTCCGCTGCAGAGTGAATATCTCATTCTGTCTAAACTGTGTAGTTTCCAATTTAAGTCTGCATGCAGACTCTAAGCCATAGTAGTGTGTGTGGAGGAGGATATCATGCACTACTACTAGTGATTTCCTTTCCTGTTCCACTCACAAATAGAGCTAGAGAAAAACAACTGTCTGTATGCCTCCATCTGAGCTCTAATTTCTCATATCGTATCTTTGTGGTCCTTCAGCAAAATATATGTTGGTGGCAGCCGAATAATTCTGCAATAAGCTTCACTTCAAATTCCAGCTCTCTAAATTGTTTCAATTGTGTTCTTTGAAAAGAACACCCCCTTCCCTCCAGGGATTTCCATTTGAGTTCCTGAAGCATCTCCGCAATACTTGCATGTTGTTTGAACCTACCGGTAGCAAATCTAGCAGTCCAACCCAGAAATGCTTCGATGATTTCCTTTAATCTGACCTGGTGCAGGTCTCAAATACTTCAGCAGTACTTACGGATAAGTTGCACCAGCATCCTATATGCAGTCTCTTTGCAGTGACTGTCAAGCAGGACACTACTAACGCTGTATCCAAACATACTGGGTGATATAACTTCGGACTCTTCAAGTCACTCACATATCTAGGAACCTATTCCATGTGCTTGTACCTTCGTTAGTAATCTGCAGTGGGGCACCATGTCAGATGTTTTTTGGAAATCTAAAAATATGGAATCTGACTGTTGCCCTACATCCGCAGTTCACAGTATATCATGTGAGGAAAGGGCAGTTGAGTTTCAGACTAGAGACGCTTTCTAAAACTGTGCTCATTTGCGGACATAAGCTTCTCAGTCTAAAGAAAATTTATTGTATTCAAACTCAGAATATGTTCAAGAATTCTGCAGCAAACCAATGTTAAGAATATGGTCTGTAATTTAGTGGGTCCATTTTACTTCTAAAATACAGAGTCATCTCCGCTTTTCTCCAGTCACTTGGGACTCTGCGCTGGACAAGAGATTTGCGATATATGCTAGCTAAATAAGGAGCCAGAGACATAGAGTACCCTTTCTTAAACTGAATTGCAGTTCCATCGGGATCTAGTGACTTATTTGTTTTCATCTCCTTCAGTTGTTTCTATACACCAGAGATGCTTATTACACTGGTGTCCAAAAGTCAAGCAAAAAACGAAAATTTTGCAAGGTTGCATTTATTTTGCCACAAAACATATAAACAGGTGATAGTAAAGTAGAAACAATGTGAAGAGTACAGAATGTAAGGAACTGCAACATGTGTAATGGTGGACAAAAATATTCTTTGTTTTTTTCCAAGTTAACCTATTGGTACATACATTCTGACAACTGATTAATGTGCTTAGTATGGGGTGTAACCATCAGTGGCAGCAACATAGGCCTGTCAATGACATGACATGCAGTGAATGATGTCATCAATCTCATGTTGAGGCAGTAACACCCATTCTTCCTGCAGAGCTTCTAGCAAGTCTTGGGGAGTGGTTGGTGGATGTTGACATGATGCAACCTGTCTCCGCAGTACATCCCAGACATGCTGTATGGGATTCAAATCATAAGAGCAAGCAGGCCATGCCTTGGGTGTAATATCTTCCACTTCCAAGAAAACATCAACCACCCATGCTCTGTGAGATTGAGCATTGTTGTCCATCATTACAGAGTCTGGACCCACAGCACATCGAACAACCACACATGAGGCCCCAAGACCTTGACACGATACTTGACAGCACTTAAATCTTACCGATTCACTTGTACAGTTTCAAGAAGAAGGATCCTTCTCGATATCGGTCTCTTTCCACAAAGTTTGGGACCTGAAATTGTGTTCCACATTCCCTCCAGATGCAAATCCATCAAGAATCACTCTCCAGACCACATCTTCCTCATCTGTGAAAATATTGGTCCACTGTTCGACCATCCATGTGGCATGTTAAAAACCCCATTCTAGATGTCCCCCTCTGATAAGATGCGTCAGATGTACACATACAGCAGGTCTCCGACAATAAAGGCCACTCTGCCAAAGCCTTCTGTACACCATTTGCCTCAATGCAACATGCCCAGTGGACGCTGCGAGGTCAGGCATCCATTGCCATGCAGTCCTAAGGCAATACTGTCATGCCATTACAGTCAAATAACGATCCTCTCTTTCTGATGTCTCTCACAGCTGGCCATATCCTGGTTTTGGGATACAGTTTCAGTCTGTACAGTCACCACGTCTGGGAAACAGCAGAACGATTCTCATTAAACCATCAGGTCACATCAGTTTGCAACTATACTGCTTCCATTCTTACTATGGCTCTCCACTGCAGAATGTCTGGTAGGCATCTTCTCTATGCCATACTGCGCAGTCTGTGATTGTGTACACAGCAACTGTGGATGTGAGACTAACCAACAAATACTACCCCATCTGTTGGGTGCCCCGACCACATTGCTGGCATGGTTGTCCTTTGACCGGAATGCCATCTCCATTGCAGAACACGATCATTAGGACATCTGTTGACAGCTGGTACTATTACGCCATCACTTAAACACAGGGCAGGGATACAGCAGTTTGTTGCTTTTTATTTTGGACACCAGTGTACTATGTCACCCATATGGGAGACTGTTTGATGGTCAAATGATGATGTATTTCTACAAATCTCCCATGTGAACGATTTCGTAATGCCATCACACTACAAGTTATCATCCTGCCAGAAATGGAATTTTTGAAAGGTGGCATAAAACATTAAAGACCACTTTCATGTGTCACCAAGAAAAGTGGACAGAGGCACATCCTTTAGTCCTTTTAGGACTATGGACAGTTTATAAATCCAACACAAGTGCATCATTCGCTGAAATGAAATACTAGCAGCCACCGAAGATCCTCAGACTTGCATCAGACCTGGAGAACTACCACTAGCGTTACAGCAAATTCAGAAACACGTTGCAAAGATCCGACAGCCACCTGCTCCATGTCACAGCAACCAACCAATTTTTGTACGTAAAGAATTAGCGCACTGCTCCCAGGTCCTGCTCCACACCGATTTAGTTCGAGCCCCACTCCAGTCCCCATACACTAGACCTTTTCAAGTGTAGCAATATCGGGACCACATGTTAGACATTTTCCAAAATGGTGATTGGGGCTAGGTATCTATTGAGAGAGAGAAACCAGCATAGCAGTTTTGGGCAGCACACCTACAGACAGCCACGGTTAGACCCTGACATGGCAGATGCATGCAGATCTCAGCTACACGGTCAAGGCCCAACTGCCCAACACCTCCATGCTTTCAACCACACCTATGTCTGCACCCGTGCTACGACCAACCATCCATTAAAGAGCCAGATGACAAGTTAGGTTTAAGTACACCTACATTCCTGATGCTTCGCATTTTAGGGGGAAAGGGGGACTGTGTCAGAATAAATGATCAGTTAAGTTTTATAGATATGTTCTGTGACAGTGTTGGTTGTTCTCTATCTGACTTATTGTTCGCCTTGTTTTACATTCCTAGTGAGTTTTTCAGTATAGAGTGATTACCATTACAAACAGACTCAACACTATAAACAATACACTTCATGTTTTGGCATTATTTCTCCTGAATCACAATGGTTCGCCAAATATTAATCTCCCAACACCATACTGAAAATAAGTCACATCATGTAGTACCATAGAAAGCACAACACTGCAACAGGTAGAACTGTCAAAATACTTTTACTTTTTTTCTAAGTAAAGCTGTCATAAACTTGAAGGTTGATTTGAACTCCACATTGCTTTGCTAACCATAGCCCTGTAAGAGGTGGTATGCTGCTGTGTTTTTCTGACATCTGAACTGTGTTCACCCAGCCAGTAATAAGGGAACATACAGTTTAACATGGTTTCCAAACTGCACTGCAATGTGGCAGTTTCCGCACTAAAAAAAAAAAGTCTGCTAGGTGTGAAAGAAGCAAAAAGATAAATGTCCTATGACTGACTGGGACTTGAAGCCAAGACTTTTGGATCCGTAGTCTGGCACATTACCATGGATCTGTAGTCTTGCACATTACCACTAAGCCACACTAACTGTTAGTCCCAATACACTTCCCTGGGGCAAGCCTGGCATTACTTCCACCTGTTGGGGCTCTCCATCCTAGATAACATGCTGCATTCTCAAAGTAGTAACAAATTTTATTTGATGCCCCATACAATCACACGTTTCTTAAGTGCTGGTGTAGTACTGAGTCAAATGCCTGTTGGAACTCAAGAAATACTGCATCGACCTGACTGCCTTGATCCATGACTTCCAGAGTGTAGTGTCGGAAAAGAATGAATAGGGCTCCATTTGACCAATGTCTTCACAATCCATAGTTGCTATAGAGGAGATCAGTCTTTTGGAGATACCTCTATGTTTGAGCTCAAAATATGTTCTAAGATTCTACAACAGATGCATGCCAGTGAAACTAGTTGGTAGTTTTGTGGCCCATTTCTACTACCCTTCTTGTAGAATGGTGTGACCTGTACATTGTTTCAAAAACTCTAAGTGTAGAATGTTGATAGGTTTGAGATGCGGGTGGTGTAATGGTAACTGTTGCCTCTGGGACAACCCCTGCATTATTGTTTTCAGGAGTTCCATTTGAAAGATTCTGATGTACTGTTCTTAGAAGTTATAGCATCCACATAAAATATGACACCACGGGGGAATGAAATAGCTATCTTTGTACACGATGCATGCTAATGCCTCTTCTCCCCCTCACCACTGATCTTCAAACACTTGCTTTCTATAGTGCATTTTCTGCATAGTATTACTTTATGTTCCTTCCACCAAATGGGAAAAAAGAAGGCCCTCTAAAATTTTACCCAAGAAGCTTCACCCTCATCCCCTCAAATTTTGGCGACTTTAATGCACAAAACACATTATAGGGTGTTGCAGACATGTAAACTAAGGTGAAGCTGCTGAGGTAGTCAAAACTGTGGAATAATTATGTCTTGTGAACAGATGTTGGAGAATCTGCTTCAGCACTACTATGGGTTTGCTTTCCTCCAATGATCTATTGTTTGGTGACCAGCCCACGCAATCACTCTTCAATGAAAAATTGTCAAGGATATGCGTTTCAAAAGCCACTTGCCAATTTTGGTGCATCTGTCAGACAAAGCAGTGCTTTATAAGATGAACTGGATGCTGTAGCCCATGTCTGAAAATTGAGACAGTGTCCAAAATTGGATAGCTCTCATTATAGGATCATAAATGCATCCATTACACATTCTCCAGGCTAAGTTTGGAACCAAACTGTTCATTAGTTGATTGAAGAGTAACACTCTGCAGTTGGAGGGGCAAGCACCTGTCAAGATGTAGGTCAACTATAAATGATGCCAATGATTCTTTTTGGGAGGTAATACATAATATTGGAGAGCTATAGTGCAAAATAGAAGTCTTCAGATGAAGCAGGCGTATTCCAGACAATAGCAGATTTTACTTATGATATGTGTTACAGAACTGTATTATCAGCACCCCAGCATTCTCTTGACAGGATTCACTACAGCATGTGTCACTAAACATGGATAGCCAAACACAGTCCACAGTATTTTCTGTGGCTATGTCTCTTTGTAACTTTCGCATTTCTGTAATGTGGAAAAGCAGTGTATACTTCACTGAAGAGAGAAAATTCATTCCAGCTCATGTGGTATATATAGATAAGACACATCTGAACTGTAAATTATCAGTATATTGTTATTCTGCTGGGGCACATGATACTGCAGCCACTGGAACATGTGCATAAACAGATGAAAATACGCAATTAGTAACACAGATAATGAAATAACATTGCTAAAACAGAGCAACAGAAACCAAAACGTACATTAAAATGATAAAAAAGTGAAATGTACTTAAATCATGGTTCAAAAATGCAAAGAGCTTCAAAGTAAGAAACATTTCAAGCTTGATTAGTTACAACTATCCTTTGATAAAACTAAATATCCTTTATCGGTACCAACTAAGCATGAAATGAGAAATTAGGCAAAATGCTGTTCTGTTGGGGCACATCAGTCGTGCGTGAGAGCTGCGTTTGTGCGCGCGCTCTTGTGCATGTGTATGGGCCGTCTATTTTTGATGAAGACCTTACGCCAAAAGCTTTATTTATTTGTGACAGTCTTTTTGTTGTGCCTATCTGCGACTCAGCATCTCTGCTGTATGGTGAGCAGCAACTTTCCTTTTCATAATATTGTTCATTCCATCCTAGATTTCCATTGTTAGATTAGGGAAAAATTTAGATACCCCTTGTTACTTGCTCAAAGTGCAATACTGTGAACATCTATTCCTCCAAAAAGCATCTAACAAAAGATTTCGTACTTGTAAGGCAATATATTTTGGATAAATGGCAGCACTGGTCATAAAGACTGAACTTATTTATTTTACAGATTGATTTCGGTCACTGTGTGACCACCTTCAGTGCAGACTATTCAAATCTTGTAGGTCCATATCATTATAACACAACGTCTTCTCTAAGATGTAACATGTAGTGTGATAATTACTTCCAACAGATATCTTCACTTATACTTAATGCAATAGTTTTGAAATTACAGAAGAACCTATCTTGTGACTTTCGTAGTTGCTGATCCAACATCCTGATAAGTGCACACCACATTCACCACGTACCATAGGCTGTACAGGATCACACAAAAGCATTATAGTATTGAAGTGAACATTCTTTGTCTGCTCCTCATGACCTGTTAATAACACACTGACTGCCACGAGGCCAATGCTGGCCACAGCAGAGCCTCATGCCTGATGACACTGCCTGGGCCGGCCTGGTGGTGAAACCCCCATCGTTATATGTGAGGCAGTCAACATGTTAACTAAGGCCTTTCCAGATACTTGATGTCTTGTCATTGAGTCCTTTAATTTTGTTAACCATGATAGTGTATAATGACAAGTGAGATCCTGAAAGTTCATAGGATCTTTAAAACTCTTAACAGTGTGTGTCATACATTAAAAGTGTGCAATCAGTTTTCTCATTAACATCTCAAACTGGTATCACTCCCTCATGGTTGGAAAATTATTCACAAATATGAAGCACTTCACCAGACTTATAACAAAGAATGCCACACTATTAACAGCAATGTCAAAACAGTATCATTTAAGGACCATGATTCCCTATATAAAACAGCATTTCAAGAGGAAGATATCCCTTGATGACTCATTTATGGAGCTGTCTGAGGGTATTGTTCTTCCAAGTAATATTGTAGAGATTTTCAGGATGAAAGTAGGAACCATCTTGCATAAGGAGTCCTGCAACCAGAAGAGTTAGGGTATTTATGGTGAAATATGTTGTGAATGCAAATTGAAAGCAAGTAAGAGGCTGCATAGATACAAAAAATTAAATAAGATGGCAGCTCACCAGACACACAAAATTATTTGAAGCTTTCAGGGAGAGTAGTAACATATATGTCTTCATGATTCAGGGAAGTTTCTTGTTCCCAGGTTAAATTAAGAAAGGCAAGAATGTGTGTAAAATGCAACATTTATTAAAGTAGATATCTTCATACATACTGAGATATTTCAGCCTATTTACAAGTCATTCTTACATTCATAAACTGTATCACAATAAATACTTGAAGAAGAAGCAGTTATCAAAATAGGTCATAAATGGCACAGTTTCTCACATGGCAGTTCAGTTACAACTCTGCAATCGCTCATGACTATTACGAAATTCTGTTCATTACTTGCTGCCCATTCTAAAAGTGACAGCTTGGTTTTAACAACTGATAATATGTACATAATCTGCCACGTAATATTAGAAGTATACACACATTTTAAAGAAAAAGGTTTTAAAAATAGTCCTGAAGAACTTTCGGAAAATGTTATGATAGTATAACAGTAATGCCTCTCACATCAACAATTTAGTCCATTTAAAATCAATGAGATGATATAAGGCCACAGTTAAACAGGAAAATCTGAAGGAAATATGTTCCTATTGTATGAGACAGGAATACTTTTAAATATTAATTTTTCACACCACATAAGTATTGCAACATCTATACTATGAAAAACTAAGTGTCTATGAAATTAAGGCAGTATGACACACTGAAATCTCATGGTGACTGTGATTCTGAGCTCCTATTAGTACTGATTTTTCAAATAAAACAGGAAGACATTAATAGTGGTACATGCCAGTGACTACAATGTCAGCTGGACCAAGGCTCTTATTCCTGGATGAAGTTATTCTCAGTCAAATATATCAACCTTAACTGAATATTAAATATATTCACAAAAATAACATACAATTTTTAAAAAATCAAGCAACATCCAAAAGACACGTAATGCAGCATTCACAGTAATAAATAAAAATATATAATTTTGAATTTTCATAGTAGATTGTTGGATAATGATAAAGTAACATCTTGATATAAGAATTCAGTATACAGCATGAAAACTCCTAAGTCATCACCATCATCTTCACACACTACACAAGTTTCTTTACTTTCCATTCTGTAAGTATAGTAATTCCTGGAATATGATTTTGGTTTGCAAGTTAATTTTAGCATGTTCATGGGCGATTCCCACAACAATTGGTATTAACACAGTCTTGTCATCACTATTGTATAAGATAGCAAATGTATTTGCAGTAACAAACTTACTTCTTTCCTCTTAAACAAAATCACAGAAATAGTAATAAGTAATGGAATTTTTCAGTATGCTACCCAACTGTCAAAATTGATGTACATCATTACAAAAGAAGTAATATTAAGGAATTCTTTACAGTTTTCCACAATACCAGGACCTCCAAGAACATTCTTAGACCATTAGCAAACGATTAAACTTAAGTCATTATTAAAAAGAGGCAATTTTGCAGTTCAGTTTTTTTCAGTCCTAATAATACAGCTGCAAGATATCATTACTCAGCTCACTTTTAAAGAACATGCAGAAAATTTCAAGAATCTCTGCAGAATAAAATCATACTAACAATATTGTGTTTACTCATGTGGTACGTTAATAATAAATAACCAAACAACAACAAAATCATCTGTGGTAACGCAGCACTAAAAATAGGGATCAGGAATAAGCAGACAACCTACAGCAGTCTTCACTTTCCTGTAGGAGAGTGCTAGTGGAATGATGAGCAATTACAGTATATTTCATTAAATACACTTATTTCTCTTTTTTAATGTAGCATGACATTCATGCTTGTAAATCTGTAATTTGAAAAAGTGACACTAACACTGACTGCTAATTTGACAGGGTGAATTACACACAACTATTTCTCAGTTCTGTCTTACCCACCTCTGTAGCTGAGGTTCCTAACACACACTTGTGTGGTGGTGTGACTCAGAGGTAAGCAGCTTAGAATCCTGGTGGTGGATGAAATTTACACTACTACTATTTGGCCGAAAAGGGGAGGTGGTGGCATGAAGTTCTTGATCACCATGCTTTGCACCAACACCCTCAATTCAGCTCCAAATCTCTCTGCCTTGTATCATGAGGGCATGTGACACTGTTGATGGGGATCTGTCTGTCAGACAGGTATGTTAAGCTCGGTTGCCCCCTTAGTGCACTTTGAAAGTTTTAGGCTGTGCATTGGCACTAGGTTTCACCCACATCATCTACACACACACACACACACACACACACACACACACACCATAACAATCACCTACCCTCAACAGATACACTTACACACAATTCTCATACTTCGTGAACGAAAGGTGCCTGTGGGCATGGCGGATAGAATGAACTTGCCCTTTGAGGCATCCCAGCCATACATGCCCTACTACTTACTTTCCTTTACTTTACTAGTTCTATCATTTATGAAATCCACCCATTTAAGCAGGACTGAATTCTCTGGTACCTAATCTGTGAGTAGCACAGATTACATCAAGACTCATACTGACTACACCACTTTTCTAATAATACTTTTTACACCAGGTGTGAAGGAATATCTAACAACAAATTATTTCTGTTACATGCAGACTAAGATGGAGAAAAATTGACTGACCCATGGATAACAATGAGCTTTCGGCAGCAATGTGAAAATCTTACTCTTCTTTCTATGGAAGGTTCCAGTTCACCATCTTATTTCTCTCACCTGTGAATGACATTTCAGATATTTAAAAGTATAATTTAGATGTCTGACTGTGTCATGTGACAATGAAAATATTGAAAGGCAGTGCTGACACATACCTTTTGCTTAATTTATTAACACACCAAACAAGGCTTTGGAGAGAGGTTTGGAATTTACTTTGGGGACTGAAGTGCAGCTCACGTGATGTGCAACTGTGCACTACTACTTTCTTCATCATAAAAATTCTAAAGGTCACATATCTGCCTACCAGGATTCAAACAATCAGTTGCACTTTATTGCCATGATTTTGTGAAACCAACATAGGTGAACAAAATGTGAAAGATCCTACATTCAAAACAGATATACACCTATTTTGAGCCACAGTGTTTTTGTGTGTGTGTGTGTGTGTGTGTGTGTGTGTGTGTGTGGAGGGGGAGTGGGCAATCATAATGTGCTCTTCATCATTGTTTGTATTACATCCAGGTTGAACTATTATACTAATTTCTCTTATTAGTTGTTAATCACCATCAAAATAACAACATACTGCAGCAGCAGAAATTACAAAATGATCAAAAATTAAATCAGACTGAAGTGTATCTAACTCTATTAGCAAAATATTTAAACATTCATCTGTACACATTGCTCTGAGTGTTTCTTGCTGCTTGTTGTGGTAAATGTTAGAATGTTTCTATAGTTTATTTTCAAAATGACAAACGAAATCAAATTTAGAATAATTCTATCCTTAGAATACATTCCTTTCACATTTTAAGTGATCTCTCAAATGTCTTGCAGCCTCAACTTTTTTGGGGTGGGCGGAAAACAAATAGAATCACTTGTAGAGATTGCACCTAGAGGATAGAAAAAAAATTAAAAATGTTACTATTTGCAAATTAAATATTGCACTGGTCCTGAAGATTGAAATATATATGTAAAAATCTTTTAACCATGTCCCAAGTTAGTTAGAAATTTAAATTAACAATAACGATAATTTTAATCAAATTAAAACCAATTTTTGTTGGACTATTCCTACTATTGATTAGATCAACAAATCCACATCAGTTGTGACATATATTTTACTGCACAACTAGCTGTGGAGACGATTGCTGCATCATCGTATGTCACACATCATGTCATTTTTGTGGCACTCAGTGATGGAACAATAGTCTCCACAACTAGTTGTGCAGTAAAATTTCTTGTTTACAATTGAAGCTGATGCATTAATCAAATCAATACGATCCTCGGATGTAATTGTTCTTAAAATCAGAATTTTATTGCTACTATATAGAAATTAAATTCATGAGCAAGTGGAAAAACTCAAGCTGTAGCCATTTGAGAACTGTAAAAATAATTTACTTACTGAAAATCAACTGACGAGTTTACCTTAATGTATTACTGGCTACATAACTAACAGAATGTTAACTATACAGAAGTGGTAACTGGCCAAACCAACACAGGCTGTTAAATCAATATTCTTTAATCAAAACTAGCCAATGTCTCATTCCATTTCGCAGTAGATTTCCAATTTAGAAATTAAGTGCTACAGATTGTTTCATTTTGTTTACAGAATGTCCTGTCTATTAGATGTGTTCAACAATTAAGGATATTTGTTTCATTACAACAATATGTGACACACTTATTGTAATTTTTATGCAAGACTAAATAACCTGCTGCCCCCCTCCCCCCCCCCTCCCTCCCCTCCAGTTTAATTAGACATTAAACATCTAATTTTGTTGGTCAGACAGTACCTTCACTTCCCTTCCTCTAGAAGATTTATTTTAAAAATAAAATTCTTTTATGACAGGAAATTTGAATAAGTTGTTGCTATAAATACATAAGAGCAAATATTATTAATGTCTAATCCTTATATCAGACAGAAAAAAGCTGAAGTTTGGTTTGGAATAACTTCATTGTATCAAAGGAAGAAAACAGACGACATATTGCACTTTTCCATATAAACGTAATGTAAAGGCACACAAACTTAATACCAAAAAAATGGAAAAATTATAATTTAGATATTAAAGTGAATGAAATATATTTTAACTTATGATTTATAAGATCTAAAACACAAGCAAATCCAGCTTTTGAGTTATAAATCTTTAGAAACAGTAAAATTTTCCATGGACATTACACTGTGTTCCACAGTGTCTTTTTTATTTTAAATTCATAACAATTTGTGATGTTCAAGAGTCATTTTCTTTTACAAAGAACTTGCAGATCACAATTCGCTGTTAAGTTTGGGAGAGACATGTTTAATCTGCAGATAGTACATGAGTGCTCTGCAATGAATATCTCCAACCCACATTCCAACCACTCTCTAGTCTGTTGTCCTAACTATTCAAGAGAGTTCTCAAATGAGAGCGCGCGCGCACGCGCGCGCACACACACACACACACACACACACACACAACACACACACACACACAACACACACACACACAGAGTACATATACTTTTGCTGAAATTATGTAGATTCTTTGCGTTAACAACATTTTTGAGATAACATTACGTATATTTACTGACCATCTGTACAGCTACAGCAAGTTTGACACACTTAATGTGTGTGTGTGTGTGTGTGTGTGTGTGTGTGTGTGTGTGTGTGTGTGAGAGAGAGAGGGAGAGAGAGAGAGAGAGAGAGAGAGAGAGAGAGAGAATTATTGTTAACATCCATGTTTCACTTTTGTAATGAACTTAATTTTATTGTTAAACACAGATGAATGACATTTTGTCTGCTTTCATTTTCATCTGTTAATAACAAATTCTATTATTTTTCCTCAACAAATGTACAAAAACCTTTCCTACCAACATTTGTTTGCATAAATGTCAAAAATATTGAGTAGTCATTTCTTCACTAATGTATCTTCTCAAAGTCTCTTTCATGTGAAAACAAGTGTACATGTGCACCAAATACAGGGTAAACATGAAAACAAATCATAGTTTATAAAATAAAACAATGACCTATTACATTTTCTGTATGTGCTAGTCTTCAGGAAAGGTATCAGCTTGGATAACATTATATACCGACAACCCATGTGCACGGATCATATCTACACTGGGCTTCAAACCACATATCCACAGCAAGGAGCTATGTTATAAAATCTGTGAATTAGAGCTGCTCAATGCAGAACTGGCATTTCTCACCAATGCCTTGCTGACGAATGGGTATTCCTTTACTAAAATAAAAATAAAGTTAAAACTGCCACTTCAGGTTTCATAGTGATACACAGGAGTCTGCAAAATTCTTTTCCTGTCCTTCATTAAAGACATTACTGAATGCAAAGGGAAAATCTTGGAAAGGAATACTGATGTACTTTATAAACCCAAGGTCAGCCAAGGAATGTTGCAAACTGCTGGAAAAGCAGGAATTAATAGGATATCATATACTCGTGAAAGGAAGTACCACAAAAGGAACAGTGGATAAAATGATTAGAACAAAATGGCAACTGTAGAAGAGAAGAAACAGTTACGTCAGGTGTTGTGGAACACTGGTTTGCACGCCAGGAGAGTATCATATTCCATTTGAGATGACTCAGGTCTAAGCTGCCTTGAGCAGATACTAGGATAGACAGAAGAGATTATTGAACATGACAATTTTAATCAGAAGGAGGCTGCAAAACTGAACAGTCTCAGAATTCTGATGCTGAAACCCCCAGTCTTCCACAGTGGGATGATAGCAATTGTGGACGACAACAACCAACAACGGCCAATTAACCTCGAATTTTGAAACCGTGATATCATTCCTCTGCACAGAAGCATACAGAAATAAAACTTTTACCTCACCCAAGAGAAGTCCCCCACCCCCACCCTCATTTCCGCCCTTTAAGACGTCCTCTACAGTCAAGGACAAAATGTTGGGACTCTAGAAGAAATTAATTTGACTAGAATGATAGCCTGAAATATTTTAGTAAGTGTAAAATAAAATAATAAAAATTATTATTAGAGTAGTAGTACTAGCAGTAATAATAGTAATAGTAGTAATAACAATAATAAGAATTATAATAGTAGTAGTAGTAATAATAATAATAAACATTAAGCATAGAGGATATTCACATCTGACATGGATTGTCTGGCTTAAATGCATGTAATTGGTAAAATGGTTCTATTAATTAACAAATGATTTTGAGTTATGGGAAGTGTGGTAAGAATGAATACTTGGCTGCCATTAAGGTTCTCTGGAACACACAGATTGCAGTCACTATGCCTCTCAAATGGGCAATGTTTGTGATGTTTTTTTCATTACATGTCTAAATAACTGTTAGGTTATTAGCTCTTCAAACTTTTAGAAATTTCAGAATCAGCACTCTTATATGTATCTAGAGGCTCTATTTCACATTGATGCATTTGATTTTCTCTCACAACTTACGACGCAAAAATGAGAGCAAGTGAAAATAAAAGATTTTTTAAACCTAACCAGTTTCAGTGCAGATTAAAGGAATTTATTAATATCTATTCACTATCCTGTGTAGACTGACAGCTGCTCCTAGTGAGATAACTGGTAATGATGTGGTGTTCAATTAGTGCAAACATTCTCACTTCATTACCTTTACTGGAGAAACACATTCTTCAGATAAACTAAATTACCTTTTTTTTATGAAAAAAGACTGGAGAAAAGATCACAAAAGATTGTACTCCAATTTGTGAAGAATTCACCCTGTTCTGTGAGTTTCTTTGTTATGTTTCCTTTGTAGCCCCCCCCCCCCCCCCACAAACACACACACATTTAGATATGTCACTTTCAAGCAGTTTTTCAAATTAGCTGTTACTTTGAATATCACAACACTTAACTGGGTATTGATCTACTAAAGCAATCATCACATTAAGTGCCAGAGAAATTTGCAGTACTAATTTGACTCAAACCCTAACCATGGAACCTCTGTAGTCTGTCACCCACTGAGTCACCAATCACATAGTACAGGGTGTTTCAAAATGAATATATGGGTTTTAAGGCTTTGTAGCGCATTTTACATTCATCTTACAATTATAGTTTTTCTGACAATTATTCAGTGCGAACACCAATCACACATCGAGTCGATAGGCAAGTTATTCCAAAACCTTGATCAATGTGTCAGGAGTAACTGTTACAATAACATTGTTTCTAAAGTCAGATAGATCGTGTGTGGATGTGGAGGTCATGCATAAAATGCTGTGTCAGCCGGCCCCTTCCACCCAATCAACCGGTCGGATATAACGTCGTTTAACCACTCGCATAGTGAGTTATGCCAGTGAGGCATCTTGCTCTAAAAAAAAAAAAAAAAAAAAAAAAAAAAAAAAAAAAAAAAAAAAAAAAAAAAAAAAAAAGATGTGTTGTTCAGCTTCTTCCCATTGAGGCACAGACCATAGGTGTAGCACATCAAGGTAAGAAACATCAGTTACAGTTGATTCACCGAAAAAGAAAGGACCATAAACTTTCTGCGGGGAATTTTTTGGGGCTAAGAGCGAAAGCCTCACACTCGTTCAACACGTTTTTCAGTCACTCTTTGTCATTCCATACTCTGCCCATTGCGCACAGGTATACAAAGAAAACTGTCCGAGTTGCTCTTTCATTTGGTGTATTATTTATAATTGTAAGCTGAACGTAATAAATCCCACAATGCCTTAAAACTGGTATGTTTATTTTGAAATACCCTGTAGATAACATTGACAGAAAAGAAATGAGACTGCTCATACTACTAAAGAACAGTATGTTATGGTGGACTAGTGCACAACTAATTTTCTATTTTTCAACATAGAGTGTGTTCTTAACTGTGACAAGTTTCATGAAAATCCTTCAATTCCTTAGCACAGACATGTTCTTCTTGCACTCCACTGGAGAATTATAAAAAAGCCAGCACTTGTAAATGTTTTGAGCAGTGGAAGGAACAGATACAGATATATTAACTCAAATGGTTACCACCAGTGACAAAGTATTTAGTAAGTACACAAATTTGCACCTCTGGCTTGTTTTAATTGTCTAAGGCATTGAACATGACAATTTCCGGTGGAATGCAAGGAAACACCTGAAGTAAACTGCTTGCTCAGTGGCAATGAATTGACTGAATTTGATGACACCACTGAAGAATGAAATAGGGCTGCATGACAACATGACTGTAAAACACTTTTTTAGGAATGTTGGCCATATCATTTCTTTTCTGTTACGGTAGTATTTCATATGTGCTGCTTGACAAGAGTTCAACAGTTCCTAGGCAAATAATGCACTTTCTGAAAGTTTTATTTCCACAGTTCGTCCGTGCCGAGAGGAGGGGACTGACTTTTTACCTCAATCTACAATATCAAATTTCTGTGCTGGAACTGGTAATTACATGACCTTTCACATTATCATGGAATAAAGCTAAAACTAATGTTCTGCTCTTTTTCCATAAAAGAAAGTTTACTCTCAATAAATAAACTATCAATATAATATAGTGTATTCTGGAAGAATTGCTTCCACCTCTAAGGCTGAAATATAAACATAACATATTTATATGGATCTTAAACTTTTCAGTCTCCGCATAAAGGCAAAAAGTCTGACATTAATGAAATTTAAAATACAATGGTAACAGATAGAAAATTGTTACCATAAAATATTCTACAGTGGCACTGTTCTCCAATCTTTGTACTTTCACTTAACATGGACATGTAGTTATTGTGCAAGTGTGTGTGTGTGTGTGTGTGTGTGTGTGTGTGTGTGGGCGCGCGCGCGCACACACGGTGTTCACAAGTGCACTTGGGCGCTAGAACCATCCTTTCCTGTCACATAATGCTTTGATACCCAGGAAGGTAATGCCTAATAGAAATATTCATACTGTATACAGGGTTTTTCACCAAGAAAAGTTTCCACATATTGGTAGTGAAATAAGGTTACCAAAAATATGAAAAATATATGTAGCAGACTACATATTTTATTTAATTGGATAAGTAAAAAAATCTACTCACCAAGCGGTGGCAGAACGCACACATGAAATAATGTTATAATTAGGCGAGGCTTCATATTTAGAATCACCAGTATCATTATTCTGAATACTAGAAGAGAAAACTGAAGAAAAATGAAATGTGTAATAACGTGGAAAGGGCAAAAATAATGAATCCCAAACTAAGGATGGAGATTAGAATGCTAGTATTTACGTGATGCAAAAGGCAAATGGCAGCTGGAAATAATAATGTAGGATGTAATAAACTGACATCCAATAATAGGAGACAGGAACAACAGTTACAGGAAAGAACACAGCTAGCTAGAAATATGAGCTCACCAAGATTCTGAAATGGTTAATTTTGCTGAGAGGAGAAAAGCAATGAAGATTATAATTTCAACTTACATTCTTAGCTTAGAATTTCACAATATGAGAAATTATGAGCATGTTCTCGTATGAAGAATCTATGTCCTTAACTCATCTTGTTTTTTCAATATAGTTAGTTGCATGATATTCCTCAATATCCGCATCACGCATTCTTACTGCCTGTAAATTATTTTTCCCCCAATAATGTTTTGTGATATCCCATTCTTCCTTTCTTCTAAGCCTGAATTTTACAGAGGAAGAAAAATAAGAAGTAAAAGAGGGTCACATACTGATGTATTATAAAGAAATCTTAGTACTTTTTGTAACCTTTCATAATTATTTCTTTCAAAACTGAGCCATTTTGTTACTAATAATTATTTTTTTTAACTCTGTCAATTCAATTTATTATTTAGGTTATAGAATTTTCTTTTGAGTCAGATTCAGTGTACAGTTATAATAATAACTGAATTTGAGTCTGCATTTCATGTTCATTGGATGTGCGTGGAACACTTTAGTATAACTTACATCAGTGCTATCTTTTGTGGGCTACAGAAATCTCTGGTGACTCAGTCAAGACTTTTCCCTGGTTCTTAATTATTATGTTTCATATGAAATGAGAGGGGGATATATCTCCATATTCTTTAAAACCTACTTGACCAGTAGCACATAATGATGAAAAATCTCACCTTCACTTTATTTTTAGTACTTGGTTCATTCTAGTTTTGTGTCACTTCTTCAAATTACTGAATTTGGAAAGCAATATGCACCAACCCAAGTGCTGCACTGTTTCTATATGCAGTCTGATAATAGAAGAAAAACTTAATAATGACAATGCTGTTATTCCATATGTAATATTTGGAAATATTCTTAGTGTGCTGGTCGCAATGATGATTAAAAAAAAGTTTGGTCACCATACTATGTATTTCAGTCAACTTTAACAACAGTTCACAAAAACAATACAAAACCAGGAGATTTTGGGTCTGTCAGACTCAGTCTTGTATAATTACACTCTGTGTGTCCAAACAGAAAACAATATCAAATTTTATATGCTAAAATACTTCATACTGAAAAATGTGTTACAGGAAACATTTTATTTTCTCACGAAGTCACAAATGTGTCAAAATAGCCGCCAGGAACAATAGTGGCAGAAGCAGAGTATTGTCAGTAGCACATTCTATTTCGTATTAATGCTTCTACCGAGCTTACTAAAAATATAAAACACTTTTCCTTACAGTGAATAATGAATAATATAAAAACAAAATAATTTGACTGTACATATATCTTCTACAAGATCACATTTAATACATCTTACTTTACTTTTTACAACAGAAGAGGAACAGAAAAAAATAAATGTAAACACATGCAGAAAATATGAAAGAACATAGACAGTCGAAAGGAAACAAAGAAAATACTGAGTCAGCAGGCTAAGTATACAAACATATCCAGAAATAGTAAATTACATTACATGTCAGAAAATATGTGACAAACAAATATATTTCCCCTTGCCTTTTGCTTGAAAGTCACTGTTGTCCCTCAGTTAAGAAAAATATTTACTTTCCAATTTTACACAATATTTCAGCTATTTGCTATTACAATGCAGACATCATTTTATTACGCAATATAAAACTATGATAAAGTTAAATATGCATAACTATGTACACTGAAATTAGGGCAAGAATATCAAATTAAATAAAGATAATTAAGCTGGTTCCCTTGACAGTGAAATAACCAGAAGTAAAACAGAAAATTAGTTTTGTACAAATGTGTTTTTTGAATGTTTAGAACAAAATCCTATCACATAAAATGTATTACATAAACGTAATTGTAGAGAGCACATCATAAAAAAATTATCTTGTTTACAGGAATACTGTACAAGTTCAGTTGACAACAGGCACGCATGCTTGTGCACTCACAAAACACGCATGCACACACACGCGCGCGCCCACACACACACACACACATACACAGAGAGAGAGAGAGAGAGAGAGAGAGAGAGAAACAAACTACTAATAACTATCTTTTAGTTCTTTAAGAACATTCACGCAAATAAACTTATAATCTTCGAGCAAGAAAGGAGCTCCTAATTTAACTTTTCCTTACATTTATCTTACAAAATTAAATATTAAATTAACTGCTTAGATGGTGTGAGGGGTGTTAGCCAAAGATGCTTGAATTTTAACTATTATAAATGAAACAACAAAAACAGAGGGATCAACAAAGTGCCTGTTTCGCAGTAAGGGCGAAATGACGATGTACCATTGGAAGTATATCTATGTTAATCATCACTGTCATTAATGCAGCTGTGTACATCATTTGAAATGGAAAAGAATGTTTCCGCAATATGGTTACACGAAAAAAATATTCAGACCAGCACTCTATACAATTATTCTAAGTTTAACTACTACATCCCCTTTGTTTTTTGAAATTCAACGTCCAAACTTTGTAGCATGCTAGCAGAAAGTGAGAGTAGTGGGAGGAAGAGGTGCAGGTGGTGGTGGTGGTGGTGGTGGTGGTGGTGGTAGTGGTGGTGGTGGAGGAGGAGGAGGAGGAGGTAGTTAGTGACCGGTCACAAACAATTTGCTCCGATATCAGTATGTTGACAACGATTGTTATAAACATCTAAGTACTTAACACACACTGTTCCCCATATGCTGGTGTTGTGTGTGTGTGTGTGTGTGTGGTTATGAAATAGTTATCTTCATAGCGGCATGTGTAATACAACAGTGATGACAAAATAAACTGTGATTAGAAACTTACCACTGTGATGAGAAACTTACCACTGAAAAAAATGTTAAAACTGTGCGAAAAATGCTAAATTGATACAGTGACAAAAATTCCTCACATAGCTCTCAAATTATTTTTCTCCCTGTGTACAGACCTGAATACTTTTATATGAGTTCAATTTTCACTCAGGGACCTAGAATGAATGCTCTCCATACAGCGAGATAACTGATTTTAATTCATTATTTTTGTCACTGATACAGTACACAGTATTAATGTACTACAAGAAATTAATTACTTTTCTGCCTAGTGTTTCAGTCAAATATTTTGTTTTAGCAGCTATTGAATCAGTGTGATGTTTGAATATTCCTTTCTGAACTAACCTACAACAATGAGCCCAAAATCTTAAATGTTACCAATATTTCAGGAAGCCAGTGACACATATAGTCAGTACCATCCAGCACTATAAAGAGTAAATGAAACAAAAAAAATTACAAAAAATATATGTTACATTGTCAATTACAAAAACTTACGCAACAGCACTCGTATAACTATTTAGTAATTTGAAGTGGTAATTTCATTACCAACATACATATTCATTTGTTTCATCATTTTTACAACGTGAATTCGTATGAAAATACTGATTTAAAAATATATAAGAGACTTTACACACACACACACACACACACACACACACACACACACACACACACACACGGAGACAGACAGACAGACAGAGAGAGAGAGAGAGAGTGAGAGAGAGAGAGAGAGAGAGAGAGAGAGAGAGAGAGATTGTTCCCACAATATTTAAAAAGCTTTTTCTATAATTCATAATAGATTAATTAATATTCAAATAATCCATTCACATTGCCTGGTAGGTGGAAATGACTTATGAAACACTGCTTTCTGATAGGCACTTTTTGGTCTCCCATATTTATGGAAAAAATAAAATTAAAAGGCAAGTCCTCACACTTATTTTGTCTTTTTGTTTGTGTTTTTTCATATGGTAATCCACCTGTACTATCCTCACACTGAATCAAATTTTGAAAACATGTAACCATCTCCTACTTTTTATATCAAATGTAACAATAGTCAGAGAACAAAGTATCACATACAGGAAGCATGAACTTATATTGTAAGATTTCTCACATTTAATGCACAGTCCATGCTGCAGGAAGGGAGAATTACATGATGGATTAAAAAAATATAATGTATAAGCCTGTGAATACATTCTGATATATCTGACGGCCATTTAAGAATTAAAACTGTAATATTTGAAGGTAATGATACTGCCATTGATTTAAATTGCAAGTAAATAATTAAATGGAGTACTTAATAGTTATTATTCAGTACTTTTGAGGAACAAGGAATATAGATATCAACCCACGAAAAACTATTTCAGCTGAATATTACCAAGGAAGAAGGCACAGAATGGAAATATCTAAACAACAAATACAGTAATATGATAAATCATATCACAGAAGAAACAAATAAAAGAGGATTGAGAGGAAGGATTTAAGAAATATTGTACGCTGAACTTCAAAAGCCACAAAAATTTATCAGATAAAGAAGGAAACCAAGAAGAGAAATTGGCATAAAACATTACTTAATGAAATAGTAGCTCATTTATTGGCAAAAATCTTGATGACTGCTTAGTATAATTTTACTTTCCAAAATTTTCTCTCTTTCTTCTTTTTTTAAAAGCAGAGTGTTGACAACTTGAAACAGCAAGGATTGGTGTAGAGAGGCCAATAAAAGTTTCAAATAATACAAAATTAAAATGAATTTGGAATTTCAGAAATGCAAATCACTTTTGTTGAGAAAGATGAGGAACGCGTGTCAGGAAAGGAGGTTTATTTGACAGCAAAGATAGAGGACCTCTTGACTTGCTCAAAAATCATCACAAGATACTTTTTATTAGTCATTTCTAACACTAAAGCCAAAATTCCAATTTATTTAGGCGACTTTATGTTCCAGAAAAAAACCACTTGTATTATGAATCATATGAAATTTCTGTACATCAGTCAAAGCACTCAGTAGCTCCGAGATGTGTCAATTTCATAACTCTGTGTTCCTCCTAACTAAAAAAAAAAAAGTGCAAACAATCTGACCACAACACCCAAGAAAATCTTATCAGTCATTTCTCAACAAAGGTCATACACTGTAGGCTAATCAGATATGGACGATGGTCTTAGAATTTTATTATATTGTGCAAATTTGCTCATGGCACACTCAAACAATGTTATGTATAACAAATTCAATCTTTATTAACCAGTGTGCCACTTTTATTCTGAAGCTCAACATTCCTGAGTATGGCACTTACTTAAACTCTCACATGTTGTTCCAGGTGTTTCACTTACAACTTCAAAGTGGCAGAAAAACAGTATGAGCACAGGCCAAAATATACAGGGAAACAACAGGGAGTTTTTAAAAGATCAGAACAGCTGCATGCTTACTAATATGTACTAAAATGCAGCCTTACCATAATCACCGGGACCGATGACATTTGCAGTCTGGTCCCTTCAACCCCCACAAACCAACCAACCATAATCACCCCGAAGCGTATAAGTTGACAAAAGTAACTCTTTTCGTACCGGACTGTTCGCACGTATAACAATAAGAGTATGTGTTTGACACTAGCAATCACAATCATTACCTAAATTCCTGTTATTTTTAAATGTTTTTCACAGAACATGGCAAGCTTTACTGAAAAATCAGTATTAAAATACCACTATGTGAGAAAATGAGCATGACTTCTTTCAAAATCCTCCCTGTTCATCAGAGAAATGTTTTTCACCTGGACAGGAAACCAAGACTAGGAAACATAGTATTTTTACAATTAGAAAACAATGAAGAAACAAGGACTAAAACTGAGATTAAATGATTCACTCATTACCATGATTATTTTCATAATTATCATAGATAACAACCCTAGAGAAACCCAATTAAGTTTTCATTTTTACTGAGTATATGATGGAACTATATTCCTCATCTCACAGCTGTCGCCTTTGGCAGATACTGGAAGAAGAGAGAATGGCTTATATCATTACCTCCAGTCAAGGTATGTTATTTGAAAAATTCAATTACAGAATCATTTTATTACAAGCAAGCAGTTTAAAATCAATCAATTTTCTGTATTTTATAAGTTTAAATACTGTACAAAACAGATGGAGGCATATGAATAACAACATCAGCCCAAAAGCAACAGTTCGTATAAGACTACCAAAACAACTGCACTGCATCCTGTACATTCATTTTGTAGATTTTTTCCTGCAGGTAACAGTTGGTACAAAGTATAACAGAATTCTAATATTAAAGGTGGGATTCCACTTGTTAGCTTTATGTGCAATCAACTGCTTTATAACCACATAAAATGCAAAATAATTATCTGATAGTGATATATATAAAATTTATTAGTCAGTATATCAGCTATGACTTCTGTATTAGTAGTACAAATTTTACCATGAGGCATGAATCACAGTTTTTTAATTCCAATTCCAACCAAAGCAACATGAAATCAAGAATTAAATATGACCAGTCACATATAATTGTGATAACAAAATTTGCAGTATTCTGAGCATTTTGGCCACAACCTTCATAGATCAGTCTTCAGAGGTTGTGTGTACTTATAACTCTACAGTGAACAGACAAATGAGAAAAACAGAAAAATTCTTCTCACCCTTTGTCAGTGCACAACTGTAATATTAAATTACCGGCATGTCAGTAAACAAAAACATCACATTAATTTGAGGAACACTTACATGCTAAAATAAATGACATAACATAGCTCCTCAAAATATTTACCAGTTTTTTATTAGCTTTTAAATATATTTTACTTAAGTGAAACAAAATGCAATTTGCCCCGAGCTTTTATATTTCCATAGCAATACTGGAAGGACATCACAGAAGATAATACAAAAGTCCCAGAGAGAAATACAATGCTTATTAATTAATAGGTACTTTAGCAAGAATTCAGTTAAGAGGCTATTAACCATGTTTCACACATAAAAATTCTGAAAACTTAAAAGAAAAATAACACACTCAGTTTGATTTAACAAATTTCTGTCTGCAAATTCATAAACTATTGTTCAGTGACAGTTTCCCAGATTTTATTTTGTATCTTGCATGCAAAGCTGTTAATCACATGTGGAACACTTAACCATGTTCCACTACTGAATTACTCTGCACCTATTTTGATACACTCACCATATATCCAGCACAGCAGTTTTTCAGCTGTGGGCAACATCAGCCAGTCTTCAGCCAGAATGTTTGGACAAATTCAGAGGAACATCTGAAAAATTGAATATATCACAAATAGCTAACACAACAAGACTGCTGGGACATAAAAGAAACACATTTAGAGATTATAACTGTTTTACAACCTAGTCAGTGACTTTTGATTACACTTTTAGACTTCAAATCTTAATACAAATTACCAAACAAGCATCAGGAATAACATTTTGTAAATACTTGAAACACTTTATGTCAGTGAGATTTGCCATGTAATAACTCTGTAAGCACTAATTACCCAATCCCATTTTTATAAGTTGCCAGTAAAATGAAATGCTCGTATGGCATTATTGGCCAGGAGACCCTGCCTGGGGTGGTTCGGCTGCCTGGTGCAAGTCTATCCAACATCACTTTGACAACTTGTGCATCAATGAAAATGGGATGAAATAATTAGGACAACCTAAACACCCAGTCCAAGAGTAACGTAAATTTCTGAGCTAGCTGGGAGCCTGTGAACTAGAGGCAGCGACACTAACCACTAGGCCACGAGCTGTGGACACTGAAGGCACGAAGGCTGGGGGGTCAAGGGGAGTACGATGGTGAGTTATGGTTTCATTTCTCATCAGAGGTAATGCATATATGACAAACCATGAAAATATTAAAATGAACAAGAATTTTTTAAAAAGGTGCGTTACACTAACCACAGTATTGTGATGTGGGAAGAATTGTGTCTCGCCACTGGCAGTACAAGGGGGAAACTTCCTGGCAGATTAAAACTGTGTGCCAGGCTGAGACTCGAACTCGGGACCTTAGGCAAAGGTCCCAAGTTCGAGTCTCGGCCCGGCACACAGTTTTAATCTGCCAGGAAGTTTCATATTGGCGCACACTCCACTGCAGAGTGGAAATCTCATTCTGGAGACAAGGGGGAAAGATGGTTTGTCCCCTTTTGTGAGTAATATGGTGAAAGTTTCAAGTTATTTTAAATAAATTTCATGCGGTTTTCTGCCTGTCGCAAACATTTCCTTCGGATTCCACTTCGGCGGCTTGCAGGTCAGGGACAGTTATGCTACATATTTTATCAAGCATCTTCTTATTTGGCCTCATAAGGATGAATGTGTCCCATTCCAGATCTTTCTACCACAGAAAAATCTCAATTGGTCACTGTGGATCAAAACTGGGACCTTCATGTCCCTAGCCAATAACACTAACCATTAGACATGAAAGCACACTATACTCTGAACTGTATACAAAATTCATTCAGCTACTTGCAAAATGGGGCATACATATTTCAGCTATGGTGTATTAGTCACATGTAACACCTCCAAAGTTTGTGTCCATTAATAACTGCAGCCCATGATCAGCATAGGCTCACTCACCACAATTTTAAATGATCTCATACATGAAAACTGTTGTGACGCCAACAGTAGTTAATTCTGCACACATGGTAATTTTAAATGAAGATGTCATGATGATACAATTAAAAATGAGATTAGCAATTATAAACACCAGGGATAACAGCAACTTGTGGGAACTTTAGATCACAAATAAATAATACAATATGCTTACTTAAGGAAACAAATATACTCGGACCAATGAGATAAAACTGAATATGGCAGTAAATTTATTTGTATACAGAGAACCATTATCAAAGTGTGGACAGAAGCTATATTAAAGCTTACAAAAACTTAAAGAGACAACATACTAGTATTTCACACTTTGAATTAGCCAATTTACACTTCACCCTTTCTCCATGGGAAGGTTGCATGCTACTGTATGTAAGCTGCCTATGATTTTTTCCAGTACTGCAGATGAATTGTTATTTCTTGTACAGTGGTTATTTGTTCCCAACTATAATGCAAAAATATCTCCATCAGTATAAGTACTCAGACACCAAAGGACTAATATCTTGAGTTCAAAGAAGACTGATGTTAAAGGAAAATAACGCCTCATTAACCTCAATATTTCAAATGTTTCATACCTATTACCTATACAGCAAAGGCTGAGAATCATTATTGCTTTCGTATTGGTCTTGATTAACTAGATGACTTTGATCTGTTATGGTGTACTACAGCTACATCGGTATTCATGAAATTCTACAAATTTCAGAAAATAGTCCTTTAAATGATTCTCACAATTCAGAAAACGGTCTTTTTGGCTTTTAGATACGATAATCTGAATTTATATGAATTTATGTAGCTGCTACCACAGCTGGTTGGGGCCTCTGCCTTCGTAGATAGCATCATCCAAGTGACATGCTCAGATGATTCAGACCTAATTGGACAATATCTCAACTATTTCTCCACTGAAACGAACTTGTAACTTTGAATGAATGCTCATCCTAAAATCAAGACATATTTGGTGGCTGACAGTAGGCACTCCATCAAATAATGTGGCAGTAGCTCATGAGTATCATAGAGAGATCTTTTTCAGAAATGTAGAATCATCTGAGGTAAAACATCTAAGCTGATAAGCCATGTATGTTTGGTGATTCATTGCAAGCTGCATAATAATAATAATAATAATAATAATAATAATGCTGCATAATGATCATTGAAGCACGTACAGAGTTTAGTGTACTGGGGATTAGGAATAGTTCACAAAATATCTCTACCCCTTGGTGAAAACACAGTTTCACATCCTGTTTCTTAAACACTGCCCAAGGCATAAAATCCTTCCTCCTCTCCCCCAGGTAAGCATAACAACTGCTATCTCTGGATACCATTCCTCCTAGCACAATGACCTTCGTGTTTTTAGATTCTGCCCACCACTATCCCTCACGAATCTGTTACTACAGAAACACATATCCATGGTACAGGCATCACAGAACCACACCTCCTCCCTCCACAAGATATTGTTATTATGCAGTCACAACTACATGCACCAAAGCTTCAAAATTGAAACCCTTGACCTCCAACACCTGGAAGAGTATTCCAGATGCTATCTCCTTTCACCATAGAGCACCACACCCATCAACAACTATCCCACGCACAGTGAAACTCCCATCAACTCTTCATAATGCCCACACCCTACCTTGCCGACCTTTTCAATTTGTCACATCGTCTAGAGCTCCTTCCTGAACATCCTCAAAATCCAGAAACCAAAACACTGATGTTAATCTTTCCACCAAACGCTTCAACTCTACAGCAGTTTCAGTCTTATCAGGCATTACCCTCAGCTGCACATCCCAGTTTAACCATAAGTTGGATTTGTCAAAATCCTACTCTCCTTCTGATTTCTACAATGGAAACACTTCTTTGTTTCCAACAGGAATCAACCTTAACCCAACACTGAACCTTACCTCTCCCAGTACATAGCTGCCACCATCCAATCATGCCCTCCTCTTGTCCCACCTAACCAACCCATAGCCACCTTCCAGAAATTCCTTGCCTCCAGCTTGGCCTCAACACCTTTTCTCAGGTCCCTTCCCAAAAACATAAAACTCTCAACAGAAGAATGAACAGCCACTCACAACCTTAAAACAGACCCTCATTTAACCATCTTCCCTGAAATGGCTCCGCTACTGTTGCGATGGACCACAGCGGCTACCCGATACACAGCTTCCGCTAACTGTGCGACTCCTCCCCCTACAAGTCTGAGCGTAGAGAACCAATCCAAGAAGTCTAACACAGCCTCTCATTCCTGCTGAAGTCCTTAGGAACTCCTAGAATCTCTGCACTTCGTCCATCTCCCTCCTCACCCCGAAAACCTCTGCACACCCACATTCTACATGCTTCCCAAAATCCACAAACCCAACAATACTTGATGCCCCATTTTGCTCCCACTAAAATAATCTCTGCTCTTATTGATTAACGTATCCTAAAAGTTCCCCAAAGCCTAGCTGCTCACATCGAATACACAAACCATTTTCTTCACCAATTCTTCCCTATCCCCACCCCTTTGCCACTTAGATACCCACTCATCACTGTTGATGCCACCTTCCTATACATCAACATGCCCAAGCCGATGGCCTGGTCAATACCAAATATTACCTCTTCCAACATCTTCGAACATTACCTCTCCCAACATCTTTCTAGATCCAATCTCGCCACCTCATTTATTGTACACATTACCAATTATATCCTCCCCCTTCTCTCTCTCTTTCTTTCTCCTCCCCCCCCCCCCCCCTCACACACACACACACACACTTGTCCTACTGCAGCCCACCATCTTCTCGGGACATGAAGAAAAAGACATAAATACTTCTTCTTCGAGGACAAGATATACAAACAGATCCATGGCACAGCCATGAATACTCTGATGGTGCCCTCCCATGCTAACCTGTTTATGAGCCATCCTCCCAAAACTGCAAACCCCTTGTCTGGTTCATGCTCACTGATGACATGCGCATTATCTGGATACAGTAAAAAACACCCTTTCTCGATTTTTCTGCAATCTGAACGCCTTCTTTTCCACCTGTTTCACCTGGTCCTCTTCAACCAACCTCCTGGACATAGACTTCCGCATCTCCGATAAGTCCAATAACCACCAACAGTACCTGCATTTCGACAGCTGTCACCACTTCTGCACAACAAAATTGCTACCGTATAGCTTGGCCACCTATAGACACCATACCTGAACGACAAAAGTTCCCTTGCTGAGTACGCTGAAGGTCTCACAAGGACCTTCACACACAGGAACTATCCCCCATACCTAAACTGCACACAGAATTTACATGCCACATCCTCACACCCCCTAATCATCCCATTTCCCTCAAGAATCAGCTGCAAAAGAGCACTCTGCCTTGTTACCCAATATCACCCCCGACTGGAGCAACAGACCTACATCCTTCACTAAGCTTTAATTATCTATCATCATGTCTGGAAATCGGGGCATTCTACCCAAGATTTTCTCCACCTCTTCTAATGAGATATTTCATCGCCCATCCCATCTACGTAACATTCTCGTTCATCCCTATGCCACTCCCACTCCCAACCACTTGCCACATTGGTCATATCTCTATGGAAGTCCCAGGTGTAAGACCTGTCTGATTCACCCACCCGGCACATCCTGCTCCAATCCTGTCACACACTTATCCTATCCTACCTCATCAGAGGCAGGGTCACCTGTGGAAGCAAGCATATCATTTACCAGATCTACTGTAGCTACTGCACAGCACTTCATGTGGACGTGTCCATGGAAATAAACAGTCATTGGCAAACTGTGACCAAGAGCAAAATTTACTACCAAGTGGCACAACACGCTGCTGAGCATAACTTGACTGAATTAAATGGTCACTCCACAACTTGGGCTGTCTTGACCCCCCCCCCCCCCTTCTCTCCCCCCCCCCCCCCCCCCCACAACACCAACTTTTCTGAACTATGTAGATGTGAGTTATCCTTGCAAAACATCCTTCGCTCCCATAATTCTCTTTGCCTCCGTCTCCACTAACCCAATGTCCCATATCCTCTACAGAAGTTTCCCCTTCCTCTGTACTGTCATCCCTCCCAATCCACACTATCTTCATCATGCTTCATGCCTCACCATCTCCAGACTGCATGCACAAATGAATAGCCTGTGAACCTGCCACCACTCCCTCTCACATTCCCAATATGCACAGCTGCTGCCTCCCTCTGAGCCACTAGATACGCATCCCCAACCCCTCCTACTGCTTCCAACATCTAACCTCTTTCTCCCTCTGCCAAAAAAACCTGATACAACCCCATCCAAATTTACCTGCCAAACTGTAATACTGGCATTGCATGTCTAGCAGGCACAATCTACGTAGCGTGTGTGTGTGTGTGTGTGTGTGTGTGTGTGTGTGTGTGTTTGAATTGTCAAGGGATTCCTTATGAAAGCTAGCAAATTTTTCTTTCTCTTTTGTGCGCACCCTTTGATGACTCAACACTTCTGCTATTTAGTGCGTGTTCTCCTTTACTCCTAAATTATTTACATATAACAACATGCTCCACTGTGCTCCACACATAAGCTGTACTCTTGTAATTTCATCCAAAGGGTTATGTGACCGGTTGGTTGATTGGTCCATTCAGATAGTTTGACATCTCAGATAAGTCAGAACGATAAAAGGGAAAAGGCTAAAAAACGTAAAAGTGCAGTCATGTCGTCAATGGTGAAAACAAAATGAGGTAAGTCAGCAAGAGAGTGACCCCAAAGCTATGCTAGAGGCAGGAAATATCCCACCTCTGAAGCAGTAGAGGCAAGACCATCTGCGACTTAAAAGCATTCAACCGCTAGAATGTAGAATTGCGTATGGGAAAAGAAGACTAACAAATTCTAAAAAGTGATGAAAACCAAGTAAAAGGTGAAGGAAACAGGATCTTGGCCAGGGAGGGGAGTCGGGAATCTCCAAACACAGCTTACAGGGGGAGATACCCCAACAATCACCGCCCTGCCCCACACCAGAGTGAGATTAAAAACCTTAAAACTGAGAATAAAAACCACTTTCCCGGAGGAAACTGAGAACCAGTTCGACTATCAGCGAATTGTCAGTCAACATTAAAGGTAAAGTGTGGGGAAGTCTGTTCTTAGTACACAGAGCCAAAAGAAGGGGGCATTCCACCAAAATGTGGGCTACTGACGCAAAATAAAACCATGGGTCAGCCTGGTATGGCTGATGTGGAGATGACACAGTGTGGTTGCGTCCTTTTGGGAGAGGCGAAAGGAAGAACGCCACGGGGCTGGTGTCACCTTAATTGCACGAAGTTTATCAGACAGGGAGGTAGCCTCCCAAGAGTTGACCATGATTGTGTGAAGTTGGATTTGATGTGAAGCCGTAAATCAACTGCAGGAGGGTTTACAGAGAATGGGGATTAAGTGACTGCTCCCCCAGCCAAACTATCAGCAAGCTCATTACCTGGGGTACCCACATGGCCAGGAACCCAAAGGAAGTCAATGGAACAAGCAGTACGGTGAAGATCAGTGAGATGGTCATGGATGGCTGAGACCAAGGGATGGCACGAAAAACACCGGTCAATAGCCAGAAGGCCACTCATTGAGTCTGTACATAAAAAACGCACTTGTGTTGGGGCTGTTTAATAAAGGTAAGGGCCTGGGAAATTGCCATCAATTCCGCAGTAAACACCCCACTTGTAGGTGGCAGCAGATGATTTTCCGTGTCAACAGAGGATGTGAAGGCTTATCCCACACGATCAGCAGATTTAGAGCCATCGGTGTAAAAAACAACAGCATCCCGGAACTCCCATAAAATTCGGCGGAAAAAGGAACGGAACACCATCAGGGAGGATGGAATCTTTTGGACCTTGGCGGAGATCCATCCGAATTCGAGGCTGAGGAACTAAGCAAGGGGGGGTGGAGGGGAGGGAGCGAGGAAGACAGGACAAAGAAGGAAGCTGAAAACCACGGCAAAGAGACGCAAGGCGGAGCCCAACCGGTAAACCCGCCCGTGGGCGGGAGTCGGGTGGCGACGTCCATGGTCTGGGAACAGGACAGAATAGGAAGGATGAGTAGGAGAGGAACGGATAGCGAGTGCATAAAACACCAGAAGCTGGGACCGCCAAACAGAAAGGAGTGGGGGGGTCCCAGCTTCAACCAGGAGACTATCAACAGGGCTAGTTGGGAAGGCACTGGCGGCCAAACGGATACCACGATGGTGGACTGGATCCAGCATGTGCAGTGTGGAAGGAGCAGCCGAACCATAAACTTGACAACCATAGTCCAAGCGAGACAGAACTAAAGCATGATAAAGGCGGAGAAGGATGGAGCGGTCCGCACCCCAAGAGGTGTGGGCAAGGAAGCGAAGAACATTGAGTTTACGGAAACATCCTACCTTCAGAAGTCTGGTATGAGGCAACCAAGTGAACTTGTTGTTGAAAAGAAGACCCAGGAAACGAAACTGTGGGACCACAGGCAATCATTGTGCATCGAGATAGAGCTCCGGATCGGGATGGGTCATAGTACGGCGACAGAAGTGGACCACCCATGATTTTAAAGGAGAGAATTGAAACCCATGCGAGAGGGTCCATGCAGAGTCACGCCATATAGCTCCCTGGAGCTGCCGCTCTGCAAAGGCCATCGAAGAGGAACTAACCCAAATGCAGAAATCGTCTACATACAGAGCAGGGGCGACCAAAGGACTGACAGAGGTCACAAGTCCATCAATAGCAATGAGGAAAAGAAGTACACTCAATACAGAACCCTGTGGGATGACAGTCTCCTGGGTCCGTGGAGAACTAAAAACAGTACCAACCCGAACCCTGAACGACCGATGGAACAGGAACTGGCGGATAAAAATCGCGAGTGGGCTCTGAAGTCCCCACTGATAAAGTGTAAGTAAGACGTGATGGCGCCAAGCCGTGTCGTAGGCCTTGCGAAGGTTGAAAAATACTGCAACCAAATGGCGGTGCTGGGAAAAAGCCTGCCGAACTGCGGATTCTGAGCGAAGTAAATGATCGATCGGAGACCGACCCTCTCGGAAGCCACAATAATAAGGGGACAATAGATCCAGAGATTCAAGGACCTAACTAAGCCGATGGGCTACCATCCGTTCAAGTAACTTGCGAATAACATTTGTTAGACAAATTGGCCGATAGCTTTCAACGAATAGGGGGTTCTTACCAGGCTTAAGCACAGGAACCACAATGCTATCCCTCCACTGAGAAGGGAAGTCACCCTGGAGCCAAATATGGTTAAACACCCGGAGAAGATGTTGCTGTTGTGGAGCACTGAGATGTTGAAGTAGTTGGTTATGAATGGAGTCTGGGCCAGGGGCCGTATCATGAGAAGAAGAAAGTGCGGAAAGAAATTCCCATTCAGTAAAAGGTTCATTGTAAGATTCTGACTGACAAGGGATAAAACATAAGGCGGAAGCTTCGGCCCACTGTGTCTGCTGAAGAAAAGCAGCCGGATAGGAGGCTGATGCTGATGCCGTTGCAAAATGGGTGGCAAGATGCTCCGCAAGAATCAATTGGTTCGTACAAAGGCCATCTGGGAGATGAAGGCGTGGGAGGGTGGACTGTCGATAGCAACAGTGGAGAGAGCAAAGTGTAGCCTATACCAGTGACATAGGGACAGTAGAACTGAGGGAAGAAACAAAACACTCCCAACATATACGTTTGCTCTGTTTGATTAAATAATGGGCTTTAGCGCGAAGGCGTTTAAAGGTAATATAGATGGCAATGGATGCGTGCCTCTTAAGGTTTTGCAAAGCTTGGTGGCAATCACAGATGGCAATGGCAATGGCCGTACTCCATCACGGGACTTGCCGGCGGCGAAATGGTCCAGATGAGCACGGTATAGCAAGGCTAGCAGAGCGGACAATCGTGCCAGGCACGTCATGTAGGACGTCATCAATACAACCTGACAAAGAGGGAGAAAACACGACTTGTGCAGTGCATAGAGGCCAATCGGCACGTTGGAAAGACCAACGAGGTAACCTGTCCATCAGGGAGCGGAAAGGGAGCGAGAGAATCAACTGGAAATGGTCACTATCACAAAGGTCATCATGTGGTGACCAGTGTAATAAGAAAAGGAGGGAGGGAGAAGAAAGAGAAAGATCAATGGCAGAAAAGGTACCATGACCAGCACTGAAAGGAGTAGGGGAGCCATCATTAAGAAGGCACAAGTCGTGGTCTGCAATAAACTGGTCTATGAGAAGACCTCGTCAAGATGGAAATGTACTGCCCCACAAGGGATCATGAGCATTAAAATGCCCGAGAAGGAGTTGCTGAAGAAGGGCAGTTAAGGCAGCATGTGTAAGAGTCCTGTCAGGAGGGAGTTAAAGATTGCAAACTGTGACCTCAGAGTCCAGGTGGACCCTAACAGCAACCGCTCCCAATGTAGTTTGAAGAGGAATCCACGTGCTAGCAACGTCTGTATGGACCAACATACAAACGCCACTAGAGGCCCGCAGGGGGCCAACCCGATTACAACAGAAAACACGGAACCCACAGAGGGTCAGTGAGTGATCATCAGTAAAATGAGATTCCTGTAGAACCACACAAACTGCGGAGTAAGACGAAATAAGGGATTTCAACACCGGAAGGTTACGATAACATCCATTACAATTCTATTGGATAACCAGAGAATGATGATTCTAATGGGGGTTGAACAGGCTAAAGCCAGTCATGCCGCTGCGTCACCACCCGTCACCGACAAGGAGGGGGCGACATCCATGAACAAAAGGTCAGAATCTGGTTGTGAAGCCGGGGATGGGACCTCTGGTGACACCAGAGGCTCCTTGTCTCGGGACATGTTTCCTCTTCTTTTCTGTTTGAGGTCGAGGAGGGCTGTGTGGCATAAAGGAGCCAGCTGCAGCAAGATTGGGAATAGAAAGAGATCGGGTGACCTGGGGGCCGACAGACCGTGGTTCTCGCAGTCATTGCATGGCAGCAGACCTTTGGCCTGGACGGTGCTGGGAAGGGGTATCCCGGGAGGAATGGCCTTGCCTGGCAGACACCCAAGAAGTGGGACACTTCTCCGGCTGGGGAGGGGAAGCAGCGCCCAGAGGAGAAGGTGTGGGAGCCGCAAGGGAGGGGGGGAGGAGAGGGGTCCGGGACTGGGGTAAGGAAGGGGGAGGAAGGGGTGAAGATGTAACTAAAGCATAACTAGATGTCATGGACACAGGGTGAAGACACGCATACTTCTTACGAGCTTCAGTGTAGGTTAAACGATCAAGGGACTTATACTCCTGTATCTTCTTTTCCTTCTTATATACTGGGCAATCTGGTGAATGTGGAGAATGATTGCCATGACAATTAACACTCATTGCCATGACAATTAACACACACAGGAGGGGGAACACAAGAACTCCCCTCACGAAGTGGACAACCACAGTCACCACAGAGAGGGGCCTGTGAACAGCGGGAAGACACATGTCCAAAAAGCAAGCACTTAAAACATCTCATAGGAGGTGGGACGTACGGCTTCACGTCACATCGATATACCATAATTTTTACTTTCTCAGGGAGGGTATCCCCTTCAAAGGCCAGGATAAAGGCACCAGTATCAATGTGATTGTCCTTCGGACCCTTCTGAACACGGTGAACAAAGTGAACACCCCACCATCTGAGATTGCCCAGAAGTTCATCAGTTTGAAGGATGAGGTCCCTATGAAAAATCACACCTTGAACCATATTTAGAGACTGGTGGGGGTAATGGACTCAGGAATTGTGCCAAGATGGTTACAGGCACGAAGGGCCGCAGACTGGGCAGCTGAAGCAGTTTTGATCAACAATGAACCCGATTGCATCTTGCTCAGGGAGTCCACTTCATCAAATTTGTCTTCAATGTGTTCCACAAAGAATAAAGGTTTGGTATTGGTGAAAGTATCCCCATCAGACCTGATGCAAACCATATAGCAGGGGAAAGGTTTCGCCCCTAGCCGACGGGCCTGACCCTCCTCCCAGGGGGTAGCCATGGAAGGGAAGGCCAAAGGGGCAGGAGAAGCAGCACTACAAGAATCAGTTCCACACAGAGGCGGCCGCAGAAGAACGGCCAGAGTTCTGGACCCGTTTATGTTTCATTTGCATAGCGTCCGCCCTGATACCACCCACTCCGATCAGGGGCTCTCCTCATGGACACCACCCAGCCACAGCAAGGGCCATCTGGCACAGCGGCCATTGCTGGGACTTCCGATGCTCCAGTATGACAAGCAACCACTCCTAGGCTTACATGAGGAGGTCACAGCTAAAGTATCAGAAGTGTGATCCCTGTGTGTTCAGGGGGCTCAACCAAAAGGGTACATAGCGACCCCACCACACGGGCTGGCTCCCGTGCTGGCTATGCACCCTAGCATCAGACGACGACGTGAAAGAAAAGGTGGAATGAACTAGGAGGGCACACATCGGAGACACTAGATAAGGTGCTCTTCCCCAAATTGCTCACACTGTGGAATAGAAATTTAATAATGGAGGTCAAACCCCAGAGGGGGACCAGGGAATGCCAAAAGGATGAAGTGATTACGCAACAAAACTAAATTGCAAAACCAACATAATCAGGAGGATAGTGGGACCAACATAAGCAAGGACATCAAGAGAGGGAGAGGAGAGGGCGAAGGGGAAGGAGCAAGAAAAGGAAAGGAGGGGAAGGGCAAGGAAATGCAGCCCTGGAAAGAAGATAGGCTGCAATAGCTCGGTGCCCCGTGCTCGCCACGCACGTACTCACGAAAGAACCGTGCGCCCCCTGGGGGGTTGGTTGGTTGGTTGGCTTGTGAGATCGAAGGGACCAGACTACTAGGGCCATCTGTCCCTTTTTCCACGAACTTGAAACACCCACAAAGAATAAGAACAAATAATGGAGATGACAAGAGACAACACAGGACAAGAAAGACACAGACAGAGACCAGAAAAAAGGAATTAAAAATCACACCAAGTATGACAATGGCTGGCTGACCATAGAAACAAAACATGGAAAGCCAACCACCAAGAAATGCACTAAAAACCCCAGTCTGAAATCTAAGGCCAAAGGCCAGACTCAAGACAAAAAAAAGGACAAACACTTAGATCAAGCGATAAAAACCCCCTGCACAAATAAAACTCAAAACTAAATCTGCCATCGCAGCGTCATCTGATAAAAGTGCAGGAAGCGTATCAGGCAACACAAACGTCTACCTGAGCAGAGTTTAAACTGGGAAGTCCTACAAGATGTGGACCACCATCAAAGCTGACCCACAGCGACATAAAGGTGGGTCCTCGTGGCACAATAAATAGCTGTGTGTTATCCAGGTGTGGTCAATGCGCAGCTGGCAGAGGACATCGGAGTCCTTGCAAGAGACCTGCAAGGAGGAGTGCCACGCACCGGTAGCCTCCTTGATCGTCCGAAGTTTGTTGCATGAAGGAAGGGTGCGCCATTCATCACCCCAGGTGCTAAGTACCTTCTGCCGCAAAACTGACCTGAGGTCACTCTCCGAAAGGCCAATCTCCAAGGCTGGTGCACCGACAGCCTGTTTGGCCAGCGTGTCAACATGTTCATTTCCCAGGATGCCAACATGACCCAGGGTCCACACAAAGACCACAGAGCGGCTGCTACAGGCAAGAGTATGGAGGGACTCCTGGATAGCCATCACCAGACGAGAGCGAGGGAAACATTGGTTGAAAGCTATTACACCGCTTAGAGAGTCACTACAGATAATGAAGGACTCACCTGAGCAGGAGCGGATAGACTCTAGGGCCTCAGGAGGGACTGAGTCCTTCGAGCCCTGTGCCAAATCGAGCTGAAGGCATGGGCGGGGTACACACCATGGGGGTATATGCAGAGGGACCCGGAAAAGAGATGGAAGAGGAAAAACCTCAGGCCCACAGAAAAGAGCTCCGACACGAATCGCGATCGTACACCGTGACCAGGGCCGCCGTTCCAGAAATCAGACGAGCAACTGAGGGAACAGGAGACGATAATTGGGATGCCCGGGCAAGCTACAAAAGTGTGTAGCGTAAGCGGCCAGTAATTGTTGGTGCCAGAACCGCAATGGAGGGACACCTGCCTCCACAAGTATGCTGTAGACAGGGCTTGTCCGGAAAGCTACAGTGGCGAGTCATATCCCGCTGTGAAGGACGGGGTCAAGCAACTGCAATGCGGAAGGTGATGCCGAATTGTAAGCCAGGCTTCCATAATCTAGACGGGACTGAATTAATGCCTGGTACAGCTGTAGAAGGGAAGGCCGATCGGCACCCCAGCTGGTGTGACTCAAGCAATGAAGAGCATTAAGATGCCGCCAGCACGTCTGTTTAAGCTGCCGAATATGAAGGAGCCAAGTCAACCAGGTATCAAAAACCAATCCCACAAACCGATGCGTCTCCACCACAGCAAGAGGTTCGCCATCAATATAATCCATGGCTCAGGGTGAACAGCGCCTCGCCGGCAGAAATGCATAACGCAGGTCTTGGCAGCCGGAAACTGGAAGCCATGCACCACAGCCCAAGACTGCGCCTTGTGGATAGCACCCTGCAGCTGCCGTTCAGCAGCTGCAATGCCAGTGGAGCTAAAGTATAGGCAGAAGTCGTCAGCATACAAAGAAGCTGAGACAGACATTCCCACCACTGCAGTGAGCCCATTAATTGCAATTAAAAAGAGGCAGACAGCTAAGACAGATCCTTGCGGTACCCCAGTCTCCTGAACTCTGGAGGAACTATGGGAGGCCACAACTTACATGTGGAAGGAACGAAGTGACAGAAAATTTTGTATGAAAATCAGGAGCGGACCCGAAAGACCCCAACCATGAAGCGTAGAGAGGATGTGATGTCACGTCGTATCGTATGCCTTCTGCATGACAAAAAAGACAGCGACCAGATGCTGACAGTGCACAAAGGCTGTACGGATGGCAGACTCCAGGCACACCAGATTATCGGTGGGAGAGCGGTCCTTACGGAACCGAGGCAGAAGGCCCCGAGACTCAAGTAGCCAACTCAACCACTGGCTCACCATGCAGTCGAGCAACTGTCAAAGAACGTTGGTGAGGCTAATGGGGTGATAGCTGTCCACCTCCAGTGGGTTCTTGCCAGGTTTCAACACGGGAATTATGATGCTTTCCCACCATTGCGACAGGAACTCACCCTCAACCCAGAAAGGTCTAGGAGGCATCGCTGGCAGTCCACCGAGAGGTGTTTGAACATCTGACAGTGGATGCGATCTGGCCCGAGAGCCGTATCAGGGCAAGCGGCTAGGGCACTTTGGAATTCCCACTCACTGAACGGAGCATTGTATGATTCAGGGTGGCGCATGTGAAATGAAAGACGCCGACGTTCCAACCAGTCTTTCAGGGAGTGGAAGGCCATTGGGTAATTTGCAGAAGCGGAACTCTGAGCTAAATGCTCCGATAAGCAATTTGCAATTGTGTCGGACTCAGTACAGACTGCTCCATCCAGTGAAAGCGCAGGTACACTGACGAGGGTCCGATAGCCATAGAGTCGCCTAATCTTGGCCCAAACCTGTGATGTAGATGTACGGAGGCCTGTGGTGGAGACATACCTTTCCCAGCACTCCTGCTGGGGTTGGCGAATGAGGCAGCGAGCTTGCGCACGGAGCCGTTTAAAGGCAATGACAAGTGCCAATGAGGGATGCCGCTTGTGATGCTGGAGTAACCGCCTGCAATCTTTAATCGCCTCAGCGATCTCGGGTGACCACCAAGGCACAGTCCTCCATCCAGGAGACCTAGAAGAACAGGGAATGGCAGATTCTGCGGCAGTAACGATGCCAGTGGTGACTGAGTGAACCACCGCATCAATGGCATCATTGGAAAGAGACTCAATAGTGGCAATGGAGGTGAACAAGCCCAATCAGACTTATTCATAGCCCAACTGCAGGGGCACCCAGAAGAGTGACGCAGTGGCAGTGACATAAAGATCAGAAAGTGGTTACTATGCACAAGTCGTCATGCACACTCCATTGGACAGATGGTAATAGGCTATGGCGGCAGATCGAAAGGTCAATGGCTGAGAACGTGCCATGAACCACACTGAAATGTGTGAAGGCACCATTATTTAAAAGAGAAAAGTCGAGCTGCGCCAATATTTTGCTCAAGGATGCTGCCTTGACCCGTTGCCACTGATCCACCCCACAGAGGGTTGTGGGCGTTGAAATTGCCCAGTAACAGAAAAGGTGGTGGCAATTGGGCTATCAGCGTAGCTAGGACATGCTGTGGGACATCACCACACGGTGGAAGATAGAAGCTGCAGACAGTAACAGCCTGAGGCGTCCACACCAAACAGCGACAGCCTCTAAAGGTGTTTGTAGAGGGACAGACTCGCTGTAAAGAGAGTGAAGGACGTAGAGGCAGATGCCACCAGATACCCTCTCATAAGCTGCCCGGTTCTTATAATAAACCCAATGGCCATGGAGAGCGGGGGTTTGCATCGCCGGAAACCAAGTTTCCTGAACAGCAATGCAGAAGAAAGGGTGAAGGCTGAAAAGCTGTCAGAGCTCAGCAACATGGTGGAAAAAACCGCTGCAGTTCCACTGGTGTCCATGGCCAAGAAAGGCGTGAAGCAACCGAGGAGGCAGATTACGCCGCTGGGTCAGCTGCTGCCACCGATTGAGTAACTGTGCGAGTGACATCCATTGTGTCTGAGAGTCCGGCGAGATCTAGGTCCTCAGTGGATGCCAGAATCTCTACCTAGCCCTCAGACACAGAGCTTGTAGGTTGTGGTGCAGTGGGTGCCACCACAAATTCCTTCATCTTAGAGGTCTTCTTCTTGGACTTTTCTCACTGCTACTTGGGTTTCACTGGCTGGGAGGGCTTCACCAATTCAGTCTGCGGGGCGGAGGAGGATCTCGAATCCCTATGACAAGCTGCTTGTGGGCACTTATGCCACTGCCAAGTGTCATCCTTCCCACTTGTGGAAACCTGGGAAGGGAGGGACCCAAGGGACCCCTTGCAAGAGAGAGGAGCCGAAGAAGTTGAACCTTTCTCCGGCTTAGAAGCGGGGACAGATGTCCCCGATGGGTGGGGGAGTGTTGCTCCCGAGGGCCAAGATGACGGCGCCAGTAGCAATCTGATTATTCTTCGGATCTGGATGAATGCGCCAGAAGAAATGAACACCTTGACACTCTAAATTGGCACGCAGCTCGTCACCAGACTACAAAAGTAGGTTCCTATGGAAAATAATACCCTGGACCATATTTAAACTCTTATAGGGTGTGATGGTAACTGAAACATCCCCCAACTTGTCACAAGCAAGTAACCTTTGTGACTGGGCAGAGGAGGCCGTTTTTATCAGTACTGACCCAGAGCGCATTTTGGACACGCCCTCCATCTCCCCAAACTTGTCCTCTAAATGCTCTAAGAAGAATTGAGGCTTCGTTGAAATGAAAGACTCCCCATCAGCTCTCGTACCAACTAGGAACCGGGGCGAATAAGTGTCACTGCCATCCTGAGCTTTACACTCCTCCCACAGTGTGGCCAGGGAGGGGAACGATTTGGGATCTTATTTCTGAGTGTTGAATTGTGCCCGAGAATGCTTAGAGACTGCTGGTGGCTGGCCACCAACAAGAGATGACGTACCACGCTTCACTGGGGGTCATCCGCCCTGATGCCACCCACTCCGACCAAGGGCCCTCCCCACGGACGCTACCCAGCTTCAGCAAGGGGCAGCCGGCAGGATGGCCATTGCCGGGAGTTCCGATGCCCCAGGGAGATAAGCATCTACTCATTGGCATACGTGGGGAGTTAATCACACAGGTATCAGCAGAGCGATCCCTGTGTTGTCAGGGGGCTACAACCAACAGGGTACATGGCGGCCCCAACACAACGGACTGGCTACTGTGCTGAATATTAGGTGCAAGGAAGTCCACGGTCGTTGTCTCCGCAAAAAGCAACACTGCACAGTGCATGGTGATACCCAGGAATGTATCCTCGGCCAAGAGATGGAAAATGAGCAGGACTGCAATGCGATGACTAGAAAGCTCTATAAAGATCTCGATGCACGATGGACACAATGCACCGTGTATGGCGCCCTTCCTCAATTGGCTCACTCTTTGGAAGAATTTGGAAATATGGAGGTCAAACCCGAGAGGGGACCATCATAAACAGGCTCCTTTTAGTTGCCTCTTATGACAGGCAGGAATACCGTGGGCCTATTATAATCCCAACACGCAGGTGGGGTGGTTACATGACCTGTACTTGTAGTATGTTTCACAATGTCCATCTCCATTGAATGTGCTTTACTAAACCTCTTCAGCATGGCACCCGCAAAGCTCAGTGTTCTCAGATCACACTGTCCACTGTCATCATGATTACAAGGAAGACTCAGAGGCATCAGTAAAGTGCAGCAGAGGTACTGTGGGGAGGGTGCCTTCATTCTGAAAACTGGCACACAGAGACATAATATGCATCTCTCCTGTTGTTCCCACATCTCACTGTTTTACAATGATACAAGTGAGCTCTGGTAACTTGAAGTCCATTTTTATGAAGTATGACTGAACCTTTCAGCTGTGTTTAAAGGTCCTGCTTTATTTGCTACTTATTTCAGCACTAGAATGCACAATCTGATGGCTCCTTCTAAGATGCACTGCCAGTTAAAGTTAACAGCCACTGTCAATTTCATAAGCTTAATCTTGTTTACTATAAATTCACGGGTTTGTCCCATGCCCAGTAGAGCGTATCCCTATATACACCACATGCGCGAATTACAACTGGCTCTGAAATGTTTATAAGACTGATACATAACTGGCCCTTATTCATGAACAGGAGAACTGCCCACCACAGAAAATGCTGAAAACTGTAATTTAAATACATAAATTGATTGGTGTCACAAGTCTGTGCATGTGTATCTCCTGTATGCTCTGTCCCATGCATTTTGCTGTGTCATTATACTTGCGGGAATGAGAGGAACAGACTTGTTTAGTGATCAGTTGAATGTATCACAAAATGGTGCTTATGATAAAACAGCATGTGTTCATTGTTGAATGTTACGTGAAGCATAATTTGTGGAAAAATTGTACATGACTGTTTGTGTAAGAATTTAAGATTGGAAATATTTTGGCAAAACCTCCATCCAAATCAGCAACACACATTTTAGTGGCGAAATGGTACAAAAAGAGTTCCAACACTAGAAAATGTTGCTCGATGAGTGGCTTGGGCTAGTTTTAAGATTTTGGGTGGTTTGGATTTTCTAAGTATATGGTAGCTTTCCAGAGGTATGTAACATCACATGTTTAAGCACACCTGTTACCCAATAGCTCCTAGATGTATTGCTTCTAGTTCAGATCAAGCAGGTTTGCTGACCGGGGCAGCCACCCGAGTTCATTATCGCACTCTTCATGCCAATGTAACATGATTATGGCCGTGTGACACAGACAGTTATTATGCTGGAAGATACTATCATTGTCAAGGAAGACAGAGGATAATGGAATGCGGGCTGTTCGCAATAATGTTCACCTAGTCCACAGCTGTCATAGTGCCTTCCATGACTACAATGAGTCCAACGGTAGCCCACATAGATTCACTCATAGCATAATACTGCCTTCACCAGCCTGCGTCTGTGGTGCAGTGCACATTTCGTGCAGCTGCTTGCCTGTATGATAGAGTATCTGGAAACGATTATCAGCCTGCTTTAACAAGAAACATGGTTCATCTGGCCAGGTGACAAGTTTCCATTGATCTATGGTCAAATCATTATGGTTCTCTGGCCACTACAATCATAGTTGATGGTGTCATTGGCTCAACATGGAATACTTGAGGGTCATCTGCTGTGGAGCTTATGTTCAACAATGTGCACTGAATGATGTGCTCCAAAACACTTGTGTCTGTACCAGCATTGTATCTGCATCCTATCTGCACATATTACTGCTTATTCTGCTTTGGAAAAAGGGCAAGCCATCTACCTCCATGCTCTATGACACCTTGTCACCTACTTGTGGTTTCACCACCCTTCAACTTTGTTCCACAGATGCTCCCAACAGTAGTATGTGAATAGCCAATCAGCTCTGCAGTTTCCAAGCTGCTCAGCCCCAGGCACTGGGCCATAACCTGGTGCCTTTTGTCAAACTCTCATATCAGAGGATTTCCCCTTTTTTGCCTTCATTATCATTAGAACTAGTCTCGATTTGTCTCTGTTCTACTCATACACCTGAATTACCATGTCACATGCCCACGATGTCACCAGGTACCATTCAATGGTAGTTATTGGTGAAACAACTGGTTTTCGGTTAAACTAATTTTTTTTTTTTTTTATCTCTTTAACCTCACTGTTAAAACTGATCAAAGTAAGCAGTTTCTGAATATAATCAACATTCAGTTTTCTTATTGCCATTATTTCAAGCAATGAACACAGATGTCAAAGAGAGATTGAAAAATTCTTCGATTTTTGAATCATACACGCCGAAATATACAGAATCAAAATATCAAATAAAATAGGTAAACTGTACAAAACAGCCTGTCCACTTTTCGCTCTTTAACTCAAAAAGTAATGACAGCTTGAATGGTACAAAAAAGAAACAGTATTCTTTGAATTTTTACTCAAAAAACATGATGTAATCAAATGTCATATCACTATTTTGGAATTACTAATAGTCAATGCTAAAGAGTGAAAGTTAGGGCTGGAAGACTATTTTTCATGTTAAGTTGTCCATTTCCAAGGACTACAAATAGATAAAGGCATATTATGTAGACACAGGCAGTAGAGCAGATACATTATACTTCTATTGTGATTTATGAATGAATTAGTATGTTTCTAATTTATTATTGTTGCCAGAACTTCCTTTATCTTTTATTATTTTGAATGAAAAGCTCTTCTTTCAGTCAAACAGAGTTTCACTTTTTAATGGGAATTTCAGTCCAATTGATTTTTTATTGACAAAACCAAAAATGCTGCTTCGAAAAATTCAGATAGCTTACAAAATACAGATAATATTATGAAAAGGGTAGTTGCTACTCACTATACAGCAGAGATGCCGAATTGCAGATACGCTATCAAACAAAGCTTTCAGCCAAACTGGGCTTCATCAGAATTAGACAAAACACATGTGTGTGTGTGTGCGCGACCACACGGCCAAAAGCTTCATCAGATTTCGACGAAACACACACACACACACACACACAGTGTGTGTGTGTGTGTGTGTGTGTGTGTGTGTGTGTGTTGGTCTGATGAAGCTTTTGGCCAAAAGCTTTGTTAGTCTTTTTGTTATGCCTATCTTCGACTCAGCATCTCCGCTGTACGGTGAATAGCAACTATCCTTTTCATTATATTGTCATTATTCCATCCTGGATTTTCCACTGTTTGATGCAAAGGGGGCTCTGAGTACTATGCGACTTAACTTCGGAGGTCATCAGTTGCCTAGAACTTAAAACTAATTAAACCTAACTAACCTACGGAAATCACACACATCCATGCCCGAGGCAGGATTTGAACCTGCGACCGTAGCGGTCGCTCGGCTCCAGGCTGCAGCGCCTAGAACTGCACGGCCACTCTGGCTGGCTGTTTGATGCAAAATATAGCAATTACCAGGAACAGTTACATGACAGTAGTTACAGTTTAAATAATGAATTAATCCACTGACCAATATTTATTCTCAAATCTGCTCATAAATACTCATTCTACAATGTGTTGATCTGTAGGTTGACTCATTTCATCAGTATCATTCAAACATGCAGCAATGGCTTGCAGTAGCAGAAATGGAAATAAGTAATCAAAGGTCACATGATATTTCTTGATGTTGAAACAGTTAAACAAAGCTGGGATAATAACACTGATCAGATAATCCGAAGATTCTACATAGCGTGCTCAGAACACTAAGTACCTATGAAGACAAAAAAATAAATTTTTGCATACAGTCACTTCATCTTGTCTCAGAAGCCAAAAAAGAAAATGAAACTATTATTCTGTAAATTCAGGCTATATGAATACTAACTGGTAGCACCAATTAACACAGAAGCTACCTAAATGAATTTAGCAAAAGTAATCTACTTTTCAGTACATTAACTCTTCAATAGTATTTGTACCTAATCCTAGAGATCAACTTGAATAAACTGCACCACACACAACTACAAGATATCAGCACAGTTTGTATACTCATTTAAGGTTCAGATCCGAGTTCTACATGTTATTGCAATAAACTGTCCAGTAAAAGTGCACTTGGCACAGAAAGCAGGAGTTCAGAGATAATACACTGGTAGATATTGTGCTAGCAACAGTCCAGAGAAGATATGAGGACAGAGTGAGAATAATGGTGGATAGAGGAAGAATGAGCATAGAATCCTGCCAATAACAGTTCCAATCCAAATCCTCTGACTGTCCTCCTCTTCCCCAACGTCATCCTCTCCAAGCATTCCATGCATTCCTCACTTCCAGCACTGCCTCGCAATTCTTTCTTAAAAATAATACCAAAACCCCAAACCTCACTCAAGCTGAATTCTAGTCTGTCTATCTGACGTGAAAGCAGACAACTCTATCATCATCCTCCCTACAGACAAAGATTCCACTACTGTAATTGACTTTCATTACTAAAATTAAAACGAACTAGATTTTTAGTTCCTTTATTCCTAACAAGAAACAGTTAAAGTACTCAAAATAAATCAAGTCTCACAGTATTTTGTATGAAATTGTAACATGTTTATGTTAGGTACTTTCTTGTCCCTCTGGTACAAATTATGCTATTGATTTGCTAGAGACTTGAAACTTTCAAGATAGCTCTGAACTGGACGCTAAAACAACATTAACTTGCTTTTTTGTCTGCTGCATGGCAGAAGGTTACTTTGTGTACCCCTGCCATTCCCCTCTCTTCTTGTTCCAGTTGTAAATGATTCGTGGGGAGAGTGGTTTCTGATAAGCTTATGTGTAAGCTCAAATCTCTCCAATTTTTAACTTTCACAAGATATACCAGTACATAGGAGGAAGCAACATACTGGTAGACTCATTTTTCACAGCTATTAAAAATTCACAATCGCAAATTTTCTGGGTTCTCTATATGGGATTAGGAATCTGTATGGGGCTGGGAGAAATTAATTTCTACTGTTCAGAACATCCTCTGTTCACTTTACCACCCTTAAATCAATCTCTTAGAAATTATTATTTCTACGCTTACCTGAACCATTATCTTCTTTCTTCAGCTCTTCCAGTGGTTGTTGCGTTAGTGGGCTGTAATGGCACGGACTAAGAGGTGGTGCATGGCAGGGAGCCACTAGTCCGTAGTGAACTGCCCCCCTTGGAAGACTAGAAAGTGGGTATTGTACCCACAAAGTTGGAACTGGTGATGGAGATCCACGATATGCAGATACAGGTGGAGGGCTGGAATAGTAAGGATGATGACTTAATGTCGGAGGAGGATGAGGTAAAAAGGGAGATGAAAGCTGTGGATATATCAGTGGAGGTGTAAGGAATGGAGAGAGGTGTGCAGAGCTGCCAATGGACGGAACAACTGGATTTCTAAGTCCAGAGCGAAGATTATCTGGTGATGGTGAGAGAGCAGGAGAGCTGAGCCGCGATGGGGACGACAGCTGCTGCTGCTGCTGCTGCTGCTGTGTAGGTGACTGGTTTTGGGAGTGCTGCGTTTGTGGCAGTTGTTGAGGTGACTGCTGCTGCTGCTGTGTGGGTGACGATTTCCTCGATCCAGCAGGCTTTGAAGCCGCTTTGGGTCTGGGAGTCTGTTCGACATTGCTAGTCTGTTGCGCTGAAGACTTCAGGAGAGTACGTAGGAATGATGTGTCTGTATCTTGAGGTCCAGGTGTTGGTACGTCTTCATTTCGACTATTTCCCAGGAGCGAGGTAATACTGTAATTACTCACACTGCCTTTGACACTAGGCTGGGGAGGAGACGGAAGTGCACTGCCAGGTTGGAGAGTTTGGCACGTAACAGTACAATTTCCACTGCTACCATTGTTATTGTTCTGTGGCAAGGCACTACTGGTACGAGCTCGCTGTCGTTTAGAGTTCGACATGTCCTCAAGACTAACTCTCTCCATTTCACGAAGTATTCTCTTCCTAGGGGATATAATGCTAGGATCCAGTCTTGCCGTTGCTACAGTTACTGTCCGCACGTGATTTGGTGGAATAGCCCCACTTGCATTAGAGCAAACAGTGCTTTCATTACTACTACTTGAGCCTTTCACTCTATCTAATAAAGTTTGTACTATATCCAACAATTTTATTCTGTTTCGCTCTTTCTTTCCACCTCTTACGTGTGCACTTATTACACCACTGTGATTCTCCACTGACACTTCTATAGGTACGTAAGGGCATCTACGCTTCTTTTGTATACAGTGAAACACAGAATGAAGACTCCTTAGATGCCTCATGTGTGGAAATGACTGCATCACAAAAGTCATTTCTTTACCAATGCCTTGCCGAGGGTTGGTCTGCTTCCAACAGTGATCTCGCTGCCAAGGTGATGACTGGACAGATGAGTTGTCATCTGACACTGAAATTAATGAAATTATTAGTAACATTCATATTAAAACAGTGGATGTAATATTGTTATTTACTTTATTTGCATTATAACTTTTCAACAAACTATTTCTTATTGATTACACAAAAAGTTAGCAATTTTAGACAGTTTTAATTAATACACATCAATCTAAAGACTGTAAATTATATTGTGCAATTTTTTTCCTTTGTTGTGTTAAAAAGATACAATTCCTCAGGATGGGTACGCTATGCTTGTGGGTTGCTCAGGTTGGTGCATCAGTTCGTAGAATTTTTCCATAAGTTTAATAAACACAACAGATACACATAGCAGAGATTTTAGCCACCAATAATATATTCTCCTTCATTATTTACAACAGCCTGCCAAAGCTGGGGTAACTTTTCATTCAATTCCATGACTGTAGAAATCACATGGTTCTGAGGGGAAGAACTCATCGAATCATGTTTGGAGTGCACTTTTATCTGGAAAAGAAGCTCCTTGAAGGCTTTTCAATAGAGTGTAGTCAAGTTGAAAATCTGAGTGCACAAGATGACGTGAATAGGCGGATGCAGAATAATTTCCTAATCCAACTCCTGTATATAGTTTTTTACCAGTCTAACAGAATGCTGGGGGTTGCGGAGAGAGAGGGGGGGGGGGGGGGGGGGATTACCATGGAGTAGTGTCACATCACACAGTCTTCCTGGTCATTGTTCTTCGAATGTGTCTGCAAGACATCTCAGGTGCTGACAATAAATATCAGCAATCAGCAGTGGTGGCTACACCTCGGGGAAGAAATTTCTGGTACACCACAGTATCGATAATCCACCAGAAGCATTACATTATCTTTTGTGGATGCACACAGATCACTGTACGGAGAGTTGCTGCTTTGTTTGGGCTCAACCATTCCTTTCTTTTCCTTATGTCAGCATAAAGATTCAATTTCTCATCACTAGTAATGATAAAGGATAGGAATGGTCAGTACTGTTATGAGCCAATTTATGACCAGCAAGCAAAGATGCACTTATGGCCACCCACTGGTTTTTGTGATTTTGGCTTAGAGCATGCAATATCCATGCACATGATTTTTTGAATCTTCTGCATTGCATGAAAATGTCAGACAATGGTGGAATGATAACAGTTCATCATATTTGCCAGTACACTGACATGGATCATTGTCGATTATGTGTTTAAATGATCTTCATCAAACCCCAAATGTCTTCCTGAATGTGGAGAGTCACTAATGTCAAAACAATCCTTAAAATGAGAAAACCATTTTCCTTCTGTGCTCTGTCCACCAACGGTATTATCCTCATGCACAGCACAAATGCTTCTGGCTGCCTCCATTGCTGTCGCCTGTCTACTGAACACAAACACAAGAATATGTGTGAAATGCCCCAATTTCTCCACGTGGCACTCCATATTTTAGCAATCACAGCTCCACTCACTATCTCCAAATGACAAAGTGTAAACTCGAATAGCAACAGTAAACTACAAATAAAAAGTGATAATTGATAAATAAATGCATAGCAACCATAATAATGATAATAATAATAACAACAACAGCAGTTCAATTTAATTTCCAAGCAAATGAATTTATGTCAAGTTTCAGGTACATTACAATAAACATGAGATTTGTGACGTAAGGATAATGCTTTCCGAAAATCGTGATCAAACGGCAATCTAAAAACAATGGAAACTCCAGGTAGGAATGTCAACAATGTTGGAAAAGATAGATCGCTTTCCTTAAAGTAAGTAGCAATCTACCTGCAGATCTACATACAGATCGTGAAGTACACACATTGAGTGCCAATGCTGATATTAGGGAATTCAATGCAACCCAGCTATGATTACTAAATTAGTCACCAGAGTACAAGAATGGAAGGAGCTTGAAAATACACGTGCTGACAGCTCACTCATGGTCAACAAAGAGCAATTACGGGAAGACGTAGTGGCTACCTTAGAGGAGAACAGTTCTAAGCTGGCTGTCTCAGTTCCAACCTCTATTCATAATAACGGAATTACTTCAAGCCAAGTAACTAAAGGACTCCATCCCACGGCATTTATGAACTGTTTAGAAGTGTCTTTTGCAAATGTATCCAGAAAGACAAAAGATAGGCTCATAGGCATATTAATTATATGAAAAATGGAGCACATGTGGAATCTATGCAGCTGAAGTTTTTGCACCTTTTGAACTTTGAGGTTGTATTCATTAGCAAATAGTAGTCTCGTGAATAAAAATAAGCAGTAAAATCTAGTTTGCTTCTGCCAAATACATAATGTATGAAACAATGTTACAATCAGATAATTCTTACAAAAATATTGTGATTCACAATTACCTTGTAAAAAAGTTTGAGCTAGTCACAATTCTAATGAGGTATAGAGTGAACTGAAGAGATTGAAGACAATAAATAAAAGTGTAACAACAATTTTCAAGAAAGAAGAAGCCACAATAAGGAGCCACCAAGTCAAGAATATAGCGACTGAGCACATTCATTAAGTTTGCTGTGATAAAGTAACAAAATTGGTTTCGGTACATGAAATGATACTCCTCAGCCACAATATGAGTATTCTAGAAATAACCATAAAAATAGGAGGCACAACTTTGATCACAGGCCAAGGGATTAGTCAAGCAACATCGCAGAGGAAACAAATGCGTAGAAGAGACAAATGCAAGCAAAAGCAGCAGCAACAACAACAACAACAACAACAACCACTGGTTAAATGAATGTAGTATTGCGCATGACCATCCAAAGCAGCTGTGGTAAAAAGAGGACACACGATTAAAATGAATACAATAACTACAGAAAGAGGTTATAAGACAAATATCAATAAAAGTAAATAAAAACAACATAATGTTAATCAGGTAATGTAAAGGGAATAAGATTAGGAAATGTGACACTAAAATTAGTATACAAGTTTTGCTACTTGTGCAGTAAAACAACTGATGATGATAGAAATAGTTTGTGCACAAAATACAGACTGGTAATAGTAAAGTGAGACAAATTTGTTTACATCCAAAATAAATTTAAACATTAGGAAGTCTTTTCTTAAGTTTCTGTCTGGAGCTAGCAAAAGAGAAACATGGCTGACAAAACAATGCACACAAGAAGACAATAGAAACTTCTGAAATGTGATCCTACAGAAGAAGACTATAGATTCAATGAGCACACTGCATAATAAAATTTAGGAGAAAAGAAATTTGTGGCACAACTTGATGAAAAGAAGAGATCAGTTGATGGGATACATGCTGAGGCATTGGTAATAGAGAGAAGTGGGACTGGAGGGAGGTAAAAACTGCTAAGGGAGACTAAGTCTTGACCACAGTAAGCAGGTTCAAATAAGTGTAGGTTGCAGTCACTACACAGCGATGAAGAGGCTTGCATAGAACAAACTATGGAGACCAGTCTTTGGACTGAAGACCACAAAAACAACTTGTGAGATAGGACGTGGGCTGACATATGACTTCTCAATGAAAATGATGAGATGAAGCAGTAAATACTAATTACAGTAACCGGTGTAAGTGTTTGTGGAATAAAGATTGATGCACTGTTGGATTCGCATCTTGAAAATATGTTTGAACAGCTAAACGATCTGTCAAAGTTGTACATGTCACAATAAAGAGTGTAACAATCTGCGTAGGTGGTAACAAGAGTAACACAGACTGTCTGATCAACAGTATCCAGCCATGCCAGTTCATTTCAGGAACATTACTGTCCACAAATCATTGCCTCACAGTTTCTGCGCTATGACAGGTTGCATTGTCATGCCGATACCATCAGTCACCATCTCCAAGTTGCTTCTCTATTGCACACAGTGCATAATGCTGCGAGATGTGTCTGCAATTAGCATTTTATACGTGCAATATGGGGACCACACCCTGACCACGAGAAACATCCTCATACCATACCGTATTTTACGGTTTATAGGTTGCACTTTTTTTTTTTCGAAAAACTGCCTCCACAATTCAGGTGCACCTTATACTTGAAAGTAATATAGAAACGTCCAGTGTCTGATTTAAAATTGCCACATCATAAAAATGACCACATATTCAATGCCAAGGGAAATCTCTCTCTATCTGGTAACATTGGATCAACTGGCGGCAGCAGCAGTGCACTGATGAACGAACACGAGTTGTGGGAATTCACAAGTTTGCTAACACTGTCTCTCTCCCACCCGCCCATCACAAACCCACAACACAGTTTAGCCTATGATGTGTCATTGCAGTCTATGGTGCCAATGAATTTGAATTGAAAGTGTGTGTGTTATCAGTTAACAGTACAATATTTTTGTTAGTAGCTATTTTCATGATGGAAAAAAAGTAAAAGGTATTCATATGATGCAGGCTATAAACTGAAAGTAGTAGCTTATGCAGAACAACATGGAAACAGAGCAGCTGAGCAGCATTTCTGCCCTCCATCAACGGAAAAAACCATTCACGATTGGTGGGCTAGTAAAAAAAAGAGAGGAAGACTAAACGTGAAAATAGAGGACTGAACGCAAAATAGCCAAAACTAGAATACGACGTATTGAAACGGATTCAAGGACACTGTCAAAAAGGCACTGGAATGAATACAAAAATGATTCAAATACATGCTCATAAGTTAGCGCTACAATTGAATTTAACAACGTTAAAGGTTGAGTTGGCTGGTGCGACAGGTTTATGAAGTGTCATGGACTTAGCATCGAAATCTCAGAAAATGCCACAAGAGTATGAAGAGAAAATATCTTTACATCATTTTATTATTCAACACTGAAAGAAAACCAGCACTGAACTAAGCCAAACAGTGAATATGCACAAAACTCCTCTGACATTTGATGTGCCAAGTAACATAACTGTTGCCATGAAAGGTGCAAAAACTGTAACTGTAAAAATAAGTTGCGCTGATGATGATAAACTTAATCCAATGATCATTTTCAGGTGCAAAACAATGTCAAAACCTTCCGAAATACCACCAGGCGTTATTCACATACATGACAAGGATTGGATAGACAAGGCTGGTGTGATATTATGGATTAACAGTGTGCGGGTGAGAGAAAAGATACTTTGTTGAAGAAGATTTTTCGTCTTGTGCTCGGTCAGTTTAGTAGTCATTTGAAAAATGCTGTGAAAGAGAAATTGAACCTGGGAAACAGAGATTGCTGTTACTCCGGGAGAACTTTCTTCACAACTGCGATCTCTTGATGTCTCAATAAATAACCCATTTAAAGTATATATGAGAAAGGAATGGAACAAATGGATGATGGATGAAACCCAACATGAATTCACACTAAAATTCACAGCTTTAAAAAAAGTGTGTCAGTCGATAAAACAGTCATGGTCTAGAGTGAGAGATGACATTGTTGTTAAATTTTTCAAGAAGTGTGGCATAAGTAACACTCTCAATGGCAGCGAAAACTATCTTATCTATGATGAGGACAACATTGAGGGAGGAGGAGGAGGAGGAGGAAGTTCCGATGACAATTTTCAGGGATTTTAAAGGTCAGTCTGGTTTTACAAACTAAGAATTTTTTTTGGTCTGGCTTTGCAATCTAATAGTGAAAATGGTAAAATGTTATTTTTAAAAAACTTCTTAAAAATTAAAGTGTGTCTTATAGTCTGTAACGTCCAAAATTTGAAATTGGATAACCACAGGGTATTGTGCGATTCATCACTCATTTCCAGTCATCCACTGTCCAGTGGTGTCGTTATTTTACACCACCTCAATTTTGTTTAGCACAAACTAGAGAAATGTGGGATTTACGAGGATCTACTTAACCTTTGTACCCAATTCTTTTTAACTCCCTATGCATAGTTGTGCTAGCTGGACTGCTGGTAGCACTTTGGAACCCACAAGCGATTTCTTCTGGTGATTTCATGCGAGTTTTTACATCCGCCCTCTACAATGCTTCATGGTCCTTGTATGTCAGTATGAGTACTGCCTAGCCTTTGTTTAACTGTGGTTGTTCTTTTGCATTCCATTTCACAGTAACATCACCAACAGTCAAGTTGCACAGCTTTAGTAGGTCCGAAGTGCTCTGGTGACAACCAATGACTAGTCTACATTCGAAGTCACTGAGCTCTCCTGATTGACCCAGTCTGCTGTTACTGCTTTTCTACTGACAACACAATACCCTCCGCCTCCTTTCGTACTGGCAGGTCAGCCTCTCGTGACATCTGACAGTCAATTCCTCATTACATAGGGGTGTCCAGATACTTCTGATCAGAGAGTGGATATGTGAGCAGGCATTATTGCCATTCAGAATTTGAGGAAGAGACTGCGTGCAAGGGTGGGGGGCGGGGGGAGGGGGGGGGGCAGGTTTGCGGTCGAATATTTAAGGGTAACAGTATCAACATTATGAAGATTTGTTACAGCGACAATGCTATTTGAATAATCAATAAAAAATAGAAGTATTAGTCATCTTGTAACAACCACAAACAATACCTTTACATGCAACACACCTTTGGAAGCTAAAATCCTAATTTTGGAAACTGTTTTTCGCTGTCGTGTTTACATCTTACGGCCCAAGGTGGTTTTCGTATTAAACCAATCCCAAAATGGCTGTTTCTCTCTGATTAACCAGTATAAAGTTCATTCTTAGTCTAATATTTCTACTTCTGTTACAATGCATAAAGCTATTCCATCCAGTTTAGTTGGAAATTTTTAACAAAACAATGTAACCTGACAACTCGAGTATATTTCAAGAACTGTTGTGCATTTACACCGGAGTGAAAGCAAATCATGGAAGTGAAAAATATAGCTGCTAGAACCATATTTCCAGAACTGGCACTGGGTTGCTTACGTGACTAACCACAAGAAATGTTGGAAAATCTGTTTATGAAATCCAGTATTGAGAGCTCCATGTAAACATAATGAGAAAATTCTATTGAAGTTCTGAGGTGCCACCATGATTTTTTCTTCTGTAAAACAACCAGGACTAACTGTGGTATCGTCCAAAGATTATGGTGCCATAACAAAGTTGGCACCTCACACCAATACCACAGAAGTTAACAACGCCTTGCTGCAGTCCGCAACAATGGATAGCCTCTGATCAAGCAAATATCATTATCCAGTTAGGACCCATACTACTCATATATTAGATTGAATTGTCATTCTGAACTTTGTTATTCACTAGAAGAGTTTAGTAAATGTGTGCATCAAACAATGCTTTAACATTCAAAGACAGTTGCAAACATTCAGCCCATTCCTGTGGCAATGGATTGTAATAAAGTGAACTAATATTTCATATGTTGTAGTTCCACTCTACCATCTCCCTGAGCAATCAAAGAACCCACAGTTATACTGGACAATTGCAGTTTAGTCAGTTCATAACACTAATGAATGGGGTTGCATGAAAATTAAAAATGTAGAAACTTGAACCATTTAGAATCAAGTTGTATCCCATACTACTGAAGAAAGCGATAGCAGATGAAGAGATCAAAAAAATGATTAATAATGACATAATAGAGTGCTACGATAGTTGGTATAGCAATCCAATTCACGCTGCAACAAAGAAAGACAAAGCTACAAAATGCGAGATCAATGTATCGTATTATACTCCCCTAGCAAGACCAGCCAGGAAACCTGGAAGATCTATCACAGATGTTTAGAGGCCAATTAATTAAGTAGTTTGGTCTTGACGATTAGCTACAGGCAATTATCGCTGCATCCTGACAGACAGAAGTACACTGCTTTCCTTTGTAAAAGTATGTGCCATCAATTCATGGAATGCCATTTGGTTTAAATATACCACATGCAGCAATCATGAGAGCCTTAGACGAGATTTTTGGTGAGCAATTGTTATGAAGAGTCACATTTTATAATGACAAGTATTTAGCTGTGAATAATTCATGAGAACGGCATGTAGAAACGCACATCGATGTTCTGCAAGCCTTTAGAAACCCTGGTGTCACAATCAATCTGAAGATGACAGAACTACAAGGAAACAATTTAAATTTCTCAGTCTTTATTTTGCCCTGTGGTATTGAGCCTAGGTCTGAGAAATTAGCTACAGCAATGAATTTTTCAGTCCCAAAATCTAAGAGTTGAAATCATTTGTGATATTCTGTGGTTTCCACTGATGCTTCATAAATAGACATTTAAAAAAATACATCTTGTGGATGTGGGGAGACGCATGGCAGAAAGGTATTGAAGGTATTAAATTCCCATTATTGGAATCACCATTATAATATCATTCAGATTTGGTGGAACCTCTGAACTGATGTGCGAGATTATAAGATTAAATGATGTTGACTGACAAATTATGCACAAAACATTTGCTTTTGAAAGCAGAGAATATTATCAGCATGGAAGTGGAAATAACTAGTGACAAACAAAAGCATTCAGTCATTTGGTGCTTTAAGAAATTTTGATTTTACTTGCTAGGGAGGCATTCAATTGTCATGATTAAAAACAAGGCATTGGCATTCTTGATAAGACGCTGTGTGATGCCCAACTGGGTTACTCACTAGGCATTAGCACTAGAGGAATTTGATTTTAAGATAAGGACATTGTTCCCAAAGCTCTGTGTCAACTGTCAGAAGATTTAGAACTAGAAAACACTGTGCAACCTAAAGTGAAGGAAATCCAAATTGACTGCATGAGGAATATCAATGGAGATGTACAGGGTGATTATAATCAAAATTAAACTTTCAAAACACTGTAGAAATAACACTACTTGTCAGAATGACATCAAATTGCAACAGAATATTATCAGAGAAGGGGGAAAACATATGGCAGAAGAAAAAAAATAGTGTGAAAATTTACCAATAGATGGTGCTGTATGTGTCAGAATATGTAAATGAAAACACCTGTCATGCGCACAACCCACCTGGAAGTTGGTATAAACACGCCGGTACACGGGGTTTTCTTCCTTTCGCGTCTGCGACGTTTGCCATGTCTCAATGCGGGATCGCTGTCTGCTTGTAAAGCTGTATTACAAGAATGATGACTGTGCACATGTCACTCTGCAGAAGTTCAAGACACTGAAGGGTTTGAAAATAGGCATTGGTCCGATGACTGCCATGGGTTTGGAGAACATGATTCGGAAATTCGAAAAGACGGGTTCTTTTGGTGTGCGACCTTGTAGAGGGAGGAAACAAATTGATTTAATGTAAGTGGAAGCAGTGGCCACAGCAATGCAGGAGAAGACGAGTGGTGGTGTGCAAACATGTAGTGCACGGGGAATTGCCCGAATGTTGGACACACCCGCAAGCATGGTGCGCAAAATCCTACGAAACACCCTTCTTTGCTACCCATTCAAAATTACCCATGTGCATGAGTTGCTTCCTGTTGACCTGCCAGGAAGAGAGACCTTCGCTTTAGAATTTCTTGCTCACATGGAAGTGGACAATGATTGCCTGTGGAAGATTTTGTGGACAGACGAAGTCCACTTCCATCTGACAGGAGATGTCACCACACAGAATTGTCTTTTTTTTTTTGTGGTTTTAGGGCGCACAACTACAGTGGTCATTAGCGCCCAGATTAAATTATGATTGCACTGCGAGGCACAGTGTTAAAACAGCAACTAAAAAGGACAACACTATAAAAGGCACATTGGCAGGCAAGGGATTAAAAGAAAACAGCATAATCAAATGTCCTTAGACAGGTTTGTCAAGTGGATAAAACGAAGAACACGAGCAGCTGCACCTGGGTCATCTGCTAAAATTTCATCCAGAGTACATGGCAGGCAAAGATCAATCCGCAGTGTATTAAAATTCGGACAGGACGTTAAAATGTGGAGTACCATCAGCAATTGCCCACATGGGCAGAATGGCGGCAGCACAGCCATCAGCAGATGGCGGTGGCTGAACCGGCAGTGTCCAATCTGTAACCGGGCCAAAACAACCACCTCCCGCCGAGAAGGGCGTGAAGAGGTCGTCCAAGCCATGGGGAGAGGTTTCACGGCCCGAAGCTTGTTGTCAGTGTAAGTGTAGACCAATGGGCATGCCACAGCGATAAAATGCGCTGACAAATGACCCTGCTAAAATCAGATGAAGGCACACAACAAAAAGCTGTCGGAGGCTGGAGGACCACAGCCTTGGCCGCGGCATCTGCAGCTTCGTTCCCAGGGATACCGACATGGCCAGGAACCCAAATAAAGGTAACCAGAGAACCGTCGTCCGCCAGCTGCTGAAGAGAGCATTGGATCCGGTGCACAAAAGGGTGAACCGGATACGGATCACTGAGGCTCTGAATGGCACTCAGGGAATCAGAGCAGATGACGTAAGCAGAATGTCGGTGGCAGCGGATGTAAAGAACAGCCTGATAGAGGCTGTGAAGACTGAACAATGGCCATGGAGCCGGTATTTGAAGCTGAGTGGCCCGACAATAAAAGAGCACCCGACACCGTCACTGGTCTTAGAGCCATCTGTATAAATGAAGATCGTATTAATGAATTTCGAACGAAGTTCGACAAACCGCGAGCAGTATACCGAAGCTGGGGTAACCTCCTTTGGGAGCGAGCTGAGGTCAAGGTGAAGGTGAACACGAACCTGAGCCTGGAGCCAAGGTGGCGTTTGGCTCTCGCCTACGCTAAAGGTTGCAGGGAGTGGAAAATCAAGTTGCTGAAGGAGGCAATGAAAGCGAACTCCAGGGGATAGCAGGGCAGATACATACAACCCGTATTGATAGTCGAGTGAGTCATCAAAAAAGGAATGATAAGACAGGTGGTTGGGCATTGATAATAGCCGACAGGCATACCGACAAAGCAGTATATCGCGGCGGTAGGTTAGTGGCAATTCACTGGCTTCAGCATGAAGACTCTCGACTGGACTAGTATAGAACGCTCCGATCGCAAGACATAACCCCCGATGTTGTATAGAGTTGAGGTGGCGTAAGATGGACGGCCCTGCAGAGGAGTATACAAAGCTCCCATAATCCAGCTTTGAGCGGATGATCGACCGATATAGGTGAAGTAGAACAGTTCGATCCGCTCCCCACAACGTACCGCTGAGAACACAGAGGACATTTATGGAACGGGTACAACGGGCAGCCAAATATGACATATATGGAGACCAGCTAAGTTTCCTGTCAAATGTAAGACCTAAAAATTTTGTTGTCTCCACAAATGGGAGAGTAATGGGACCGAGATGTAAGGACGGTGGGAGAAACTCTTTGTAGCGCCAGAAGTTGATAAAGACCGTCTTCTTGGCAGAAAAATGGAAGCCATTGGCGACACTCCAGGAGTAAAGACCGCCAAGACAACGCTGAACACAGCGCTGAAGGAAACATTAACGCTGCGCGCTGCAGTAGATGGTAAAATCGTCCACAAAAAGGGAACCTGATACATCAGCTGGGAGGCAATCCATTATCGGATTGATCGCTATGGCGAAGAGAGCGACGCTCAAAACTGAGCCCTGTGGCACCCCATTCTCCTGGCGAAAGGTGTCGGACAGGACAGAACCTACACGTACCCTGAACTTGAGTTCCATTAAAAATGCACGAATAAAAAGAGGGAGGCGACCGCGGAGAATGCCCGCCCTCCAACAGGTGTCGTAAGTCTTCTGCAAATCAAAGAACACAGCCACTACACTGTCTGGCGCTTCCGCAAGAAGTTATTCATAATGAAGGTTGATAAGGTAACCAGATGGTCAACAGCAGAGCAGCGCCTACGAAATCCACATTGTACATTGGTAAGTAGGCGTCGAGATTCAAGAAGACAAACCAAATGAGAGTTAACCATTCGTTCCATCACCTTAGAGACACAGGGAAATGGGTCGATAACTGGAAGGCAAGTGCTTGTCCTTCCCTGGCTTAGGAATCGGGACAACAATAGATTCGCGCCAGCATGTGGGAACATGACCCTCAATCCAAATGCGGTTATAAGTACGAAGAAGAAAACCTTTACCCGCAGGAGAAAGGTTCTTCAGCATCTGAATATGAATAGAACCAGGTCCTGGAGCAGAGGACCGTGACCGGGCAAGTGCACTTTCGAGTTCCCGCATGGTGAATGAGGCATCATAACTTTCATGATTTAAGGAGCGGAAGTTAGGTGGCCTTGCCTCCTTTGCCTGTTTTCGGTGGAGGAAGGCAAGGTGGTAATGAGTGGAGCTCGAAACCTCTGCGAAAAATCGGCCGAAGGCATTGGAGGCATCCTCAGGGGCCACAAGGACGTCATTCGCGACCGTCAAACAAGAAACTGGTGATTGGACCTTAGTGCCAGGTAGCCGGCGCAGGCTACTCCAGACAACAGAAGGAGGAGTAAAACTGTTGAAGGAGCTTGTGAAAGCAGCCCAGCTGGCTTTCTTGCTTTATTTGATAACACGATGACACTGCGCACGTAGTCGTTTATAATTAATACAATTTGCCATTGTAGGGTAGCATTTCTAGGTGCGTAAAGCACGTGGGCGAGCACGTATAGCGTCTCTACATGCTGTGGTCCACCAGGGGACCATTACGCGGCATGGAGAAGTAGTATGAGGGATGGAATATTCAGCAGCAGAGAGAATGGCTTCCGTGAGGTGTGCGACCTGACTATTGCAGCTTGCGAAGTTTTGATCCTGAAATGTCGCCCTGGAAGAGAAGGGCCCCAGTCTGCTTTGGAGATGTTCCAACTAGTTGAGCATGGAGATGGGGTATGATGCAGGAGATGGATAACACAAGGGAAATGGTTGCTCGAATACGTATCAGAAAGAGCGTACCACTCAAACCGACGTGCAAGTTGGGTAGTACATATAGAGAGGTCTAAATGGGAATAGGTGTGAGTTGTGTCCGAAAGAAAAGTAGGGGTGCCAGTATTGAGGCAGCCAAGATTGAGGTGGTTGAAAAGGTCTGCTAACAGGGAGCCTCTCGGGCAGGATGCTGGACAGCCCCAAAGGGGATGGTGGGCATTGAAGTCTCCAGTCAGCCGGCCGAAGCGGCCGTGCGGTTAAAGGCGCTGCAGTCTGGAACCGCAACACCGCTACGGTCGCAGGTTCGAATCCTGCCTCGGGCATGGATGTTTGTGATGTCCTTAGGTTAGTTAGGTTTAACTAGTTCTAAGTTCTAGGGGACTAATGACCTCAGCAGTTGAGTCCCATAGTGCTCCGAGCCATTTTTTTGAAGTCTCCAGTCAACAAAAATGGTGCAGGTAGCTGAGCAATAATTTGCTTCATGTCTGCCCAAGTAAAGGCAGACGACGATGGAGTGTAAAGAGTACAAGTGGAAAATGCGAAAGTGGGGAGAGTAATTTGGACGGCAACTGCCTGCAGATTGGTGTGCAATGTGATGGGATCATAGTAGATATTGTCCCGGACCAGCAACATAACCCCTCCATGAGCCGGAATACCTGTCACAAACGGTAGGTCAAAACGCACAGAAGTATAGTGTGCCAAGTCAATACGATCACATGGGCGTATCTTCGTTTCCTGGAGAGCTACTACGAGCAGACAGTGCAAGTGTAGCAGCAACTTTAAGTCCTCTCGGTTGGAGCGAATGCCGTGAATATTCCAATGAAGAAGTGCCATCGTGTGAAGATAAAGAAAAAGGAGAAGCAAGAAGGGGTCAACTCGAAGGCTGCTGAGGGCCCGGCTTCGAGCGAGCACTTCTGCCGCTATCAATAGGTGGAGAGTCATCGTCCATTTTTTACAATAGGTTCGTCGGCCACCATGTTAAGCTGGCCAGGAGGGTGAGCTTCCTCCGCCGGTGAACAGCCAGATGTTCGGCTACCAGCCAGGCGAAATGGATGACGGCAACCGCTGGGTGGCACAGAAGAAGAAACACGCCGAGGCGGAGAAGGAGAACTTTGCTTCCTATGAGCCTTCTTGGAAGGTCGTTTAGTCAAAATACTAATTGATGGCTGGAAGTTCGGGGGACGTAAGAAGTCTTCACGGGACGGTTCCTTCTTGAAGGCCCGTGCATCTGACTTCTGGGTCTTAGTCTTGGCAGAAGCGGATGAAGGTGCTTGTGTCTTAGGAGTGATGGGAGGAAGAGGAGACGTTGACCAGACGATCTTAGCACTGGCCGAACAGACGACCATGGCGTTAAAGGTCAGATCGCGTGTCTGTGTCGATACCTCCCTAGTAGGCCGAGGAAAGGCGAGCTGGGAGCAGCGTGGGCTTCCTACTAGCAAAAAGCTTGCGAGCAGCCGAGGTGGACACTTTCTCTTTGACCCAATTTCCTGTATACAGTGTTCATCCTTGTAGATGGAACAGTCGCAAGACGACACTGCATGGTCACCCTGACAATTCAAGCAATGAGGAGACGGAGGTGGACAGTCACCCTCATGGGCATCCCTGCCACAAGTGACACATTTAGCCGCATTAGAACAAGACTGGCGGGTGTGGTTAAAACGCCGACACTGGTAGCAGTGCGTAGGTGTTGGGACATAGGGGCGAACAGAAATAACCTCATAGCCTGCTTTATTGCGTGACGGCAGCTGAACACTATCAAAGGTCAAGAAAAGTGTCCGGGTCAGTACAAGGTCATTGTCGACCTTTTTCCATGACCCTATGGACAGCCGTCACGCCCTGCTCAGCGAGGAAAGACTAAATCTCCTCGTCAGTCAATCCGTCGAGTGATCTAGTAGATACCACACCACGCGACGAATTCAAAGTGCAGTGAGCCTCCACCCGGACAGGGAACGTGTACAGGAGTGTGGCCCGAAGGAGTTTTTGTGCCTGAAAGGCGTTCTCAGTTTCCAACAAGAAGGTACTGGTGCACATCCTGGTACAAGACTTGACAGGTCCGGCTATGGCATCTACGCCCTTCTGAATAACAAAAGGGTTGACAGATGAAAAATCCTTTCTGTCCTCAGATCTAGAAACTACGAGGAACTTTGGGGCAGGCAGTAGTACTTTTGTTACTGGTGGCTGGTCAAGTTTCCGTTTTTGGGCAGAAGCCGAGAGAGAAGAAGAGAAATCCATTGCGGAGGAATCCCCCACGATTGCCAGCGTCTCCAATGGCGCACACCTTCCTTGTGGGGACCCTCTCACAGGGCGCTCCCGCCTTAGGTGAATGTTTACACCTCAGGTCACACCTCCCGATAAATGGATGGAGGGACCAATCGGCATGGTCGGAAGGTGTCAGCTCGGGCAATCACCCCTCCCCGGGCCTGGCCTTTACCAGGAGGTATGCACGGGCCCTACTTATGTCAGCTCGGGCAATCACCCCTCCCCGGGCCTGGCCTTTACCAGGGGGTATGCACGGGCCCTACTTGTGTGCCCAGGGCGGGGAATTACGCTTTACCTGTCACTGGCTACGCGTGCGAACGCGTGGGTCGGCCTTCAGGCTTGCACAGGGAGGAAGAAGAATAGGAAAAAAAAGGGAGAGAGGGAGAGAAAGGAGAGACTGTCTCAAATGCCGAGGTGGAGACCATAGGGTGGACAAGAAGGCAAAGTAAAAAGTAAGGAAGACAGTGAGAGAGGGAGAGGTACAAAGAAAAGAAACAAACAAAGGAAGGAAGAAACCAGAATATGCGAAAAACCAAAATGACCACAAATGTAAGTCATTGAACCGTCCATCTCCGGATGCAAGCGCAAACGACCCCCTTGAGCGGGAGGGACTCCTTTTAGTCACCTCTTATGATACGCAGGAATACCTCGGGCCTATTTTTACCCCGGACCCACAGGGGGGATTGTCAAATCTGAGCAATGGAAAATGCACACACAAATCAATCAGTACCACTTCACACTGAAAAGGTCACTGTGTAGTGTGGGTTTACAGTATCATTTATCATAGAGCCATATTTTTTCAAAGAGACAGGTGTTTCCGGTCCTGTTATCTGTACCGTCACTGGTAAGTGCTACAAGTGTCTTTAGCTCAACCACATCATTCCAGCTAACCAACAGCATGGATGTGTGGATGGGATCATTTTTATGCAAGATGGTGCAGCTCCGCACACTGCAAATCAAGTTAAGCAGCTGCTGAAGTGCCATTTTGGAAATGCTAGAATTATCAGCCGCCATTTCCCTGCAGCCTGGCTGTCCTAATCATCTGATCTTCATCCGTGTGACTTCTGGCTGTGGGGCTATCTGAAAGATGGTGTGTTCAGTGTTCCAATTGAAAACTTTGCTGCATTGAAGGCACGCATTGCGCAACACATTCTGAATGTGACCCTAGAAACACGGATTAGTTGTGGAACATGCTGTTTCTCAATTTCAACTTATTGCAGAAAACGGTGGTCAGCATATTGAACATGTTTTGCACGTCACACAGAAATTAATAACCCAATTTGATTGATTCATACTTTTTATGCAGTTTTTGGCCTCCGTACAATTTAAAACCAATGTGATTGATGTTTTTTGTGTGGCTTCTGGCCTCAGGACAATTAAAAAATGATTTTTCCCATCCGATGCTATATGACCTTTCCATCATGGATGGGATTATGTAGCTAACAGCATCACACCTGTACACCCATGCACACTGAGTAGTGCAGTTTGTTTAATGTCAAACATACACCTAAGACATTGTTGTATGATTCATTTGTCATTTGTAGTCGAGCACTGTTAAATTATGATGCTTACAGTGCCATCTATTGCTACACTCTGTAACTATTTATTTTTCTTCTTGTCATACGTCTTCCCCCTTCTCCGACAATATTCCATTACAATTTGATGTCATTCTGAGCAGTGGTGTTATTTCTACAGGGGGTTTGAAAGTTTAACTTTAATTGTAATCACCCTGTACATCGAGAGTTTAGTGAAGAATATCAAGACAGAAAAGATACTGACAATGTTTTACATATGATGATGGAAAAGTATGAAGAGCCTGCAAAGATGTGAATTTATGAGTACCATTTAAAACTAACAATATGCTGCATCACAGAATGTACCTGAATACAGATCATTGGTGCATTTGAGTACCCTGTCGTGCTACGGAAGAACTTGTCAAATACAACCACCTTACGTATGGACACTTCGGTTCATGAAAATGCGCGCTCAAGTTATATGGTAAAATTATTTTTGACAACATGACACAATGAGTTCAGTTGTTACTGAAATTGTGTAATGGCTGTCAAAAAAACTAAAATTTCTACCATGCAACATAACAGGTCTATACATTCAGTAATTCCTGAAAGACTAGCTGCAATTGTGACTACAGGTCTCTTTGGCCCACTTCTGAAAACCAAAAGCAAATTTACACAAATCATGATAGTTTTAAATGTTTTCTTTCATAGTGACTGCTACACGCTGATCCTGCAGTCAGTGCATGTAACAGTCTCTCACGCCAATCTCAAGTGATGTTCAGCACAGTTTGTATGCGAGTGCAAAGACAGAAGAATGTCGTCCTGATGCTGAGCATTTTTGTCACTTGGGGCAATACCCCTGCAGCAACGCTGCACCACATTTATTCTTAGAAAAGCAGAGTAATTACCAATTTTTACTCTTTGTTTGAGACTTTCTGTTACCCTTTTTTAAAATACAATGCCTGTTCATAACTTAGTAATGCAGTTTTGAGAGTTAATAAATCTGTTGAAGTTCCATCTCATTTTTTGGTTGAATTGAAGTTTGAGTGCAGGATACTCTCATCCCATCAGTGGTGGCCTGAATAATAATTTTTGCTGTACAGAGTTAACAAACAATGATGGAATCACCAACAGTATCACACCTGGCAGTGCGCCTCCTGCCCGTTTGGCCCTACAATCCCATACTGTGTGGTTTGCTCAGGTGGAGGCAAACTTTCCCTACACTGGAAAAACCACCAATAACACTAAATTTTCTTGGGTCATAAGCCACCTCGACCAATGAAATGCTATGGAGGTCTAAGACATAACAACAGCTTTTCTGATAGAAAACAGCTATGACAGATTAAAGGCAGAGCTCATATATCGTGTAGTGGCTTCACAGGAAAATCGCATTTGCCAGGTATTTACTCAAGAAGAAATGAGTGACAGGAAGCTCTCACAATATCTTCACCATCTTTGCAACAAAGTGGAGATCAGCACTATTCCTGGAAATCTTCTGCACACGATTTGGAGCAACTGTCTGCTGGCCCAGGTGAAAGCTGTCATTGCTATGCAGTTGGACATGTCATTGGACACGGTCACAGAGCTTGCTGACCGCATTCAAAATGCCATCATGCCATGCTCACAGGTCAGTACAGTAACTGTTCCTACCAGTGTTAAGTCCATAACCCCGATGGTGTCGCGTACCGATTATGATGCCCTAGCCGCCAAGGTGGATCTCTTAAGAGCAAAAATGGCAGCTCCGCTGCGGTAATATGAGCTGCTGTAAATGGCGTAGCCAATGATATTCAAGGAGTTGCTCTACTTATCATTCCAGGTCAGAGTCTGGTTCCACAGTTTGCTGCTACCACTGCAGATATGGTGAAAAGGTTAAAAAGTGTACAAGCCCATGCACATTCCCAAATAGGAATGGTGGTCATTAGTAGGCACCACCGACTGCCACAACACCTCTAGGCACCTATTTATAATGAATTGGACTTCAGGAAGGAAATATCTAATACATACAGAATTTGATCTGAGTATTTTACAGAGGAAGTCACTCCATTGCTGCAGGCAATGCATGGAAGCCAACTTGGCAGCTGCTGACAATACTGAAATCCCAACTTATTGTACACGGCATGACAATGTGAATCTAGGCCTCCATAGACAACTTACATGGAATTTCACTGTAGTGGACATGGCTGAGGCAATAGAAGACATCGACTTCTTAGCACATTTCACGCTTTTGCCTGATATATCTAATGCCTGTCTTGTTGCCAGCCTTACAGGTTTGACAACCACCAGATATCATTGTGACACTAGAACCAGTAGTATCGAGCTTCTGCAAGTAGTAGATAAAAGAGTAGCACAAGTTTTTGCAAGATTTTCCAGCCTTACCTAGATCACCAGGAGTGTGACAGCAGGTGTTGCATGACACTGTCCAGCACATTAAAGCTAAGCATGGACCACCCATGTCATGTCACCTATGCAAATCAGTGCCTGGACACCTGACAATAGCAAAAGCAGAGCTTCACCTTACGCTGCAGAAGGGAATTATTCACCTGTCATGCAGTCCATGGCATCAGCATTACACCAAGCCCCTGAAAAAGGTGGCGCCTGGCATCCATGTGGCGATTTCGAGTGCTGAATGCCAGGACTTAACTGTTACCTTGTACCATTATTATGCGACTACAACCACGCCCCTCATGCTCAGGAACATTTAGCATCACTGACTGGAAGAAGACCTGCACACATTTAGCATCACTGACTGGAAGAAGACCTGCACACAGATCCCAGTCACGCCAAAGGACATTCTCAAGATGGTTGCAATTATGCCTTCAGATTGAGTTGAGGTTTATGACATTCTGGTTGCGAAATGCTGCACAGACCTGGCAGCAGTTTGTACATTCCATCTTGCGTGGACTACCTTTCTGCTTTGCATATCTGAATGATGTGTGGTCTATTTAGAAACCAGAGAACAGCATCACAGGCACTTAAGTGAGATTTCTAAACGACTGGAGAAGTACGTTGTGGTTTTGAACACAGCAAAATGCATTTTTGGCTAACCTGAAGTTATCTGGTTCTGCACCACTACCAGAAAAAGTAGAGGCCATATTACAATTGCTAAGGCCTACCACCATAAAAGAGCTACACAGATACCTCAGGATGCTAAATTTTTACCAGTGTCATTTACCATGTACTCCCGAGGCACAAGCACCATTTAATACAGCACTGTCGAGGCACTAAGGGTCAAGGTAATGTCCCTGTGCAATGGAATGAGAGTATGGATGCGGTGTTCAAAGCGTTGAAACACATTCTTGCTCAGGCTACCCTACTCGTTCACCCAAAACTTAACGCTCTGCTCGCCTTAGAGGTTGATGCCAGCCGGTTTGCTATCAGAGTGGCTTTGCAACAAAGGGTAGATGGTGCATGCAGCCATTAGCATATTTTTCACATAAATTTATGCCTTTGCAGCAGTGCTGGAATACGTATGATAGGTAGCTGTTGGCCAGCTACCAATCCATCAAGCAATTCAGGCCACAGGTCGAGGCACTGGATTTCAGAGTTTATACTCATCACAAATGCTGGTATATGCATTCCACAAGAACAGTTACAAGTGCTCACCACGGATGAACTCTCAACTCACGTTTATATACCAATTCACTACAGACTTCCTGCACATTTCTGGATTGACCAACTTGGTGGCTGGCTGCTTATCCACAGTATCTGTTATTTCACAACAACTGAACATGACAGAGCCAGCAGTTGCGCAGCAAGAAGACCTCCCACTACAAGCAATATTAAGTGATGACAAAACTTCGCTAAAATTGCAACTGGTTGACATTCTGGACGAAACCGGCAAGGTCTACTGAGATGTACTGCACAGCAGATCACAACTGTATGTACCAACTCCAATCTGCCGGATAGTGTACAATAACCTGCATAACCTGTGCCGCCCTGGACTGTGCGTGACAGTTAAGCTGGTGTCACAGTGGTTCGCATGCCTGGGCACGGACAGAGATTGCCGTCAACAGACTAGTGTTTGCCCACGCTGCCAGTTATGCAAATCTGCCCGTCACGTGGATGCTCTGATAGGGGACTTCACAGATGTCGGTACGCATTTTGCACGTATTCACCCTCAGATGGCTGTCACTATCTGATGATGATGATGATAATGAAGATGATGACTGACAGGTAAATACACTGGCTGGAAGCAGTACTTACTGACATTTCAGCAGAAACGCTTGCAGCAGCTTTCATGTCAACATGGCTTGCCAGATTTGACTGCCGTCTCCCGATAACAACCGACAAGGGGAGACAGGTTGAGTCTGAATCATTCTCGCCAAGTTCTGCAGATACTTACACCATAAGGCCATGCCCAGCTAGTAATGGCATGCTGGAAAGATAGCATCACACACTGAAGGCAGTACTGTTGCGCCACGAGACCATATGGACGTCCGCACTGCCAGTCATCCTACTTGGTCTGATGACTGCATTTAAACTAGACACCGAGGCTTCAGCATCAGAGCTCGTATAAGGACAGTCACTGCACCTGCCCAGTAAATTCGTAGGCGCAACAAAGGTATGCAATGTTAACGATCAACTGCAATTCCTATATACTCTATTTAAAGCGGTGGACCACATGAAACCAGTGAGCCATTAGGCATGGACAGCACATGACATTTGTGCATAAGGATCTGGACACATGCACTCACGTTATGCTTAGCACCGACGCTGACAAATCACCACTGCAACGACCCTACACTTGAGCACATTGTGTTCTGTGCAGGAGTTTGCATACCGTGGACATCTCATTAATGGCAAACAAGCTACAGTTTCAGTGAACAGGGTTAAGCCAGCCTACAAGAGGCACTGACTACACTGCCAAAGATTTTGAGAAACAAGAAGGGCTACAATCCTACCTCCCGCACCCGCACCACCACCACCACCACCACCACCACCACCACCAACAGCTCAACCACTTCAAGGTGAACCAAAACCCACTCAGGAAGATATGTTCATTTTCCTGTCAGGTGCAGAGAAGCCTTACCATGCTCCGCTATTTCCAATGGGGCTCCTGTAGCAAGTGGTGCACATTGATACTGCAGTTGGTACATCTGATAGTCACTCATGGTATCTCAAATGTCTTTCAGCACAGTTCACACCCGAGTGCTGAGACAGAAGACTGTCATCCTGACAGTGAGTATTTTTGTTGCTTGGGCTTGGTGATAAGCCTGCAGCGATGTGCCACATTTATTCTTAGAATATCAAAACAACTATTACTGGTTTTTACACCTTGTTTTAGACTTTCTGTTACTCTTGTAAAAACAAAAAATATAAAAAATGTCTGTACCGGTCTTAGTAATGTGGTTTTGAGAGTTAGTAAATCTGTTGAGGTTCCATCTTGTTTTTGATTGAACAGAAGTTCAAGCGTGGGATACTGTCATATAGTTATCTGTCCCTTCACCCTAAATATGTCATCCACTCGCCAAGTCAAAAACCAAGATAGTGTAATGGCTGAGATGATGCCACCAGACCATTTCATTAAGATCATATAACCTAAGAGTATTTTCCAGTGTCGGTCACAGTTTTGAAACTCCTTCTTAAAAGGAAATTACATTTAACCAATCTTAATGATCTCTAGTTACTAAAGTGCTTCAAATCTAATCAAACAGTGAGGTGCGAGTTGGGAAGTTTATTCAGAATCTGTTAAGGCAAGACATATAACAACTGGATTGATAAATTATCATATTTTGAATGTTTTATAAACAGTTTATTTCAAATGCCTCCATCTTCAGGTTTCTTTGCCAAGAAGCCAGAAAATATTTTCAAAAAGTATTCAAGACCTATAATCAGAAAACGAGGTGCTAGCCAATAAAAAACTTAAACTGAGCCTAGAAAAGACACAAAATTATGACAAAGGGAGACAAAGAGCACACAACTGGGTAATAAAACATTATTTATACCATTGGAAACGAGATTTTGTTGAAAATGCATATGAAGCTCTTGAAGGAGAAGAGACAAAAAAAATGAAGAAGTAGTTCCATCAAGCACATACTGGGACCTTTGGGATAAAAAGAATAGTGCGTGCACATTGAGTAGAAGTGGAAAACATATGTTCAGGAAAGATTTATGCTCTTCAAGATATAAAGAAATGGTGAGAATTTAGAATCTATGCCTCTCTGGTTGAAGTATCTTTGGTGTTCTATGATTTAACAATGGACACTGACAGTTTGTATGCCATGTAATATCTTCTACAAGAGCTCATGTTATATTTTTACCCTGTTAATGTGTGTGCAGTTCCAGCCAGATACCACCTGTTAATAACTCTGCTAACAGCTTACAAGCCCAGACTGCATATTATACGGCATAACAGTCTAAAAAATATGACATCATTGGATAGCGGAAATTAGCATCACTGAGGGAAATTTGGAATGACATAATCATTGACACTATGTTTTATCCAAATACCAGTTCACTGCCTCCAATTGAAAAACTGATAGTTAAAGAAAACTATATTCGGTGGGAGTTCATTATGCAAACTCATCTAGAACACAAACAACTATGGGATTATGCCAATGGCAAAATAACAGATGAACACAGTACAAGCCAGAATTATACTCTCCATCCATCCATCGACATATATTCATCTGCAAGACATCTCTACAGTTAAAGGGGTTTGGGAAAAGCTAAAGCACGTCTGCAAATAACTAGTATCTCCCGACAAACAGTTACTAAAGACACTGCTGACAACCAGACTTTATAATTGTTCATCACTAGGAGAATGTTTATCAAGGACAGTTTCCACATTGTAAAAATTAAATGGTTAGTGTTTCCAAGTTAAAGAAAACAGATTATGTGTATTCTAATTAGAGGACTACCAGACGAATATAAATCTATGATTATGAGCTTAGAAAATTCATGCTTGTCAATCACAGGAGACACTGCTGAAAACTGATTATGATGATGATGACGACGATGATGACGACGACGACGACGGCGATGCCTGTAATAAACCATCAATTAGTAATACTGTACTGCAGATCAATAAAAAAAGAATGGTATGTTCAGAAAAGGTCCCAGGTGCTACAATTGCAACAAGTAAGGGCATCTGGCAACAAATTTTGCAAGAGCAAAATCAAAAGAAAAATGTCACCAAGACAGCAAGCTACCAGACATTCTTTTCAAATGCAGTAGCAGGACTGAATGGTACAAAGAATCAGGTTTCACCACATACATCCAAATATCCATGAAATGAAAATAATATTAATACAGTGGTAGGATTGCAAGGTTTAATAGCAAATAATGGTAACTTTTTGAAAAAGGAATGGAGGGATCATATGTAGATGTTCTCATGGACAGCAAGAAACGCAAAATTAAAATACAGGATATTTCATACATATCTCGACCAAACACAAATCCACTATATTTCAGTAAAATATATGGAAAAGGCCATTCAATTTTATATGACAGGCAAGGCATTCAGATTTACAACACATCCAAAAACATGGTTACTAGTGCCATTAGTAAATGGAATATACTAACAAGATCAACCATATGACTGGAATTTTGAGGCAAAATCAGTATTGCTGTCAAATTGAGCAGACTTTTAGCATTAAAGGCTGGGTCATCTGCATTCTGAAGAAATGCATGCACAATGCAAAGATCTGGTTAGTCACATTTCATATGAGAAAGCAATTAAAACTCCATGTGCAGCTTGCTTAAAACGCAAATGAGCAGGAGTTCCTTTTTCATTATCTAGCTCTAGACCTGTGTGTTCTTGAGATAGTTCACTCAGATTTGTGTAGGCCAATGCAAACTAAGTCAATTGGAGGGGCCAAAAATACTTCCTTACTTCAATTGACTGCTATTTCGGGAAACTATCTGTTTACACTCTCAAAAATAAAAATCAAGAATCACAGCTAATTTGCAACTAAAAACCACAGTTTAAAGGTAAACTGGAAAAAGGGGTTGCACTCTTTGGACAGGTAGCAAAGAATATGCGAACAATGATATGATAAACTTTTTCAGACAAGAAGGGATCCAATGTCAGACTATAGCAATATCTGTGTCAGAACAAAACTAAGTAGGTGATGTTATCGTTCAATAGCAGAAAAAGCATAATGCCTGCTTTTTGAAGCAAATTTGCCAAATAAGTTCTGGGCAGAAGCAGTCTCCACTGCAGCCTACCCAATGAACAACTCTCCAACTAAAGCATTAAAAAACAAAACTCCAGAAGAAGCTTGGACAAACAAGAAGTTGGAACTTTGACATCAATATTTGGAAGCAAGGCCAACAGGGAGCCAACTGACGAAAATGGGACAAAAAATTATTAAGTATGTCTCAATAGGATACTATGATGAATTAAATGCATACATGTTTTCAAACTGCCACATAATTATAAAACCAGGTATATTACTTTTGACGAAGGTTTTTCTAAACAGTATGAAGAAGAAACTGAGTCACAGGACCCAAGTCAAGAGTTTATCACATTAACGGAATAGAGCAACTTATTTTCGCTTTTACATATCAAGTAGTGACTTAATAACTTCATTATTTTAAGTATTTTTGCTTGGTACTTGTAGTAAATACTTTTACACACTCTATTACTGTTTAAAGTTTGTTTTAGGAATTTTTCACTTTGTATTTTATGTCATCATAGAAATCAAAAGCTACAAGTTTTCACCTGGTCTGGGGGATGTAACATGCTATACTCGGGTGTTGCTTTAGCGTACTACTACTACTACTACTACATTAAATATAATGTGTATAGCAATTATTATTGCTGTGAATACCTGTATCCGCATCTTCTCGGTATCACAGGTCTATGAGACGTTAAAGTGTACTGACAGACTAAGTTCGCTCTGGTGGAAGGAATGAATGAAACTAAGAGAGAGTTTACAGTTGATTAACACACTATTTGTTAACTTGTTCGAGGAAACTAGATCATGTTTCACTGTGTACTGAGGGACAAATTTGTTAATATCCATGAGATTTGCATTAACTTTATTTTTTTTATTAGAGTTAATTGGTGCTGCAGCATTATGATGAGAGTTGGCAGAATCAATTTTTTTACTAGCACATGGCATTTTGTCATTGTGTTAAACTTTAAAAGGCTTGTATAATAAACATGGCGATTTTTTAATCTGTTTCCAAATAATCACATGGTCCATTATCCACCTCCATGTCCACTTCATCAAGAAAACCCACACTGTTAAGTGTCAACATGCAAGAAGGAAACTTGTTTTCATAAATATGGGGGTGTTACAACAGTCAAAAATGTAAGTAAGTTAACAGACTGATTCATTCTTTGTTGCCAATCTAAATGGCATGTTCTTAGCAACGTTTTTCAGTGCAAACTTTATTTCAACATCTTATAATTATATTTTTCCCCGAGACATTTAGTTCTTATCTATGATAATGACTGAAGCAAAAGAAAGGAATTAAAATTTGTGCTGCAGCCGGGGCTCGAAGCCGGGTCTTGTTGCTTGCTAGGGAGAAATGCTAACCACTACAGCACTATGGCTAACATTGCTGCATGAACTTCCCAAGTTGAGTGCTCTCCCCAACACAAATCTCAATTCGTATTTTCTGGTTATTTTCCCTTACATTGTCACTATTGCCAGGGGTCTCCGGCAGTGGAACAGCACCCCAGTGTTGGACATAATGGGAAATTCCTGTACCATAGGTGATCTTGTAGATCTTATAATTATATTTTTCCCTGAGACATTTAAGTATCTTCTTCTTCTGCTTCAGGCATTATCGTAGATAATGAAAATCCTACATTGCTAAGTTCACAGCTCAGGTTTGCTAATGGGTGTAGCCAACCTATCAAAGGTGTTGAATGTGTACTTCCAAACTTTCATTACTGTGAATGGAAGTAAAAAGCAGGAAGATTAGAGTTTAATATTCTGTCAATGTCACTACAAATGTAGAACAGGCTCTAATTGAGGAAGAAAATCAGATAAGCCTTTTTCAAGATAACAACTCCAGCATCTCCCTTAAGCAATGGGATAGCTGGAGGGGAACTAGAACTGGCATCTTCCAAAATCCAAGTCCAATGTCATCCCAGTGCACTACCAACTCAGTGTGAATAGTTATGTATTATACAACAAATGACATAAATATAGTTGCATTCAAAATAATATTGTATTATTACTAAATTTATCAAAACCAAAAGAAATAAAATTATGGAAAGAATATTAACAGATTAAAGTGGCAGCTTGGTCTCCTTACAGTGGATGTTTGGAGAAAAATGTTACACAAATAAGCTGATGAGTGCCTCTGTAGTCTAATGCTTAGCTTCACTACCTTCATTGTGGAAGGACCTGGGTTCAATTCCTGCTCAGATTTTTTTCTGAGGTAGGGAAGTCTGGAATGGTGTTCACTCAGCCTTGTGATGCCCAGTGAGGAGCTGCTTGAATAAAGAAGCAGTAGCATCATCATCTTGATTCATCTACTAGCAATAATAGCTGGAGGAACTGGCTAAAAAGCTGATCACATGTTCCAAAATCATATATGGCTCCTCGTACTGCCTTGTAGGCAGCATTTGGCTAATCAGTACACGTGTAAGGCCTAAACTGTGAGTGTGAGTGGTATTTTAAATATGCTCATCATGGATGATATATTACTTGTTGATTGAGGAGTCCAATAACACAGCAATGCCACACAAATTTACAAGTAAACAGTGGTTCATCTTTCATATACTGGTGAACTAGTATCATGGTCACAACTGACAAAAGTACAAGCCATAATAGTAAGCAAAAGGTGTAATTTACTGCCAACAGGATTGATAACAAAATAAATAACCAGAAGAGTAAAAATTGTCTGGAGTGCTTTTTGGTACACTGAACAGAACTTTGAAGACCAAGCTTCTCATGTACATCAAATGGAAAATTCACAGTCAGAGTGTGTTACCAGTTTTGAGTTATTGCAGTGAGAAATGAATTTTAATGCAAAAATCATTAAAAATTGAGGGTTTCTCAGTAACGGAAAGATATATGTTAGGTACTGCTCGGGGAGACACAAAATCAAACAAATAGATCTCGGTAGCAGACCAGAGTGGAAGGCATAATTATGACCATAATGAAAAAAGTAAATGTTGCTGCACTGGACATTTAGTCAGTAGAACGTATGGTAAATTGAGCAAGGTAATCCTTGGCAGATTCAAAGTGAGAACACACGACCGAGATGACAACATAAAGGTTGGTGGGCACACTATATTAGAAAACAGGGAAAGGTTTTGTCAAAGGCTGTAATGTATGGAAAACTCTACAGGAGACCTGGGTCCAGCAGTGGATGTCAAATGGCTTATAATGGTACTACCAGAGAGATGTAATTTGCAGTAGGGTGGGAAATGCAGATGTCTTGTTTTTATTCTTATATTAACTTCCCGCTCTCTACATTCATTTTTCATGATACTAGATCCTACAGATATAGCATTTTCTGAAATACGAGACAGTGCAGCCACTTGGGCTAGAATTATCACAGGCCTTGTCAAGTAAAAATTTAGTGTATATTTAAGTGAATGAGGTATGAGTGAAAGCAATGTGGGTGAAACCCTATATCTGCACTCCTTGAAAAGACAAAGGCGGACTGCGGAGTCCCGTGCTCGATCCTGCAGATTGATGCCACTAAGAATGTTTCAGAACCTCATATCTTAACAAGCACAAAGGAAGCTTAAAATTTAGCTACGGCCACTGGGACACAAGATAATGAGGAATTGTACACTGCCACCTCTAATCCCTAACCCAACAGTATGCTGATGGTGCGAAATTCTTCGAGTGCTTCCATTCAAACTGACTATATACGGTTCGTTCATAATGTAGTAGATTATAGTGCATCAAATACGTAATGACAGAAAACAGTATTATTCCTTTTTGAAAAGCAACATTTTTTTCCTACACAATCTTTCTTCAGCAATCTCTATGTTACTGCGCAACTATCCTGTAACACGGTAACAGTCACAGTTGCTATCTAACAACTTACAGGATGGAGGAGAGTATTTTTTTTTTTAATTGTTTAAAGTGTCCGTGGTACACAGTTTTATATTATATATAAAAAGTTATACAAGATCAAGGCTGATAAAATGTGTTCACACTCCAGTACAGAAAACCTACTTGAAAAGCTTATTGCCAAAGTGCAAAGCAATTCACCAAGAAACAGAAGCTGTTATCACTTACAGATACTGGAGACCTGGTTAGAAGTGGGGAAAAAGCTGTTTTCTCTGACAAGAAGATAAAATATTGTGTTGTATGCAGCTGTCAGATCCCAAGCAGATGCAAAAAACTGTATTTTACTGCAAGGTTGCTAGACTCGCGCACAAAATCCAGACAGTCATCCAACAGAATGTTTAGAAGTTTATCATATTTTACATATATACAAATAACACACAATCTTATGCAAAATTCTAAGATTCTTTAATTTAAAACTGAAGACGTCTGCAGGCATGTACAAGTGCACATCTGTGGCTGAATTCTAAGATGGAGTTGTAGGTAAAACAAAAAAATTGCAAAGGGTTAATGATGTCTTCACCCTTTAACTGCTCTGGATGTGTTAACGTGCACCACCAGTCCTTCTACTCTACGTGTAGACACGTTCAGAGTACCAGGTAGAAGGACTGGTGGTGCGTGTAAACACGTTCAGAGCACACAGGGACAGTTACAAAGGCACGCGTGTTAACACATCCAGAGCAATTAAAGGGTTAAGCAAATAGCATCTAGAGACTAGCAAGAAACAATTCAGTCACGTACCAATAGCTATCCGCTACTACCTAGGGCCACGCCGTTTAGAAGTGCTTCTCACAGCTTTTTAAGTGGGTGTAAAAGAGGATTCACAAAGTGAAAATGACAGATGAGTTGGTCCCGTAGCTGTTTAGTTGTGTTAAGATCCACACAGTTTGTGGGGAGATGTAATATTCTGTTCACTCACTCTTCCAGTCATACATGAACACTTTCACACTGTGGTGATGTGCGTAGTCTTGATGAAAGATCCAGCCCTCCCTAGAGAGGCTAATTATCACATACAAGTGAATATGATTTCCAAGAACAGGGGGATATCAAAATCAGTTAAGAGCATTTTGCCCATACTTTAATGTTCACAGTGAATGGCACAAAACATATTTCAAACGACAATAAAGTCCTCTGAGCCTTGTCATCTCTCAGCTCCGGTTGAAGAGTGAGTGTTTACCAACATATCTTGCATGACATACGGATCTCCATCAATTCTATGATGCAGAAAATAACAACTAGGAAGGCAGCACACTTGGCAATCAGCAGAAGTCTAGTTTCAGTACTACTGTGAAAACTTAATTTATTCCATCAGTGTACCTATATTACAGGGGATGCAGCCCTTAGACCCCAAATGATAAGAAATTTTATTTATTCTTGTATACAGTCCCACTTTCATTTTGTCACAAGTCTGCTTGTTCTGGCACCAAATACGATCACCAAGCCATCCCCTGACTTTTAGTCATCGAAAGACCTATCTACCTATCTATCTATCTATCTATCTATCTATCTATCTCTCTCTCTCTCTCTCTCTCTCTCTCTCTCTCTCTCTCTCTCTCCCTCTCCCCCCCCCCCCCTCCAACCGCACACTTGTCAAAGATATGTTAGGGCCCACTGCTACACTGTCACAATAGACATAATTTTCTTTGCCACTAATGACTTAATGTTTGGTTACAGAACATACTTCATGAATTTTTATCAATTATGATACAAATATATTGACAAATCGATTGTTTTGTTTCTGTTTCACGCTGAACAAGAAGAGATCAGAGCAAGACAACTTTGTCTACTATGTTGGGAACAGATCATTGCTCCATGAAGCAGAGCATCACACTTAGCCAAAGCCCAGAAACCACAAGAAGATAATGGCTGTTTTATTATAATTTACTGTGATAGTTATTTAAACATTGCAATTTTTAAAAAAAAGAAATAATACTGAAAATGACTTGCACTACGGAAATTAAAGTAACAAAACCAAAAATTAAATGTTGGAAATAGTTGTCTGCGTATTATGGAAATACAAGGTCCAGGCACACTAATGTGATCATCTGTCAAAAATCTGGATAACCATTGTTGTAGCGCGAACAGGTAGGAAAAAGAGTAACAGAGTAAGGAGGGTATTGAGAAGGCTGTGAAGCCATGCCATTTCCAGTGTCATTGTCAGCTGTTCTAGGTTTCCAAGTTTAGGACCCATGGTGTGAACACCTCGATTGAGATGGTTTGATATATTATTGATCGGGTTTAAATCCAGGGAGTATGGTGGCCAGGGGAGTGTGGTAAACTCGGCCAGGTCCTGATGGTAGATGCCTTTGTGCCGAGGAAAAACACATTGTATGAAGGGTGGATATGGTCCCCAAGGTTAGATGCACACTTATGTTGATCCACTGTGCCTTCAGAATGACGAGATCATCCAAGGAATTCCACACAACATTTCCCCGATAATAATGCGCCTTCCAACAATTGTTGCTGGGCCATTCATGACCACGGCCATCTGTCTAATGGACAAACTGGATGTCCAGTTGTGGTATTTGCATGCAAATTCCAGTCTTTGTCACCGATGAACAGTAGTCAGCTTGAGTGCACAAAATAGGCACCTGATGCGAAGGCCCACACACAGCAACATTTACCGTATGGGCATTGAGGAGACACTGTTGGTAGCCTCTTAGTTCATCTGCGTGGCAGCTATCCAACAGTTGCACTTCTATTCAACTGTACACTCCACACCCGTTGTTCACCCCCGTCGTCTATGGCCCATGGTTCACCAGTGGCCTCTGTGCCATTCTGTCTGCAATGTATACTTTCACCACAGCAACATGCGAACAGTTTACAAACTTAGGCATTTCAGAAATGGTTCCACCCTTGGCCCAAAAGCCAATCATCGTGCCCTTTTGGACATCAGGTAAATTGCTCAGCTTCTGCATTTTGACAATGACTGAACTCTATTCCACATCCCCATGACACGCTTTATATACCCTATTATTGCTGCCATCCGTCATCTATGAATGGTTATTGCACGTTAACATCGAACACAGACATTGGTCACATTAACGAGGCAGGACTGTGTATAAGAGGTATTGAACACTGGCAACAATTCAAATATTATACAGCTTATTAAAAAGAAAGAAAAAGTGATATACCAGCACTGAATCTTTTTTATAACAGCTGTCCTAGTCTCTGTATAATTACAACAAAATTTTTCGCCCACAAGAACCTTCAGTAAAACAGTATAATCTGCAAAATATGATGTTTATGTTATGCACATACATGGTCATATAGCTTTATGGCATATCACAGATTTTTTGTGAAAAAGACAGGACAAAATAAGGTATCCAGAGACAAACAACAGGGAACAATAATATCAAAACCACAAGAAGAAGAAAGAAGAAGCACTAACTGAAGAGGGAGATCTGATTAACTTGTACACATGGAGATGTTTGGCGGGAGGTGGAAGAGCAATGGAGTGATTCTGTAGCTATCACCAGAGTGTTTTGAAGTCTGTGGCTTGAATTCACTGACATTTACAACATGCAGGGAATCTGTTCAACAACATGGAAACAGGAGTACAGGCAAGTCAGCACACAGACAGCAGTTGGGGACCATGCAAAACAACGAGATGTTCAACTGAATTTGTGAATGGTGAGTCATGAACAGGGCCTGCTGTTTGTAACTAATCTGAATGGGCTATAAAAACATGAGAATTGGTACTGCAAGGATTAAGTAAATAGCAGTTAACAATAATCAACATGTAATGAGAGTGGAAATAGTTGAAATTAAACTGTTTTAATTCCGCATTTAAATCCAAAGGTGAAGCCAGAAGATATAAGCACTTCACTAAATAAATGTTACAAGTTGCTCTAAATGGTAATAAAAAGACTACAAAAGATAATAATAAAATACTGACAAGGAATATAAAATATTTATTAAAGGCTAACAATGAAAAACTGACAGGAAACCTAATAAAAAGACTAAAGAATTATCAGGAAACTAAGGAAGTTATTGAAATTTTAGAAGATAATGTTGCAGGGTGCACCGAAGACTTAACAGACAAAGCAAATGCTAATAATGTGTGGATGTATCGCACTCACAGTTCAAGACTCACATTTGAGACTCTTAGTGAAACAAAGTATAAATCACATCACTAATGATTTAAATGAAACTCATGTATATAATGATATCACTAAGATTACTGAGGATTTAAAGAAAGAAGGGTGTGGTAATACTGACATAACCTCCCTGGCCTCAACCTTCACCTGTCCCTGTCCTCTACCTGTCTCTATCCTATTACCTGCTCCCACTCCAGTCTCACGCATATCTTCTATCCCCTGTATAGCCCTTTCCATTTCTGCTTCTCTCCTCTCCCTTCCCCAAACATCTCTGCTGATGCTGCACCTAGGAGGGCACTAACCCGTCCCTGCCACATCACTGCAAACTGCCACAGGCAACGATAGAGCATCTTCCCCTGCCCGTACTTTGCTGTTCCTCCCCTTTCCCACACCACAATTCTTCTGTACCCCTACTGCTTTACCAAGCTGAGATCTCTGGTTACCACAGTGCCCAGAGATGATGAGTGCCAAATGTAAAAGGTACTCAGAGTGCTACACAATCCATCCTGTATGTAGTGAGTAGCAATCTATCCTCATTCATATTGCTAAAGGGAGTAAAGATAGACATTTAGAAACAACAGGACGGATGCATAACAGGCATGGAAAACAAAATACAGCTAAGACAGAATGATATGGACTATTAAAAAGCCAAGTGCAAATGCACAATAAAAATCTAAATAATTGAAAACAAGAATATTTTAAAGATTTATTGTGAACTGGCATAGTGGTGATGAAAGATACAGATTTGTCCCATCTTCCTGAAAGTGTTGAAGGACAGCTACATAGGATAAACATAGTGCTGTCTGACCTAAATATAGCAATCTCTGGCTCAGGAATTTTAAATGGATCCACAATGATTTGTGGTGGAAAGTAATCAAGTGAAAACTGAGATAACAGAGAATCTATATTACTAAAATGCTATTCTGGAACCTGGTACCGGTCGCACTATAAAGGTAACAAAAATTCTATTTTCCACATTTTTGCATGATTATTGACTGAATTTAACAATTTAAAATGCTGCCATAATCTAATCATTAAGAAGTATAGTCTGACTTTAAAAGTTCAACACAATAAGACAAGTATATCAATTACAAACTGTAAGTTTGTCTCGAGGTGGCCTGTGTGTAAATACAGGGCTATGAAGGACATTCACATGTCCAATGGCTGTTTGCACAAAAAGCAGTCTAGCAATTTATTGTACCAAGCCTTTAAAAATGAATGATTATGACGGAAAATAGGTATGAGAATTCTTGATACATATTATGCCCTCGCATAAGTGACAGGTACTCCAAATTTGCTATGAAATGACATTACAGTACCATGCAGAAAGAATTTAAAGATTTACTATGCAATGAAAGAACAGAAACTTACAACAATCGACAAATGGGATTTGTTGTCCTGTACATCAAAACCACTTTGCGCTAAATTTGTAGGCATGGAGCACATGAAAAAACTGGTGATATGAATAGCAGTATTTCTGCAGGCACATGCAAGGTGTCAGCTGCAACAGTTTTTAATGGAACCAAACAAAGAGTATGGACACTTTATATATTACTGCAAAGTATGTTGGTTCAGTCAAATGGCATGCCTGCAACAATTTTTCAATTTAAAACTTGCTATTGTTGAATTTATGAATAAAAAAGGAGTGCAGGAATGAAAATTTTAACATCCGGAATTGATTGCAGATGTCACATTTTAAATAGACTTGACTGCACACTGTCCACTGAAAGATACAGCAAGGTGGTTCGCATTGCTTTCCTCGGGTAGTTTCATGTCTCCATAATAAGGTCGCAAAAGTTCTACAATATTTCCAATCAACATTTGTGTGTTAAAGATGTTTTTTCATTTACCAAACTAAATAAGTTGTGATTACATGGTAATCTGAGTGTAAAAATATGTGAAATTATCTGTGATTGTCTGTATGCTGACAGTTTGTACCACATATAAATTACATGTCTTCAGTGCAACAAAAATAATTCACTGAAAATTTCTTTTGTTTTTGATTGATGTTGTTGAGAAATGTGAAATATTAATTCAAGTCATACACACCGCAGCATCATTGCTATTTAAAAGGGGCACAATCACAGTTTTTTCCCTCCTTGCGCTGAGACAGAGTGGTGTGATGTGGTGGTGGGGGAAATGTGCCAACCAGGATGAACGCTAATGGCACTCATGCCAGGGCACAGCCCATGTGCCAAATTCTTCACCACCCCTGCACTACAACCTCACTGAGCAGTGGAACCACTGGTCAATGAGATGCCAGCCAGGCATGATGTTTCTGGGTCTCGAACTAGTAACGTCTGGAGGAGGACACTTCCTGAGTGACATCGCCTGACACTCCGGCCAACAACAATGGTTGGTTGGTTTAAGAGGAGGGTGATGGGGTGGGGTGGGGTGGGGTGGGGTGGGGGGAGGGACCACATTGCTTAGTCATCGGCTAACACCAATGGTCCCAAGTTTGACGCGGTGCATTTACTTGTCCTTGCCTGCCACTGCAGGCCAGCCATAAACTCACAGGCCGCCAAGATTCTCCAACTTTACATCAGAAAGTCCACTCTCACTGCAGACTGTGTTACGCTGCTGCAGTGTCCACAGCCATTGCCTGGTTTTCAGGACATAGACATCGACCTCTTGAATGGAAGATGTGTTTCATAAAGAATGGTGTTATTGAGTGGGCATTTTTGACTCTGCATTTGCCTTGGTATTGGAAGAGAGAGACGTGGTGACCCACAGTCAGGATAGAAAAGAAATTTTTACCAAGTGTTACAGTTGTCGGCAAATGAGTCACATATGGCAGGTATGCTGTGAGCCATAATGTATGAAATGTGGGTGGACAGGACATCTGGAACACAACTACAGGCAAAATCCTAACAGCAGACATGATACGTGGTCATGAGGTGTGAATAGTAACTCACGTTAAATGGCAACAAGGGCTCTAGACCTACAGCATGGCACTACTAGAGTGTGTGCAGTGGTAGAACTTTACTTATGCGGCTTAGTGGATGGGAAGAAACATAAGTTTTTATTGGACATGGGTTTGCTTAGACCCCATGGGGATAAGAGCACTGGGTCCACCATCATGTAGGTTAAATGGTATGTGTGGAAACAATGTGAATTTTTTGGGTTCAGTGGAATTGAGTTCCTGGATTGGTGCAAAAAATTTCAGAGTCTGCATGGAAATTTTGCCTCATATAGGCAATGGTTATTCCACAATCCTAGGATTACAGATTATGTTTCTTGCTTTGACATCACACTGCAATCAATTTAGAACAGCATACAGTAGAGCTAGATGGTACACTGTATGATTTGTGTGCTATAGCTGAGAACACCAAACTGCCACAAGGCATGCCCCAGACGTAGAGTGAGCCACTTAAGCTGCATTTACAATCCTTTGGAATAGACTCACGAGACTGAATTCCACAAGGTGAAGAGGAAATTACTGTTAGTGAGCATAGGAACCAATTTGCTGGTAAATGTATTGTGAGTAGTAGAGACACTAAATGGAGAAGAAGAGTTAGTAATACAGCAAGGTGTTTCTTTCACAGGAGTATTTTATGTATAGGAACTGAATGATGACCAGGTACTGCCTCTCAGAATAGATAACTTTGGACCATGGACATAGATTTGTCCAGGGGGTTAATGGTCACTAATTTGGAGATTTTATATGAATATGATTAGGACAGAGAAAATTCAGAAAGTATGCTTTAGCAAGCGGCTAGTTTAGCTGTGTAACTGGAGATGGTGGCACTCTTGGAAGGCGCAGAGAGGATAGTAATGGAACCGTTATTTTTAGAATGTGTGGATCTATTTAATCCTACGGGACATTACCAGAGACTCCAGTGACACAGCACAGAACCCCAACTGGAATAAACTACCTGTGTATTGTAAACTTTAGAGAATAATACAGCATCTGCAACAAGTAATGGAAGAGTTTATTAACTAACATTATTGAGGCGGGAGCAGTAGTGGTGATCATTCCAAAGAAGAGTATGAATGGGACAAAGGCGTACCGTTTTTGTTGTGATTGTCAATACCTTAATAGCTGTATGGTTATATAAGGCATAACATCCTTAGGCGATAAGCCACTTGCAATGCAACAACAATTTGTCATGCATGACTGAATGTTATGTAGCAAACGAAGTTCTGATGTCAAGCTGCAGTACCTGCTGCATAGACATCATCTGCTAGCAATCCTTGAGGATTATAGAACAACAAAAGAACATCTAGCCAAACAATGTTGGTGGCAAACACGTAAGTAGGGCATGGACTAGTATGTGAAGGACTGTGTACCATTATGCAATGAGCAAAGTAAAGTCATCAGCATACTCTGCTGCAGAGATTATCAGGTAAGTTATTTGAGATGATTGGTTTGGACATCTTAGGTCCTTTTGGGTAACCATCAGTAGTAAATTGTTGTGTGTCAATGATAATAGGCGCCTTTTCACACTACTCAGAAGTGATAGCTCCTCAAAATCAAAACATGGCACTGTGGCATACGAGCAACAGTCAATAATTGGTTATTAAAGTTGGCTGCTACAGGGGGACCTAGGTACTAACTTCATGTGAAATTACTGAAGCAACTCTGTTGTTTGTTATGAATTCGTAAATTAAGAACAATGAATGAAAGGGACAGGTTCACCCAACAATTGGCAAGATCAAGAGTCACTATGCAACAGTCATCAAAATTACTTGCTTACACTGTTACACTATTTGCAGCTTACAATTAAAAGATTCACAAGAGTATTGGCCTGTCACCAAACGATGTAGTGTGTGGAAAAGAAATGGAGAATTTGTGTGGAATTTCACGAAGACTTTATAGATAGTATGGAGCCAAGAGCAGAAATCAAATATGAAGGCTCTGGATTGACAGGAGCGAATGGGGCAACAATATGCCATGTGGGTGGTGGTGGTGAGTATGATGATGATGATGATAAGTCCTTACACCTGAAGGAAAAGACTAAAAAGTTTTATGCTCATTACCACGGTCTGTACCACATGGTCAATTTTCTACTCAAACGACAGCCATCCATTTTGGGCATATTGGACCCTTTCAGGGGTGTGTTGGAGGCTGTACGACTATCACTGGGACTGAACCAAAAAATAGCAGAAGGGCTAAAAAAAGAAAAAATCGTGCAGCACGTGAGCAAAACAGCCCCTCATAATCAGTACATACATATAACAACCTAGACTTGGGCCAAGATAAAGAAGATGGAGAGAAAACTACAAGAATTATTGATAGGAACAATGGAAGCAATCAGTGGGAAACATATTTTGTTATTAGTTACTTAGTGGATAAGACTAAAGTCTGAGATTTTTGCTTTACTTACAGCTGTTCTTTTTTTTACATCTGTAACTAATTCTTTGGAAATTGCAGCATGGACTGGTGAGAAGAATAACACAATTGCACTTAAAGTAGGCGTGATTGGTACAAGGAATATATCTGTCATGGAAAAACTGTAAATCATGGTAATTATGCAGGCTGAAGATTCGAAACACTAGTAGAGAAAGTAACTTACTTGGCATGTAGTGTAGTGTTGGAGAGAACATGGCAGTTGAATGGTTTTGGTTTGCAGTGATTTTTGCATATGTTCCTTTCAGGATAGGGCAGAAAGGAAGCAGTGCTTGGTTATTACACTGACAACAGCTGAACAGCGGCACCAATGCCAGAAGCAGCAGGTTCTTATACACCCAAACTGTCATGGTGACCTGCGAGTTAGCACTATTTTTTGGGGGACAGATGCACAAGGATGTCAATGGGACGTTTAGATTAGATTAGATTTACTTTCATTCCAATTGATTCGTAGTGAGGAGGTCCTCCAGGATGTAGAACATGTCAGAAACACAACAATACATGACAAATATTTAAAACTCAAACAAATAAGCTGATGTACTATTCCACAGGTCCCAAGTGGCATGGTCGTCATTTTTTAATGAAAGCTATATGAAAAACATTTTACAAATACTAATGCACTGAATTTAAAATAAAATTTTTTTTAAATTTATTTATAAGGTAATAAACGTGTACTACAACTGCTACAATACTTACTTACAATGAACTCATTACTGCACTGAACTGGCACAGAAGTTAAGAGTCCTTGTACCTGTACCCATCCATATTTTCAGAAAGTAGGACTGCATTGAGCTGTATGATCTAGTCCGCACATGCGGATGGATATGTGTGTGGGCATGCGAGTGTATACCTGTCCTTTTTTCCCCCTAAGGTAAGTCTTTCTGCTCCCAGGATTGGAATGACTCCTTACCCTCTCCCTTAAAACCCACATCCTTTCGTCTTTCCCTCTTTCCTGATGAAGCAACTGTTTGTTGCGAAAGCTTGAATTTTGTGTGTATGTTTGTGTGTCTATCGACCTGCCAGCACTTTCGTTTGGTAAGTCACATCATCTTTGTTTTTAGGTATATTTTTCCCACGTGGAATGTTTCCCTCTATTATATTCATATGCTTTATATTCAAAATACATATGTACTGTATAATTAATTAACACACACACACACACACACACACACACACACACACACACACACACACACACAGGGGAGGGGATGGGGGCCAGAGGATATGTTTAGCAAAAATCTCGAAAATTTCTTGACCGATTTCATATTAAATGTTTACCTGATTTTCTAATAAACATTCATACGTACAAAATTATACCGCATATAACAAAAATCTTGGGAAGTTCTTGACTGACTAACTTCTAATTTTTACATGGCACTTGGATGGACAAAATCTATATACTTTTTTTTTAAAAAATGTAGAGGTTACTGTTAAAGCTGAATGTGAGGGAAAAAAATGCAGTGCTGTGAAAATGTGCAGTTTAATTTTCTTCCTGACAGCAAATTTTAACCACATTAGAAAGGCATTTAAAACAATAGACAAATTGTTTCTCCCATGTATACTCTTACTCTTTAAATATACATAATTTAAACAAAAAATGTGTATACAACTATGTGTTGTTTTGTTCTCCTCGTCACATTCAGTTTTAAAAGAAAACACGAAAGTCGTATGTATGTCTCACCACCCTATGATTAGAATACTGCTACATAATCTATATCATGTGAAACTTTGTAATACTACTCATTTGGAGATTTAATTATGTGAAATACTGCTACTGAAGCTACTATCCTCACAGATTCAGTATCAGGAGAAATCACTAATACCCTGTATACCAGTGACCCATTTATGTTTTTGTTGGCTATAACAATAAACAAGGCTCGAGGTCGTCAAGAAGGTGTGAAGAGGAGATGGGCAGCAAGGGAGGAGGGCAGGAAATGGACACAGAGAGAAGGAAGGAGGAGTCGGACACAGAAGGGAGGGAAGAGGAGATGGAGAGAGGGAGGGGGGAGAAGGAAATCGGGACATATATCTAATACCCACACATATTTAGCAATCGCGAAACATTTCAGGGTTCACTAGGTTTCAATAATTTAATGTAAAGGCTCAGGAAAATGGGCATGTCTTTAACTGAATGGCAATAATGAAATCTTTGCTATGATACAGTGTCCCAACCTTCCACCCACACTTAGCAGAAGAAATGGAAGGAAAAAATGAACTGTATAATTTTGAATGAGGCTTTAAAGCAGTATTAATATACTGAGTCTCTACTGCAGAAACAGCTGCATAGTTTATTTACAATAACAAAATTGTTCTGCAGTCAATTAGGCTACATGACCTCAGGTTTTCTCATAAGATATTAGTTTGCACATAACCAATCTTATAGTATTTACACAGATATTGTGTATATTTTTAACTCACTAGTTATATTTAAAATGATAAAGCAGATAAAAGAGCTTGATATTTGTCTATAGCTGTTGTCATTTGTGTTATATTATATACTGGAGAGATGTGTAGAAATGCCAACTTGTAGTAATTTAGTAATCATTGTATACGTATAGCTATTCTTCTGAATCAAAAACTTATAATGTTGCCATGTGACTAGTAAATAATAAATATACTTATGAAGCTCATAAGTAATCAATTATCAATGCCCTGAACCATATAAATAGTTGTTGGTGGTGCAGGGACAGAGTGCCAGTTGAGATTTGTTAACAGGCACCTACAAGTTATCCACATGAGAATCAAAGATGCCACTTTTGTCATACAAGCAGAAACAAGAAACGATTTAATCAATAGTTGGTGATACTGTAGTAAAGCTTGTTAATAACAACAGTGTATGCAATACTGTGACAGTATCATAAACTATGCTCCGCACATTCGACCACTTAGTTGCCATTCAACCACTTAGTTGCACACCTAAAGCTCCTCTTGTTGTAAACAGTTCAAAATTGCCTGGTGACTATAAAATCTATACCTCTCTCTATACTTTTAAAATTATTTTTTAAAATCAATTCTTGCTAGTAGGACTAAGTTATGTTTTGGAAATGCAATATTTTCAAACTTCCTATAATATATATGTTATTGGTTGGATGCTACTTAATAAATTAAATTAAGTTTGGAATGTATTTCCAGTACTACACTAAGAAGAGAATTCCAAGAGCAGATGTCTAACAAGTAGTATACTCAACTATGAAACACTACTCTTCCACATTTTAAAATACTTTCTGTAAACATACACAGCTTTTACACAACTAATAACATACCACTAAGTGAGGTTGAGCTTTCCTGGCGTGGAGTACCAGTACTAGTAGCAGTAGTTGCAGGAGGAGGCCAGTATGTTTTTTTGGGCACTGGAACCCATGACGTTCGATCTCCTTCAGTTCGGTGTGATAATTCCAATATGAATTTACCATCTGCAATAAAGTACGAAGTCATTCTAACATTTCTTTATGCACATTGCAATATGAGTCCTACTTCAGTAAGGCTTCTTTACCAAGTCTTGGACTAACCAGTAACATACTCAATTAAAAACAGAATGTACTGTTTGAACCATTACACATTATTCTATGCAAAATTTACCAAGTCTCTGTAATGCACAGAGGACCATGACTGGATCTCAGAATAATACCGATTAAATGTTATATTTGCTGTGTGATAAACATGTTTAAACTGAATTGCAATAAGAAATAAAGGCTAGATGTTTCTCATGAATTTTTGAACTGACAACATCCAGTCTGGATTAGATCCGACCAAGACTAACACTGTAAGTTATAGAAACAAGGATGATTTCAAAACAAGATACATAAAAACTTATCCTAAATGCTGAACTCATAATTAGGATCTAGATCATAACAATTCAAAGTCCTTACTGACTGGAAAAATGAATTGCAAAAGAACAAATCTAGTTTCAACGATTTGACCACAGATCTTGCCAAGCATAATAAGGAGAACAACCACGGGCATGAAAAGACTGGAGCAATATATGACAGAGAGAAGTAGTGACCTGTTTGTAAATAATACACCATTAATAGTAATTTGTTTGTGTGGCATTAATGAAGGGCACTTAACTTTCATTTACCACTACTAGAAAAACATCACACTGACATTTCACTCAACATACTTAGCAACAAAGTTGTTGCTAATCATTTGTTATTAAGCAGCACTAACACTTAGGTCCAAAACATCTCCTTTTTGAATTGTGAATGATGTGAGCAGAAATAAAAAGTGAAAATTGAGAGCGGAGGTACATGATGTTTGCAAAATTTCAAATACAGTTTAAAAAAATTCTACACATTTTTCACACCAATGTTGCCCAACCCATTTGCGAATTAATGTCCTGTGTGGAGATCTTAGATCTAAATAATTACTGGACAACTGTCAGATGATTACTTAGACTGCAACAAGGATAATAATATGTATGGTAAATTGGCAGCCAACATATGTTGCACACCAAACCTTAAATATGCTGTCAGGACAACAACAATATGTTTCTTGCCATGAAGCAAATAAACAGTGTTCAGAAAGTATATAATCGTGCATGGTTGTTTTTTTTTCCTAAAGTGTCAAGTCCTACTTGCAAGGAGGCATAAAAAATAAAACAAATATATCTGAGGAATACCTAACAATACCAACTAATAAAACTGTGTCTTGTATAAGAGCTAAATGTGATGGAAAGGGAAAGCAATGGGTGCATGATGACTGCTGATTACTTATTTTGATAAGCCAGACTCTGGCAATAATATGCTCCTCCGGTGACACTGCTTGGTGAAAAATAACCAGATAAAACACCACAGGGTTATTAACAACGAAACTGTCACAATAGAGAAACATTGCTTCAAAGAAAGCTAACCTGATTTTTTTTTTTTTTAAAAAAAACAGAGAGTATGTTATTTCCCTCACTGACAAAGGCTGACCGTTCATGCAAAAACACCCACGATCAGCGTAAGAAGCAAGTAACGAATCATAGACGTCAAAATGCACAGGATGATGCTGTGCTGGTTACTTGCAGTATCAACTGCGCTGTCACTGTTATGAATGGTGTGTTGTCACAATTGTGTATCAGTACACAGGCTTCAATATTATGTTTCCATATATTTAAAGCATTACTATCATTTATAAACATAAAACTAAAATATCAAACACGGTTTGCCAAATAGTCTGGAGAGAAGCAAAATAATTTTGAATTACCCTTAAAAAATTTCAGTCTACCACCTGCGATACCGCAAGATTTATCAGCTTCGCTGGTTGAAGAATTGGGACTTTGGGTTCCGTCGATATCTCCGGCTGAATATCCTCTTTTGCTGCCACTGGGAATATCTGGACCTCCATTCACGCTTCTTTCCTCGGTCATTTTGGCACATGATGCAAATGAATTTTCTTGCACTCGCATCTCTTTTATTCCACTACATTACGGTAATCACTTCGGCCTTAAATAAACAGAATAATAGCTGCCCCGACGTCGGGCTGCTACGAAGCACAGCTCCATCGTCTGGTATGTAGTAATGTTTCTTCTTTACTCCATGTTCATTCCTCCACCTGCTGCGAATGAATGAAAATCGTTCTGTTTATTGTTTTCGTACCATATCTAAACACGAAATTTGTCGGTATACGAAAGAACTAACTAGGGCACATCATATAAATGTATAACTTTACATCCTTCAACGATAAGGCAAGTAACCTAACGCCGAAGCGCACAAATATTTCACTCACCTCCTCGTCAACACTTTTTGGTTCATTCCACATACCACTGTTCCTTATTTAATTCACGCCCAGCAGCCATACTTGGTCCAGTACCGCTCATTCCTAAGTCAACCCTTTCTACGAGCAAAATGGAGGACCTGCGTATAAGACGTGTTGTGCAGACTGAAGATTTATCAAATGTTGAATTTGAGACTAGCGAAGATGTCGAAGTTATTCCAACGTTTGATAGCATGGGCTTGCGAGAAGAGCTGCTACGCGGTATTTATGCATATGGTAAGTGTTTCATTTTTGTAACGAATGACACACTTTCAACCGTTTGTGCGTTGTTATTTGTTGGGCAACATATCCAAATGTGTGTGTGTGTTTATTAGTAAAGCTGAACGTATGTATTAGCGTTAATCTATTTGAACATGTAATAATTAATAAAAATAAATTTTGTTTTGCAAGGTAGTTCCGCTGTCGAGGTCGCGCAGATTCGACAAATTGATTTCGTAGTGTTTGTTGTTGATTATATAGCCTACAAGGTAAATATATGTTTTGTTGTACCCTTTAAAATTCCAGGCATTTCGTTCTCGTTTCCGTAAAATAATCTTTTCAGCACACCCGAATTTACCAGAAACGATATCGTAAATTATGTTTTCAAACGTTAGCCTTGTAGCCTAGTAACCTTCATGTTACCAACAGCAGGAACGGAATAGTGTTTAAAGTGCTTTATATTAGGAACATAGATTTTCTTTTACAAGACCATACCAGAATCAATTAGGCTACATACAGAAAAGTCACACTTTTATTCCAGATTCGTTATTCATTTTATGATTATTGACAATGATGTAAGTGAGCGTCATTTCTGTTGAAATTTGACCTACCATAACTGTAGATGTCTCCATTGCTCTAATAAACTGACCAAGTGAGGTGCTACAGTCGTTAGCACAATGGACTCATATCCGGGAGGGTAAAACCTGCCTCCGGCCAGTTTGATTTAGGTTTCCAATGATTTCCCTAAATCGCTTCAGGTAAATGCCAAGGATGGTTCCTTTGAAAGAGCACAGCCAATTTTCTTCCTCATTCGTCACCAGTCCAAGCTTGTGGTATAATGCCAGCAAGACATCAAACTCAAATCTCCTCCTCTAATAATCGATGACTGGTGTCAATGTTTGGTTGCATTGAAACCACTTGTTTGGGTAAACCAGTTTCATCATTGTTATAATAGAAATATTTAATTGCGTCCTGTTTAAAGATTGAGGAAATTTCTTGTACTGACTTTTGCAGCTAAAGAGCCTCGTGACAAACTGAAATCAGAGCCGGTCTGTTTCTTGCTGTTCCGAGACATTGTACCTTCTTCTAATAGAAACATAAATCCATTTGTTGACTTCCTGTTGTCTGTGTCTTTTGCCCAATTTGCATTACTGTACATGGTGTTGATGTGGTCCTCTTCCGTAGAAAATTGCAGTTTAAATTCTATAGACTCTTTCAAGTATTGTAATATTCTTTTGATTAAATCCTAATTCTGCAGCCACAGAACAGCAAAAGTTTTGGTGAAAGTTACAGAGTGGATCTCTCTCTCTGTCTCCCCCCCCCCCCCCCCCTCTCTCTCTCTCTCTCTCTCTCTCTCTCTCTCTCTCTCTCTCTCTCTGTCCCTCTCCCTCTCCCCCCTCTCTCCTTTAAATGATGTATGTATATTTTATGCATCATCATACTCTTCAAAGACCTGTCCATTATCTGATGTGTGTTATCTGACTTTACCTCCAGTCTTAATTTTTATGATGAAAAGAGCATTAAATATGTTGCAGATGTAAATGTAGGGCTGTGGTACTGGTACAGGTTAAATGTTACCCCATCTTTATCTGGCTTTCAATTTGTTGGCTTTGCCAACTCACAACCAGATTGTCACCTTTAGACTTAATCTAGAGCTTGATCTACACTACAAGTCAGTTGTCACAACAACCAAGATCTTGGAAGAAGGGGGGGGGGGGCGGCAGTATCATACATTATTACAAAGTTTGATAAGTGATTCAACTGTATATATTTTATAATAAGATTGATTTATATCTCTTCTTCAAACATGAAAAAGTGTGAACAAATGATAGAAAAGGATTTACTGTTGTTTATTGTTTTGTTTATCCCATTGGAGCTCATACCGGACCATGTAGTTCTTAATTCTGGTGAGCTTTGTTGTAAGTCCTGTACTCTCTCATCCTGGTGGTATGGAAGTTTTTTCCATCCATTAGCACAATTACCTCAAATTTTCAGATGCACCTTTACTATTGTTAGTGCCTGGAGAATATCTTGTTCTGATAATCAGTTTGTATTGATATTTGTTGCGAATATTATTGCAGTCAATTTATAATTTCTCATGGTGTTTCCTAACTATTATTCCCCACTTTGCATTAACTGCTTCCTTTTAGAGACAATGCTTGTGTTTCTTCCACAAGTCTCCACTTGACTATCTTGCAACATGACTAAAGGATTAGCCTCCTCTTCCCCCATTACTCTTTTTTTTTATGTGGTCCTGATGTTGATGAAATTCCTTGTTGAGTCTTAATTGTGTATACACCATCTTCTTTGGTGGGGCTCAAGATTTTTCTAAGAGCCTTTCCGTCCTTTATTTCCAGTCTCTTGAGTTGCCCCTACCTGACCATATTCAGGTGTTTTAATGTGTTCTGTACTGTAGATCTCAGTAAAGTGTACTAGTGTCATACTTTCAGTTTGAGGAAATGGGTTTTGATTTGTAAATGTATTTACAGATAGGGTATGTTCTCCCCAGTTTGATGCCCCTATTGTTTGTGTCGAGATCATCAATGGTTTTCAAAATTATTGATTGTTCAGATACTTGAAGTAGTCAGCACCCTATATTCACATCTACATCTATGTGATTACTCTGCTATTCACAGTAAAGTGCCTAGCAGACGTTTCAGTGAACCATGTTCAAGCTGTCCCTCTACCGTTCCACTCTTGAACAGCACACGGGAAAAATGAGCACATAAATTTTTCTGTGTGAGCCCCAATTTATCTTATTTTATCGTGATGATCATGTCTCTCTATGTAGGTGGGTGCCTACAGAATGTTTTTGCAATTGAAGGAGAAAACGGGCGATTGAAATTTCTTGAGAATATCCCATTACAACAAAAAACGCCTTTGTTTTAACGATTGCCACTCCAATTCACGTATCATGTCTGTGGCACTATCGCTGCTGTTTCGCAGTAGTACAAAACGAGCTGTCCTTCTTTGAACGTTGTTGATTTCGTCCGTCAGTCTCATCCAATGCAGATCCCACGCCATACAGCAATACTCCAGAATAGGGCGGACAAGCGTGGTGTAAGCAGTCTCTTTAGTAGACCTATTGCACCTTCTAAGTGTTCTGTCAATGAATCGTAGTCTTTGGTTTGCTGTACCCACAACATATCGATATGACCATTCCAGTTTAGGTTATTTGTAATTGTTATCTGTAAGTATTTAGTTGAACTTACAGTCTTAAGGTTTGTTTGATGTATCACATAATCGAAATTCAGCGGATTTCTTTTAGTACTCATGTGAATAACTTCACACTTCTCTTTATTCAGGGTCAATTGCCACTTTTCACACCATACATATATCTTATATAAATCATTTTGCAATTCGTTTTGGTCATCTGCTGACTTGACGAGACAGTAAATGACAGCATCATCTGCAAACATCTAATAGGGCTACTCAAATTGTCTCCTATGTCATTAATATAAATCGGGAACAATAGAGGGCCTGTAACACTTCCTTAGGGAACAACTGATAGTACTTCTGTTTTACTCGATGACGTTCTGTCTATTACTGTGAACTGTGGCCTTTCTAACAGGAAATCATGAATCCAGTCGCACAACTGTGGTGATATTCCATGAGCACACAGGAGGAACAGTGTCGAAAGCCTCCTGGAAATTTAAAAATATGGAATCAATTTTATATCCCCTGTCGATAGCACTCATTACTTCACAAGTATAAAGAGCTAGTTGTGTTTCACAACAACAATGTTTTTTGAATCCATGCTGACTATGTGTCAATAAATAGTTTTCTTAGAGGTAATTCTTAATATTCGAACATGGTATATGTTCCAAAACCCTACTGCAAATTGACGTTAGTGATATGGGCCTGTAATTCAGTGGATTGCTCCTCTTTCTCTTTTTGGTTATTGGTACAACTTGAGCAATTTTCCAGTGTTAGGTACGGATCTTTCTGTGAGCAAGTGGTTGTATATATTTGCTAAGTATGGAGCTATTGTATCAGCATACTCTTGAAGGAACCTGACTGGTATAAGATCTGGACCAGAGGCCATGTCTTTGTTAAGTGATTTAAGCTGCTGTGCTAGACCGAGGATATTTACTTTTATGTTTCTCATCTTGGCAGTTGTTCTTGATTGGAAGTCAGGAAAATTTACTTCGTCTTCTTTGGTGAAAGAGATTTGGGAAATTGTGTTTAATAACTCTGCTTTAGTGGCACTGTCGTCAGTGACTTCACCGTTGTTATCGCGCAGTGAAGGTATTGATCGCGTCTTGCCACCGGTGTGCTTTGTGTATGACCAAAATCTCTTTGGGTCTTCTGCCAGATTCTGAGACAGTGTTTCATTGTGGAAATTATTAAAAGCATCTCGCATTGAAGTACGTGCTTTATTTCGAACTTCTGCAAAACTTTGCCAATCTTGGGGATTTTGCGTTCTTTTAATCTTTTATCCATTGTGATTGTCTCGTTGGGGCGACACATGTATGTGTTGAACTCTGTCTTGTCAATATAAGAATTAATGATAAAACAGTTTGTTTTTTATGTAATTCTGTGTACTTATTCGGGCCATGTAATTGGCTCAAATTAATTTTATCATGTGAATTTCAGTAATTAAGTCTGCACTCTTTTCAGCAAAATAACTATATCAGTAAATTTAAAGAAATGCTTCTTGCAATCACCAAAGATTTTATAATGTATGTTTAATACAACCAGTATCAGTCAAGTGACATTTTTCAAGATACCTATATATATATATATAAAATATATAATAAACTTCACAAGGCAGAATAGTTATGGTGAAATATTGTATAGAACAGATTAACACTACATAAACTTTTACAAAAATCCCTTGATGTTTCTAGGGCTTGTGCCACTTGGGCCTTAAACAGACTTTTCAAATACCCCTCCAATGTGTACAGGTGCTATACATTTACGTGCTATGCAACAGCTGTATAATATGTTGTCTGTGAAACTATCTAGCTTTGGCGTATCATTTCACTTGGAAGTGCTAGTCTCGCATCACTGTGGAAGAGCATCTGTTACTTGGAGGGGACAGGCAAGAGCGCATAGCAAGTGAAGCTTTTACGCAGCCGATGGGGTGTGCTTGAAATGTATTGGTGGTAGAGCACTGGCCGTAAGGCAGTGGTCTAGGTTCACAGCATGGTCAACAGTTTTACATGTAAGATCAGTATCATTATGAATAGATGCTGTACAGTCATTCTAAAACTGCTGATCTCTGTTTATGGAGTATTTGGTAAATAATCTTTATTTGATTGTGTGGTTTTTTTTACTATTGATCTCGCATACACCACAGTGTTTATTTCTGGCCAAGTATTAATGTGCTATGCAGAAGTAATTTAGGCCTATGTGGCTATTGATGACTTCCAGTTAAGATGACTGACAATAATTTTTCAAATCTACCAAAAAGAAAACTTTTTTTTTATAAATATACAAAGAGAAACATGAACCAGCCAATGCATTAACCAAAAAATGTGAATGACTGCCCAACCAATCCCTGTTCCGTTGTGAAAGAAGCCGCCTCTGATTGCTGAAAGCTGGGAGTAGTGTTTCACAGTGTGGTATGTTTCAATCAGCAGTCACAAATCTTGAAAGTAAGTAGGCCTACTAGTTTACTAAAAGATGAACATAGTCAGTTACATTTCAGTCCTGAAATGCATCACATTGTCTTGTTGCATCATTTGAAATGGCATACAAGATAAAATTAAATAAGGCAGTAACATGAAGTTCGCAGAATATATTGTGATTTTAATTTAAACTTTTTCATTCTTGTCTGTAATATTCTGATGGTGTATGTTGTATACAGGATTTGAAAAACCATCAGCCATTCAGCAGCGTGCTATCAAGCCGATAGTGAAGGGTCGTGATGTAATCGCACAAGCACAGTCTGGTACTGGGAAAACTGCTACATTTTCCATTGCCATACTTCAGTCATTAGATACAGCTGTGCGAGAGAGCCAAGTCCTCTGCCTATCGCCTACACGAGAACTTGCAACACAGATACAAAAGGTAATCTACTGCATCTATCTTGTTGAAGTTGATGGTATGTAGGTGTATTGGTATCTTAGTATGAAGTATTTCATATTGCAAAATATTAATTTTGGTAATATGTCACCTTGGGCAAAGTAGACCAGTGTTTCCCATAGCATTCAGAGCCGTTACTGTGAGAGCATGCAGGTTTACTGTATGATTAAATGATGATGACGTCCTCTTGGGTAAAATATTCCGGAGGTAAAATAGTCCCCCATTCGGATCTCCGGGCGGGGACTACTCAAGAGGATGTCGTTATCAGGAGAAACAAAACTGGCGTTCTACGGATCGAAGTGTGGAATGTCAGATCCCTTAATCGGGCAGGTAGGTTAGAAAATTTAAAAAGGGAAATGGATAGGTTAAAGTTAGATATAGTGGGAATTAGTGAAGTTCGGTGGCAGGAGGAACAAGACTTCTGGTCAGGTGACTACAGGGTTATAAACACAAAATCAAATAGGGGTAAAGCAGGAGTAGGTTTAATAATAAATAGGAAAATAGGAATGCGGGTAAGCTACTACAAACAGCATAGTGAACACATTATTGTGGCCAAGATAGACACAAAGCCCACGCCTACTACAGTAGTACAAGTTTATATGCCAACTAGTTCTGCAGATGATGAAGAAATTGAAGACATGTATGATGAAATAAAAGAAATTATTCAGATAGTGAAGGGTGACGAAAATTTAATAGTCATGGGTGACTGGAATTCGAGTGTAGGAAAAGGGAGAGAAGGAAACGTAGTAGGTGAATATGGATTGGGGCTAAGAAATGAAAGAGGAAGCCGCCTGGTAGAATTTTGCACAGAGCACAACTTAATCATAGCCAACACTTCGTTCAAGAATCATAAAAGAAGGCTGTATACATGGAAGAAGCCTGGAGATACTGACAGGTTTCAGATAGATTATATAATGGTATAATGGTAAGACAGAGATTTAGGAACCAGGTTTTAAATCGTAAGACATTTCCAGGGGCAGATGTGGAGTCTGACCACAATCTATTGGTTATGACCTGTAGATTAAAACTGAAGAAACTGCAAAAAGATGGGAATTTAAGGAGATGGGACCTGGATAAACTGAAAGAACCAGAGGTTGTACAGAGTTTCAGGGAGAGCATATGAGAACAATTGACAGGAATGGGGGAAAGAAATACAGTAGAAGAAGAATGGGTAGCTTTGAGGGATGAAGTAGTGAAGGCAGCAGAGGATCAAGTAGGTAAAAAGACGAGGGCTAGTAGAAATCCTTGGGTAACAGAAGAAATATTGAGTTTAATTGATGAAAGGAGAAAATATAAAAATGCAGTATATGAAGCAGGCAAAAAGGAATACAAACGTCTCAAAAATGAGATCGTCAGGAAGTGCAAAATGGCTAAGCAGGGATGGCTAGAGGACAAATGTAAGGATGTAGAGGCTTATCTCACTAGGGGTAAGATAGATACTGCCTACAGGAAAATTAGAGAGACCTTTGGAGATAAGAGAACCACTTGTATGAATATGAAGAGCTCAGATGGAAACCCAGTTCTAAGCAAAGAAGGGAAAGCAGAAAGGTGGAAGGAGTATATAGAGGGTCTATACAAGGGCGATGTACTTGAGGACAATATTATGGAAATGGAAGAGGATGTAGATGAAGATGAAATGGGAGATACGATACTGCGTGAAGAGTTTGACAGAGCACTAAAAGACCCGAGTCGAAATAAGGCCCCCGGAGTAGACAACATTCCACTAGAACTACTGATAACCTTGGGAGAGCCAGTCCTGACAAAACTCTACCATCTGGTGAGCAAGATGTATGAAACAGGCAAAATACCCTCAGACTTCAAGAAGAATATAATAATTCCAATCCCAAAGAAAGCAAGTGTTGACAGATGTGAAAATTACCGAACTATCAGTTTAATAAGTCACAACTGCAAAATACTAACACGAATTCTTTACAGACGAATGGAAAAACTAGTAGAAGCCAACATCAGGGAAGATCAGTTTGGATTCCGTAGAAACACTGGAACACGTGAGGCAATACTGACCTTACGACTTATCTTAGAAGAAAGATTAAGGAAAGGCAAACGTACGTTTCTAGCATTTGTAGACTTAAAGAAAGCTTTTGACAATGTTGACTGGAATACTCTCTTTCAAATTCTAAAGGTGGCAGGGGTAAAACACAGGGAGCGAAAGGCTATTTACAATTTGTACAGAAACCAGATGGCAGTTATAAGAGTCGAGGGACATGAAAGGGAAGCAGTGGTTGGGAAGGGAGTAAGACAGGGTTGTAGCCTCTCCCCGATGTTATTCAATCTGTATATTGAGCAAGCAATAAAGGAAACAAAAGAAAAATTCAGAGTAGGTATTAAAATCCATGGAGAAGAAATAAAGACTTTGAGGTTCGCCGATGACATTGTAATTCTGTCAGAGACAGCAAAGGACTAGGAAGAGCAGTTGAATGGAATGGACAGTGTCTTGGAAGGAGGATATAAGATGAACATCAACAAAAGCAAAACGAGGATAATGGAATGTAGTCGAATTAAGTCGGATGATGCTGAGGGAATTAGATTAGGAAATGAGACACTTAAAGTAGTAAAGGAGTTTTGCTATTTGGGGAGCAAAATAACTGATGATGGTCGAAGTAGAGAGGATATAAAATGTAGACTGGCAATGGCAAGGGAAGCGTTTCTGAAGAAGAGAAATTTGTTAACATCGAGTATAGATTTAAGTGTCAGGAAGTCGTTTCTGAAAGTATTTGTATGGAGTGTAGCCATGTATGGAAGTGAAACATGGACGATAACCAGTTTGGACAAGAAGAGAATAGAAGCTTTCGAAATGTGGTGCTACAGAAGAATGCTGAAGATTAGATGGGTAGATCACATAACTAATGAGGAAGTATTGAATAGGATTGGGGAGAAGAGAAGTTTGTGGCACAACTTGACCAGAAGAAGGGATCGGTTGGTAGGACATGTTCTGAGGCATCAAGGGATCACCAATTTAGTATTGGAGGGCGGTGTGGAGGGTAAAAATCGTAGAGGGAGACCAAGAGATGAATACACTAAGGAGATTCAGAAGGATGTAGGTTGCAGTAGGTACTGGGAGATGAAGAAGCTTGCACAGGGTAGAGTAGCATGGAGAGCTGCATCAAACCAGTCTCAGGACTGAAGACCACAACTACAACAACAACACTGTGAGACAGAAATATTTGACATCTACTATAGCCCTGATGCTCCGTTCTGAAATTTTCTTGTTACTTCAGACGCAGTCTTCAGTTAAAACTGCGCTGGACAAAAAGCCAATAGAATTACCAAATTACAGAAGTGCTGATTGCTGTGTTTCACCCACTGTTTGAAATGATCCCAGACATTTTCTGTGGGATTAAGGGTTGGTTGATTTAAAATGTCAGTCCAGATGTTATAGGGTGCCTGAGAAATTGTTAATGCATCTCTGAGTATGGGGGTTATCATTTTGAAAGGTGGTACTGTCTGCAGCATGCTCCTGCTGGAATTGTAGAAGGAAGGGCAATAATAATGTTGAAATGGACAGCATGGTTAACGTTCTTGGTGACTAGAGTGAGTGGCTCAAGTCGTTTTGCTCCCTACATTGTGTTTTAAATGCTTCATTGGGCCATTGGTGCATTCATTGTGTTGTATTATTTGAAAGCAGGCAAAAGTGTGACACACTGGATCACACTGCATCTCTCCAGTTAGCAGCTGTTGATTTTCTGTGGTATTTGTTCTGTGTGCATTGTTTGTGTTGCTGTGGTAACGGCCTTTGGCAAGATACGAGACTCCAAATGTCTATTGCAAACAGTTTCCTTTGCAATGTTTTCTCAGAAACTGATTGAAATGGACCTGGATCCAGTGACAGCAATGTTTCGTGTCTGTTTTAAAACCAGTTGTCATTGGTAAGAATGACTTGTATCTGGTGCCTGGTGATGAGGATTTCTTAAGACTACTGTCCTTCCACTGTGTTTTGTGGCCACAAGTGGTAAACTGTTCCTTGTGGACAACTTGGACAGTCTGCATTAATATGTGAATGAATTGGGCAGTGTTTTCCGTGGTGTCGTCATGGGCATGTCGAAACACAACGTCTCCTTTCTGCCATTTGTGGTATCTTCATGTCCCCACTGCCACGACTGACATCACCAGTGAATGGTCACATGACGGCCTGGTACTAGTTCCACTCGCATCTGTAGCACTCTGAAGTGACCAGTATGCTCTTTTAAGTGGTTGACAAATGTTTTGCCCCGTGTGCTTATTACCTAATAACAAATCATAACAACACATCTTACAAGGGAACCTCCCCATCACACCTCCCTCATATTTAGTGATAAGATGGCCCATCAAAAATTGAACACAGATGAAGTGTGGAAAAAGGAAGAAGGCATAAGGCATACAAAGAGAGAGAGAGAGAGAGAGAGAGAGAATGGTCAAAGATCAGCAAGTGCAACATTGAGTAATTCATAAGACCAGTGGCTAATAGGTCACGGCATCAGACTGCGAAACGGACAAACTGGGGTCTAAACCTCGCACCATTTATTTTTATTTTCTTTTCTCACATCTTTATGAACTGTCCATCCTGTCATTGAAATGATTATTCTGTTTCTGTAGTCTTGGTAGTTGTCATACTATACATTAGGTGTAGAATATAGGCCATATGGTAAGAATACATTACCATCACAAGTAAATGTGATGAATAGGGAGAGCAGATGAGAAACAACATAGATGTTTCACAGAAATGAAAACAACAAATAAACGGATGTCAACTACGTTACAACAAAGAAATTTAAGAGTCAAACCTTCCAAACTTGAACACAACTTCAAAAATTATATTTTGACAGAGCACAGAGAAACTGTGTGATTGTGAAACTGTTGCATTCATTTTTTGGCAGCGTATTTGATGAACTGTTGTTTTCATCAGTTCCTGTTAGTCATCTTATTCACATTCATACGAACACCTAAATCGGGTACGGAGGCATATCTCACTCACTTACCAGTCATACAAATTAGGTGCATTGATAAAGAGATTCCTATCGTATAACACATGTACTGTCGCTAATGGCGTGTATGACACACCAGACGTGTTTTCCAGTGGAGGATTCCGTTGATTTGTCGCATTGTCATCAAACATTTGCTGTTCCCGTTTGATAGCCGCTTTCTTTTGGCTCCTAACAGAATAATTGTGCAGAATCAACTTTCATTGTAGGTCCCTTCCTTACACCCCACAGTTGCAGATTACAAACAGATGTTACATGATGACACAGACACAAATTTGAATACAGCTCACCCACTTCACAGTCAAACACGGTGACCACTTGACCACAATGCCGTTGCTTTTCTCCTTTGCTCAGTGTTGCAGCGGTTATACTTGGGTTGTTCAATGTTTCTCTCTCTCTCTCTCTCTCTCTCTCTCTCTCTCTCTCTCTCTCTCTAAGGTAAAGCTTCTAAACTGTAAACATTTAGTAATATCCAGGTGTGGTACTGTCACCTAACAGACATTCCTTGGTATGGCGCAGAAGTTCCCCATGGAAATATGTGTTCAATTTTTTTTTCCAGGTTATTATCTGCTAATACGCCCATGTCATTACAATGATGATATAAATGGGAAATTGGTGTTTCAATTTGCTCAGGCTACCACTTGCATAATAATAATTCTGTAAACAGTACCTTCTGTGGTAGAGCAAGTTGCAGATTATACACTGGTGTACAAAACTTAAGGACAGAGGTAACTTTCAGATGCTGTGTCACTGTCAAGTAATGTGGCTCGATGAAACTTTTACAAGCTTGGAAACAGCTGCTACATTATGCTACCTAAGGTAACTGAATGAAATATTCAGTGAGACAATCGGGAAGTCTGTTTCTGCACTATTCTGCATTCCTACAGAGGCAATCGTAAAATGCGTTTTAGACAGGTATGTGCCGAGTAAAACTGTGAGGGACGGGAAATACCCACCGTGGTTCAACAACAAAGTTAGGAAACTACTGCAAAAGCAAAGAGAGCTTCACTCCAAGTGTAAACACAGCCAAAACCTCTCAGACAAACAGAAGCTAAACGATGTCAAAGTTGGCGTAAGGAGGGCTATGCGTGAAGTGTTCAGTGAATTCGAAAGTAAAATTCTATGTACCGACTTGACAGAAAATCCTAGGAAGTTCTGGTCTTACATTAAATCAGTAAGTGGCTCGAAACAGCATATCCAGACACTTCGGGATGATGATGGCATTGAAACAGAGGATGACATGTGTAAAGCTGAAATACTTAACACCTTTTTCCAAAGCTGTTTCACAGAGGAAGACTGCACTGCAGTTCCTTCTATAAATCCTCGCACAAATGAAAAAATGGCTGACATCGAAATAAGTGTCCATGGAATAGAAAATCAACTGGAATCACTCAACAGAGGAAAGTCCACCGGGCCTGACGGGATACCAATTCAATTCTACATAGAGTACGCGAAAGAACTTGCCCCCCCCCCCCCCCTTCTATCAGCTGTGTACCGCAAGTCTCTAGAGGAACGGAAGGTTCCAAATGATTGGAAAAGAGCACAGGTAGTCCCAGTCTTCAAGAAGGGTCGTCGAGCAGACGCGCAAAACTATAGACCTATATCTCTGACGTTAACCTGTTGTAGAATTTTAGAACATGCTTTTTGCTCACGTATCATGTCGTTTTTGGAAACCCAGAATTTACTCTGTAGGAATCAACATGGATTCCAGAAACAGCGATCGTGTGAGACCCAACTCGCTTTATTTGCTCATGAGACCCAGAAAATATTAGATACAGGCTCCCAGGTAGATGCTATTTTCCTTGACTTCCGGAAAGCGTTAGATACAGTTCCGCACTGTCGCCTGATAAACAAAGTAAGAGCCTACGAAATATCAGACCAGTTGTGTGGCTGGATTGAAGAGTTTTTAGCAAACAGAACACAGCATGTTGTTATCAATGGAGAGACGTCTACAGACATTAAAGCAACCTCTGGCGTGCCACAGGGGAGTGTTATGGGACCATTGCTTTTCACAATATATATAAATGACCTAGTAGATAGTGTCGGAAGTTCCATGCGGCTTTTCGCAGATCATGCTATAGTATACAGAGAAGTTGCAGCATTAGAAAATTGTAGCGAAATGCAGGAAGATCTGCAGCGGATAGGCACTTGGTGCAGGGAGTGGCAACTGACCCTTAACATAGACAAATGTAATGTATTGCGAATGCATAGAAAGAAGGATCCTTTATTGTATGATTACATGATAGCGGAACAAACACTGGTAGCAGTTACTTCTGTAAAATATCTGGGAGTATGCGTGCGGAACGATTTGAAGTGGAATGATCATATAGAATTGATTGTTGGTGAGGCGGGTACCGGATTGAGATTCATTGGGAGAGTCCTTAGAAAATGTAGTCCATCAACAAAGGAGGTGGCTTACAAAACACTCGTTCGACCTATACTTGAGTATTGCTCATCAGTGTGGGATCCGTACCGGATCGGGTTGACAGAGGAGATAGAGAAGATCCAAAGAAGAGCGGCGCGTTTTGTCACAGGGTTATTTGGTAACCGTGATAGCGTTACGGAGATGTTTAGCAAACTCAAGTGGCAGACTCCGCAAGAGAGGCGCTCTGCATCGCGGTGTAGCTTGCTCGCCAGGTTTCGAGAGGGTGCATTTCTGGATGTGGTATCGAATATATTGCTTCCTCCTACTCATACCTCCCGAGGAGATCACGAATGTAAAATTAGAGAGATTCGAGCACGCATGTAGGCTTTCAGACAGTCGTTCTTCCTACGAACCATACGCAACCGGAACAGAAAAGGGAGGTAATGACAGTGGCACGTAAAGTGCCCTCTGCCACACACCATTGGGGTGGCTTGCGGAGTATAAATGTAGATGTAGATGTAGGAATCAGTTGCTTATTCTATACATTCACTGGAAAATAAGCAAATTCATCAAATCTCTAAGCAACAGTCCATATCAAGAAGGAAACAGACAGGGTCTCTTTCCAAGTTAGACAATTTATCAAAGTTCATTGAATTTATTATATTCTCAAAATGCAACAGCACACTGCAAGTCACATATATGGTCTAGAGAGGTATTGATCGATGCACAACTGATCAGTCCTCAATCATCCTAGTCCGAACTTCATCAAAGAATTTTAAAGTCCAACACTGTCTGCATAAAATAAGTCTCTACGAAATCAAATGATTATAAGCCTCGCACAATGGCGTCCAACAGCATGGCCGTTACAATGCTCATCTCTTGAACACCTCCTTGACCCATACCATGCTGTTGCTGGCTAGCAAATGTGTATCTGCGCCACTCACTAGCAGAGGATGCTCTCAACCCTCTTTCGCCAGTTATTTGGTCGCATTGACCACATTTATAAGGTGCTGAAACCATATTTTGCATTACCATTTGAAAGTTTTTCAGTTTATATATGAGTTGTACGTATCGAATGACACATCTTCCCAGCACATGTACTGCTGTGTGTTTATAAATTTTCTGCAGTTATTGCTTCTGCCGCAATCTATAAATACAATAATTATTCTTAGGAGCATAAATACACTCTGACGAAATACAGACACACCATAGAGGAATTAACTGAATGGGGTGGAAATCAGGATATGTGATGTGCATGTACAGACAAACAAATGATTACAATTTCAAAAAAAACTGAATGATTTATTGAAGAGCAAGAGCTTCACAAACTGAGCAAGTCAGTAACACATTGGTCCGCCTCTGGTGCTTATGCAAGCAATTGTTTGGCTTGGCATTAATTGATAAAGAGTTGTTGGGTGTCCTCCAGAAGAATATTGTGCCAAACTTGATTGAATCGGCACATTGGATCATCAAAATCCTGAGCTGGTTGGGGGGGGGGGGGGGGGGGGGGGGAGGGGGGAGGAGAACATTATCTTGTCGAAATGTAAGGCCAGGATGCCTTGTCACGAAGAACAATGAGACAGGACATGGAATATCATTGATGTACCTCTGTGCTGCAAGGGTGCCACAGATAACAACCAAAGGGGTCCTGCTATGAAAAGAAATAACACCTGCAGACGATCACTCCAAATTGCCTGGCCATGTGGCAGAAGAGTCATTTTGGTAAGCCACTGCTGTTCGAGACGTCTCAGACCCGTCTCTGCTGGTCTTTGGAGCTCAATTTGAAGTGGGACTGGTCACTGAAGACAATTCTACTCCAGTCAATGACATTCCAGATTTAAATATCATCAGTTTTTCATATTATATTAACATTCTACACTGTATTAGCAATCTTTTGAGCTGTCACTCAAATTTGTGGAGTTATACAATAAAAAGTTATTATTTTTCTAAATTTGCCATAAGATGTACATTTTCGCTCTGTGGCTAAAACTTTTATGCCACAAAGTGTGTGCTCATTGTTGTGTTGTTGAAAAGAGCTTTAATTTTTGTGAAGCATATTGAGGATAACAATGTTAAAATGTTTTTTAGTGTAATGCAAATTAGGGAATGAATGAGCATAACTAATTATCTAGGTAGACATTTAAAAAGGTAAATTGTGAAAAATATTGAAGGCAACAAAGAAGGAAAAGAAAGTATTTGTGTAGTCTGCCACTTGTGTTTATGTATTTTTATTTTATGTGGATACAACTTTATAACATTATTAATGCTTAGTTATGTTCCAAACTATTGTGTTGAGTGACTTGCATTGAAAAAATAGTCTTATGTTGTTTAATATTTGCAGGTTATTTTGGCGTTGGGTGACTTCATGAATGTCCAGTGTCATGCATGCATTGGTGGTACTAATTTAGGTGAGGACATAAGAAAGTTGGATTATGGTCAACATGTTGTTTCCGGCACACCAGGACGAGTATTTGGTAAGTTGATAACCGCTTGTTTCAGCTGTTGAGAAGTGTTTCTTGAGTGTACAAATGATGCATAGCAAAATAGTGAACAATTATTTAATTGTGTTGTCATGCCCCCCCCCCACCCCCGCCCATCCTATTTAGGTGGGTTGAGACAGACAGATGGGCCGGCTGGTGTGGACGAGCGGTTCTAAGCGCTACAGTCTGGAACCACGCTACCGCTACGGTCGCAGGTTCGAATCCTGCCTCGGGCATGGATGTGTGTGATGTCATTAGGTTAGTTAGGTTTAAGTAGTTCTAAGTTCTAGGGCAGGGGCGGGCAAACGTTGCACGCGGCTCGTGAGCGCGCAGCGCTGCACGTGTGCTGCTCGCGTGCAATCGTCGAATGGGGCAGTGGCGACAGCCGGCAGGTTGCGGCAGTGTAGTACAAGGCTAAGCCGCGGACGTTGATGCGAAGCGACCTCTACGTAGTGAACGTTGTATTTCAAGGACCGGAAAATGCAGAGTGAATCGAGGAAACGGAGACGTGGATATTTGCTGTCTTTTAAAAAGTAATGAGAGAATCATTTTTTCTTTGTGCAAAAACGTGAAAATTCTAAATGTTTAATATGTGGCAGTATTCTCGCTGGTCAGTGGAAGTTTAGTATTGAAGGCCATTATAATAAATTTCACAAGGACGAGTACAATTTATTGTTGGATTCTGAGCGACCTGACGATATTAGATGCATCTGTCTTAGTTGCCGCTGTCACGAGAGATATGCGACTTTCTCTCGTCATGTCTCTCATCTAACTGATTTAACATTTTACGGAGCACTGTTTTCAATTTTTCAGGATGACAACAATAATAGCCCAGCGGTACGTGCAGGCTATAAAACTGCGCTTAATATAGTGAGAGTTGGAAAACCATTTGCTGAATTAATAAGCCTCGGTTAAGAGCAAACATAAGTGATGATGAAAATTTGCATAACTGTTTGCGTTTGTCTGTATGCAGAAATTTTGTTCCAGATATTAAACGTATTGTAAACTCCACCTGTGATAATTAAATAAAACGTATTGTAGTTAATAGGTACTCTTTCAAACCATGATTTATTTCAAGCACTCCTGCTAACCTTACTTCATCATTCAATAAAGCAAGCTAGAAAAACAAAACTCATTACAGAGGAAGGAGTGGACAGAAGGTATGGTGGGGAGGGGAGGTAAGCGGGTGGCCAGCTTGCCCCTGTGTGCACGCAGAACACCTGTTAACTGCATGCGTGCAAGTGCACTGCACACATGCAGGATTCCTGCCCGCCCCTGTTCTAGGGGACTGATGACCTCAGAAGTGAAGTCCCATAGTGCTCAGCCATTTGAACCATTTGAACAGACAGATGGCTCCTCAGCAGCAGAGGTGTATCTGTGCAGCTCCAGTTTTATGCTATCAATAGACAGTGAGCAATGCTGAAGTCCTGCGTAGTGCTGGAGTGGGTAGAGAACTAATGGGGACAATTAAAAAAAAAAAGAAAAACATTGTACCTGGGGCACATGAGAGGAAAGAAATATGAACTTTTGCAATTATTTCTAGAAGGCAGAATAGAAGGAAAGCCCCCACCAGGTAGAAGGAAGCAATCATGGTCACAGAATATCAAGACATGGACTGCCATCAACAACTTCGAAGAGCTGTGTCAAGAAGCTAGGGAATGCCACCTGTGACTAGCCGACACACTACAAGTGTATGGCACCAAGAAGAAGGAGGAGGCTGGAATTTGATAGTAGGAAATGGAAGAGAAGGAAAAAATAGTAGGTGTACATGGAATGAGGGAAAAGAATCGAAGAGAGAGCCACCTGGTAGAATTTTGCACCAAGCATAATTTGATCTTCACTAACTCTCAGTTTAAGAATCATGTAGAAGAGACCTGGGAACAATCGAAAGTTTCAGATCAATTTTATAATGGTGAGAGATTTAAGACTGTAAGACATTTCCAGGGGCTGATGTGGACTTTGATCATAAAATATTGTTTATAAACAACATAAAATCATTGTATGAGTCGGCAGTCATTATCAGTAGTCAGTGTAATTGATTTTCCATCTTGATCACTATTATAACTTTATTTTTTGTTTTTTTTGTTCTTTCATAATATCTTAACATGTTTCAGCCACAGCCATTATCAGAATCTTCCAGATTACTAGAACAAATGAGAAGTAATATTTCTGCAACATGACACTGATGAGATACAGTGTATCAAGTTTTTTAAAAATGTTGTGTATCTTAATTTCATTTGCATGCAATGTGTTTGTAATTATTTTAGAAATATTATTTCTCACTCTTTCTGTTTCTGACATTCTAATGATGGCTGCGGCCAAAACATGTTAAGGTGTATTTTTAAAAAAAAAAAAAATTTATAGTGATTTAAACTAACAATTTCATTGACCATAATTTATTGGTTATGAGCTGCAGATTAAAACTGAGGAAATTAAGGGGATCGGATCTGGGTAAATTAAAGAAACCAGAGGATGATGAGAGTTAAGAGAGATCATTGGACAAAGTAGGACTGAAACAGTGGAAAGCAATACAGCAGATGAGGAATGGATAGCTTTAAGAGATGAAATAGTGAAGGCAACAGAGCATCACATAGTTTGAAGGATAAGGCCTGCTAGAAATCCCTGAATAGCTCAGAAGATATTGAACCTATTTGACAAAAGGAGGAAGTATAAAAATGTAGCAAATGAATCAAAAGAAAGGAAATAGAGCCTCTGAAAGGTGGAAGGAATATATAGAAGATCTAAGGGAAGCAAACAGTATTATACAAGAAGAAGAGGCAGATATGAGGGGGAAGTTATATAAGAAAAAAATTGACAGAACCAAGTAAGACCAATTTGAAAAGAAAGTCCCTGAGGTTTGAGGTGCAGAGGATGTAAAATGCAGACTGACAACAGTAACAGTGTTTCTGATAAAGATGAATTTGTTAACATTTAATATCCATTTAAGTGTTACGAAGTCTTTTCTGAGGGTATTTGTGTGGAGTATAGCATAGTATGGAAGTAAAATGACAAGCAGTTAAGACAAGAAGAGAATAGGTTTTGAAATGTGGTGTTGTAGAAGAGAGCTGAACGTTGGGTTGGTAGATAAAATAACAAATGAGATGGTACTAAATCAAATAGGAAAAAAGAGAGATTTATGCCACAAGTTGACCAAAAGAAAGGCTTTGCTCCTGAGAAGTCAAGGCATTGCCAGTTTTTGTTGGAAGGAAGTGAGAAGGTAAAAACTGTAGAGGGAGACAAAGACTTGAATATGGTCAGCATGTCCAAATGAATTAGGTTGTGGTAGTTTTGCAAAGATGAAGAGGCTTGCAAAGGATAATCTACCATGGAGAGCTGCATCAAACCAGTCATTGGACTGAAGACCACAACAGCAGTGTTTCTCCCAGGGGACTCCCAACTCTATTGTGAGTGTGTGACCCCAAGTTTCCGCAGTACTTCTTCCTTCGGTGGGCTGCAGTTAATACTCTGATTTTATTTTTTCTCAGACTTATTGTCTAGGACAGATGCACTGCTGACAATCTCGCTTGTTCATAGGGCATTGATTATGGCTTTCTCCATTTTGTTTGTGTTATTTTAACCACATATTGTGATTAATTTATATTTTGTCACCAAATATGCATATGATCTCCTCCTCCTCAGTATTATTTTGCAGAATGTGCAGGTCATGAGGGGAAGGTCACCCAATACACAGCATGGTAACCAGTCCATATGGTGGGTTGTCAGGTACTGTCGTGATGGTGGTAGTGCCCTGGCCACGCAGGGATTGCACTATTGTTGCCTGAGCTGGCACCTCCCTGCATATGCCAGGAACTAGGTGCCTGTCCATTTGGGGAGCACCAGAGGTCAGGACACTGGCCATCACAGCAATTACCCTTTGTTCTGGCTGCATGGCGCATGTGAGGAGGGCCTTCACTTGGAGTAGGTGGCGTCTTGGTGGATATTGACATCGTGATACAACCAAAATTCCCAGCCAGTGGCTGTGAGGCATGGGCATACTCTTCATAAAGACTGCAATCCTGTGATGATCATTACTACCCTAGGAAATTTCCCTCCTCTGTCACCCAGCAACTTGAAAACAGTTACTCCCTTCAGTTTCTAGTTACATCCGAAAATGTGAGGGTCCTTACTCTCTACCCAACCTAGGTTCTTTGTGGAGAACATAGAAAACATATTTGGCAAACTCGCTTCCCTTGGCAAATTATGAAGTGATTCCATCTCAGTTAAGACAGAAAATCCTATGCAGCCCTTTCAGTTACATCCTGGTAAACAACTTGGTGATGTGCCTATTAGCACATCCAATAAGGACCTCAACATGGTACAGAGATTAATTTTTCACTGAAACCTAACACAGCAGGAGGACAAGAACTATGCAGACACTTTGAAAGGCAAGAGATTCATTTCATACACCATGTACACTGATGCAACAAGATAGACTGTGGCGCATTCATCCTCACTTTTAATTCCATTCTAAGATTTCCATAAAGCGTTTGTTACGGCACCACACTGCCAACTGTTTATGAATGTACAAGCATTCAGAATATGTTCCCAGACATGTGAGTGGCTTAAAGATTTTTTAAGTAACAGAACCCAATATTTTATCCTCGACGGCAAGTATTCATCAGAGACAAGGGCATCATCAGGAGTGCCCCAGGGAATTGTGATAGGACCACTGTATTTTCTGTATACATAAATGATGATGGACAGGGTAAGCAGCAGTCTGTTACTGTTTGCTGGTGATGCTGTGGTGTATGGAAAGGTGTCGTTGAGTGACTGTAGGAGTGTACAAGAGGCTTAGACAAAATTTCTAATTGGTGTATTGAATGGCAGCTGTCTCTAAATGTAGAAAACTAAGTTAATGCAGATGAGTAGGAAAAACAAACCCATAATGTTCAAGTACAGCATTAGTAGTGTGCTGCTTGACACAGTAATGTTGATAAAACATCTAGGCATAACACTGCAAAACAGTATGAAATGGAATGAGCATATAAAGATTATAGGAGGGAAGGCGAATGGTTGACTCTTAATTTATTGGCAGAATTTTAGGAAAGTTTAGTTCATCTGTAAAAGAGACTGCATATAGGACACCAGTGTGAGATGTTGAGTACTGTTCTAATGTTTGGGATCCACATCAGGTCGGATTAAAGGAAGACATCAAAATTATAAATAGGGTGGTTTGCTAGATTTGTTACTGGTATGTTTGAACAACACACAATTACCAGGAAATGCTTCAGGAACTCAAATGGGGATCACTGGAAGGAAAGCAACTTTCTTTTCGAGGAGCACTACTGTTGAGGAAATTTAGGAAATCGGCATTTGAGGCTGCCTGCAGCATGATGCTACTGCCTCCCAACATACATTTCTTGTAAGTACCACAAAGATACGATTAGAGACATTGGGGCTCATACAGAGGCACTCATTTTTCCCTCACTGTATTTGTTAGTAGAACAGAAAAGGAAATGACTTGCAGTGATACAGGGTACCCTCCACCACGCACCATGCTGTGGCTTATGGAGTATGTATGTAGAAGTAGATGTAAGGGAATTTCACTTCCAGAAAAGGTCAAAATCATATGTTTCTCAGTGTGTATACATCCCAGGAAATCCAGGAATTTTTTCATCTGGGAGAAAACTGGGAAAAACGCAGGAATTTTTCCTTGTTTTAGTTTTCAGTTAAGTTTTTGTAATTTTGACTGGTAAAAACTGATACTTTAACTAAGAATATTACTGTATCCCTGTGCTGCAAAATAACACTGCAACAATAAAACATAAACAAGAGTGGAGTGGGGAAAAAAAAAAGCCGGCCACTGTGGCCGAGTGGTTCTAGGTGCTTCAGTCTGGGACCGCGCTGCTGCTACGGTCGCAGATTCGAATCCTGCCTCGGGCATGGACGTGTGTGATGTTCTTAGGTTAGTTAGGTTTAAGTAGTTCTAAGGCTAGGTGACTGATGACCTGAGATGTTAAGTTCCATAGTGCTTAGAGCCATTTGAACCATTTTGAGAGGAAAAAAAAACAAAACTTTAGTTTGCAAAGGAGACGCGCCCTTTACAACAACAATACAGCGTATACACACAAGCATCTGCCAACAGCAAAATGCGTCAAAGGCCTGAGGACGAAGACTATGCAATACTTCATGACAACAAACTGCTTCTGATGAGCGTGATGTCACAACTGTGTACATTAGGTTCGTTTGAGTAATTGCCAGTGGGCTCATGCGCATGCGCAGTTCAGTCGCACATTAGTTTGTTTTTGATTTTATTTTATTTCCAGGTTTTTGGCAGTCAAGCAATAATTGCCTTGCAGAACAATGACGTTATTTTTGTCGGTTTGCTAAAAAATTGGATTTTATTAATATTTTCCGCTGAGGCAGTCAATTTATTTAAAACAAAGCATTTCATTCCACAGTATAGGCTAGTTTCAACTGTTCACTGAATTTCAAGGGCACGTTCTCATCTTCTGGCACATATGGCATTTTGACGTAATAAAGAATCAAATGTGAGATAATACGGTTTTGGTACTTCAAGAAGTTTACATCCCAAAAACCACACTGAAAAGCATGATATGAGATTGGGCCTACTTAATTGTACCCCCACAACGACCCCATTAAGTTTTATTTACATTCCCTCCGCAAACATGCCTTCGCCCTAGCCAGATTACGCTCCCATATTTTATTTTCTCAGGCTTGTCTGACATTTGGCATTACCCCCAAAGGCCTCACACTTAAAGTTCCCATCTCTGTCTGCAACCCTTCTTTCCATCAGTCCCTATACCAGTTCCAAACTGAACAATCCATTGCCCTCACCCACCTAATCCTTCACCTACCCATTAACTCAGCCAATGAACACACCCGTCACCTCCTATCCTTAATAAAAGTTCTTAATCTTTCCTCTCCCACATCCACACCAGCTGTTCAGAGCATCCTCCTACAGGCCAACCGCAAATTAGAACAGCATGCCACCCTCCACCTCAAAAAACTATCCAATCTCCTGGTTTCCCACCTCCGGAAAGGCAACTCACTCACGCTTCACAATGTTTCCAGCAAACCTCAACCTCCTCTCATTGCACACAAACCCAGTCTCTCCCATCTACTCAGTCTCCCACTTCCAGCTCCACTCCCTCCAAAACCTCAAAATTCCAATCAACACAATCTGGAACCACAACACCCTAATTCAGTAGTTAACCTTTCCTCCAAACCTCTCTCCCAATCCGAAACCTCTGTCCTATCCAAAGGCCTCACCTTCAGCCCCACTCCCAGATTCAACCAAACAGCCTTCGTCAAAGATTTACTGTCCTACTCTCGTACTCTCTGCTGGAAATATCACTTTGCCACGAAGAAAAATGATCCTAATCGTACTCCTAATGATCCTAATCGTACTCCTAATGATCCAACTTCCCAAGGCACTATCCAAATTGAACCCTGCCTGGAACAGTTCCGTCCTCTGTCACAGCGGGACCCACGTCCTCTTCCTCAAAATCACCCTCTCCAAACCTTCCAAGAATTTCTGACTTCCAGCCTTGCCTCTCAATCCTTCTTAAAAAACCTTAATCCTACTCCCAACATCACCACTGCTGAAGCCCAGGCTATCCGTGATCTGAAGGCTGACCGATCCATCGTCATTCTTCCGGCGGACAAGGGTTCCACTACCGTGGTACTTGATCGTCGGGAGTATGTGGCTGAGGGACTGCGTCAGCTTTCAGACAATACCACATACAAAGTTTGCCAAGGTAATACCATTCCTGATGTCCAGGCGGAGCTTCAAGGAATCCTCAGAACCTTAGGCCCCCTACAAAACCTTTCACCTGACTCCATCAACCTCCTGACCCCACCGACACTCCGCACCCCTACCTTCTACCTTCTTCCAAAAATTCACAAACCCAGTCATCCCAGCTGCCCCATTGTAGCTGGTTACCAAGCCTCCACGGAACGTATCTCTGCCTACGTAGATAAACACCTTCAACCCATTACATGCAGTCTCCCATCCTTCATCAAAGACACCAACCACTTTCTCAAACGCCGGGAATCCTTACCCAATCTGTTACCCCCGGAAACCATCCTTGTAACCATTGATGCCACTTCCTTATACACAAATATTCCTCACATTCAGGGCCTCGCTGTGATGGAGCACTTCCTTTCACGCCGATCACCTGCCGCCCTACCTAAAACCTCTTTCCTCATTACCTTAGCCAGCTTGATCCTGACCCACAACTTCTTCACTTTTGAAGGCCAAACATACCAACAATTAAAGGGAACAGCCATGGGTACCAGGATGGCCCCCTCGTATGCCAACCTATTCATGGGTCGCTTAGAGGAAGCCTTCTTGGTTACCCAGGCCTGCCAACCCAAAGTTTGGTACAGATTTATTGATGATATCTTCATGGTCTGGACTCACAGTGAAGAAGAACTCCAGAATTTCCTCTCCAACCTCAACTCCTTTGGTTCCATCAGATTCACCTGGTCCCACTCCAAATCCCATGTCACTTTCCTTGATGTTGACCTCCATCTGTCCAATGGCCAGCTTCACACGTCCGTCCACATCAAACCCACCAACAAGCAACAGTACCTCCATTATGACAGCTGCCACCCATTCCACATAAAACGGTCCCTTCCCTACAGCCTAGGTCTTCGTGGCAAACGAATCTGCTCCAGTCCGGAATCCCTGAACCATTACACCAACAACCTGAAAACAGCTTTCGCATCCCACAACTACCCTCCCGACCTGGTACAGAAGCAAATAACCAGAGGCACTTCCTCATCCCCTCAAACCCAGAACCTCACACAGAAGAACCCCAAAAGTGCCCCCACTTGTGACAGGATACTTTCCGGGACTGGATCAGACTCTGACTGTGGCTCTCCAGCAGGGATACAACTTCCTCAAATCCTGCCCTGAAATGAGATCCATCCTTCATGAAATCCTCCCCACTCCTCCAAGAATGTCTTTCCGCCGTCCACCTAACCTTTGTAACCTTTTAGTTCATCCCTATGAAATCCCCAAACCACCTTCCCTACCCTCTGGCTCCTACCCTTGTAACCACCCCCGGTGTAAAACCTGTCCCATGCACCCTCCCACCACCACCTACTCCAGTCCTGTAACCCGGAAGGTGTACACGATCAAAGGCAGAGCCATGTGTGAAAGCACCCATGTGATTTACCAACTGACCTGCCTACACTGTGACGCATTCTATGTGGAAATGACCAGCAACAAACTGTCCATTCGCATGAATGGACACAGGCAGACAGTGTTTGTTGGTAATGAGGATAACCCTGTGGCTAAACATGTCTTGGTGCACGGCCAGCACATCTTGGCACAGTGTTACACCACCCGGGTTATCTGGATACTTCCCACTAACACCAACCTATCCGAACTCCGGAGATGGGAACTTGCCCTTCAATATATCCTCTCTTCCCGTTATTCACCAGGCCTCAATCTCCGCTAATTTCAAGTTGCCGCCACTCATACCTCACCTGTCTTTCAACAACATCTTTGCCTCTGCACATCCGCCTCGACTGACATCTCTGCCCAAACTCTTTGTCTTCAAATATGTCTGCTTGTGTCTGTACATGTGTGGATGGATATGTGTGTGTGCGCGAGTGTATACCCGTCCTTTTTTCCCCCTAAGGTGAGTCTTTCCACTCCCGGGATTGCAATGACTCCTTACCCTCTCCCTCAAAACCCACATCCTTTCCTCTTTCCCTCTCCTGCCCTCTTTCCTGATGAAGCAACCGTTGGTTGCGAAAGCTTGAATTTTGTGTGTATGTTTGTGTTTGTTTGTGTGTCTATCGACATGCCAGCGCTTTCTTTTGGAAAGTCACATCCTCTTTGTTTTTAGATATATTTTTCCCACGTGGAATGTTTCCCTCTATTATATTCATATCATTAATTGTAAATTTGAACGTACGAACATGCACCTTAAGCCGAATTATGCGTTTTAGTTTGGTTTACGAAATTCCGATGCTCTTGGAGCATCCTCTGATGCCCTGTTTCTTTTGCAACGTAATGTAAGATCTCTTGATGCTTTATGTGTGCAAAAATACGGGCTTTCTATGCTATCATAGCTGCACACGCACAGTAACACTTGTTTTCTGGTGCCATCTGGCAACTACTGAAACGAACCTATTTCCAACCGGTCGGAATATATTACAAATGGCGATTTACTTTCAAAGTAAATTTCGTTTTATGGACGATGAATTATGTTACGTGCGAGAATGTGTAATGAATTTCTTAACTCACAGTGTTTGATTCCCCTTTAAAACATAACACTTTGAGGACCAGCTACTTAGAAGAATTTCAAGCCCAGAAGATCAGACATTTATGTCATTATTTTAAATTTTAGTGGCACATTTGAGTGATGTATCTTAAAAGTGTAACATGCGCAAAAGAAGACCAATATTACATGTAAAAACTTAGCTTCACTTGTAGCTTATTAATCTTAGAGATCAATATTATATGGAAAGCTTAGCTTTTCTTGTAGCTGTGCTGTGTATATTAATTTAAACCATTAACTTTTGCTATTTGTGTGTTCGCTCTACGTAAGTGATATTGCTATTGGCTGACATCATCATGTGTCCTATGTCCTATCGGCTGGCAAGATCATGTGACATGAGCTATAATTGGTTTACAAAAGGGCATTGGGCATTGCAATCTCAATTTAGTTGCTTTGGTTCGTAATTATGAAAATATGCAGATTACATGCTGCTGCACATAAGAGATTTTGCCAGGACACTTCCCCAAAGTGGCAGTGAGAAGATCTATTCTGGTGTATGAAACATTGATCATTCAAAGGATTGATGAGTTTATGAGTTCTGTGAGAAAGTGTACTGTCACTTAACATGGAAAAAATGTATTTTCACCCAGGAAAAGTGTATTTTTTTAACTGGGAAACCCAGGAAAAATCCGGGATTTTTTCCCCCGGACATATGTCTGTCCGGGGTAGCTGACTTGTGAACACTGATGTCGGGCACGTCACGAAAATTCGCAATGGGCTGTACCACCTGTCTGTGTCAGTTACGTCAGCAGTCATGTCCCTGATTCTTCAAGTGTGTCAAATTGCTCACAAAATGCAAAATCCAGGGACTGAACATCACAGATCATCACTCATATTTTGAAACACGGAAAAAATATGACCATTTGTATGCAGATTCCTTGATGTATCTGGTATATTTACTCCCTTAACGTTGACATCCAGTAGTTGCGCAATAAACTTGATCAATGTGGCGACAGGGGCTCCTTTCTCACAGCTCCTGATGCACAGTTCTTGGGAACCACTCCCCACATCTGCCCAGGGAAGCAATATTCTCCTCCAGTATATACTGGTGGCACGGTTCCTGAGAGGAAAGCCTCTCTGTGGATGGCCACAGATCAGAGGCATGACATGAGCTGAAGGCTCGTGGGTGCCAGGGCTGCCCACTCTTCTGCGCACGCGCGCGCCCACACACACACACACACACACACACACACACACACACACACACACAATGATAATCCCTGACAATAACCTTGACTACCAAAAAGCAGTCAAAGAGAAGGAGAAGGTATCCCAGAGGAATGTAACTCCATCCAGATCGCTCCCTGCCATTGGACTTCAGACAAGCGTTCATTGATAGCGATCAACCCCACTGATGACACAGGGATCCTGGGGTGTGACATGCCTTTCTGGCCTCTTTATGTATAACCAGGTCGCCCTCAACATGATGATCCAATAGAACTGCGAGAGTTATACTGCCACTTGCCGGAACTACAATAACTAATTTCCTCCTGATCTGCAATCTGTATTGCTTTTCAAGAAAAATTCTTCACTGCTCGCCATTCTTCAACTCTTCGAGCTTATGATGCATTGTGGTGGATCTTTTCTGGCCTTGAGAGAATATCTGTGATGATCTGCACATTGGTTCGCAAAGGTGTCATCAGTGAATGGATTCACCAATAGCCGCGAGGGCGTAATGGTACCGGTTAACAGTACATGTAATGCTTATTGATCTTCATGCTGCGCACTTACCTAGAGATGACCATTTTAATCCATCAGCTGTCTCGCCTTCCCCCCTCCCCCTCCCCTCACTTTTTCTCCTACTTGCTACCTGGAGATTTCAATGTGTACCACCAACCTCCCCCACTCCACCCCACCCCCTTCCCCGCTGGTGGGGAAGTATCATTTCATCTGGTAGATGGCCTCCTGATTGATAAGCTTCTTTCCAATCTTGATTTGTGTCTTCTCAATGATGGTACTTCTGCCAACTTTAGTGCCACACATGACGTGCACTTTTTTGGCTGTTAGCCATAAGACCACCTCCTTCCATCTCGTGGTTTTGCTAGAATGGTCGCTGCTTTATGATCTTCCTAAGAGAGATCGCGTTCCGGTGATCCTGTCACTTTCCAGGGGACGAATTATCATATAGGGCTCTTAGAAGAGCCAACTGGCATTTATGAACCTCTGTTACCGCCTGTGCCCCATCTCTGTAAGATTGCATCAATGAGGTTGTGGGAAATGTCTCCGAGATAAATACATTGCAACAGCTATTCAGGATCATCAAAGGGCCTGCAGCATCTCAAGTGACACCCACCACAGACCACCCTCTTCTCTTTCAAGTGGCTTCGCACTAAGGCTTGCTATTTAATTAAAGGCATTAAAAAGGAATGCAAAGACTCGATCTGCTCAGGATCTTCAACCATGTATGTTTGGAAAATGTTTTCCTTTCAAAATGGTGAGATACTATCACTATCCCTATCCTCAAACTGGATAAAAAACCCATGTCCATTGATAGCTACCAACAAGTTGGGCTGACAAACATGCTCAACAAACTGCTTGAAAGTATGGCAGTCCAATGATTATTGAGTCATTCCATGTCAAATCAGTACAGTTATCTACCTGACTCTCCTTGATTTTCGTAAAATTTGGTGTGTTTACTGCACAGTACAAGAATGAAAAATACCAAATTGCAGAATTTTAGTGCAAGTAAGACAAGAGTGACAGTTCTAAAGTCATTCAAAGAAAGTCAACGGTCAGTAGTGCATCAATACCCAGATCGTGCAACACTGGTTGGAGGCGACTTTTAACCTGCCACGTATGGACTGTGATGTCTGTGGATTCATTGTGGGGGTACAGACAGGCAGTAATGAAAAATACTTTTGAAAAAGTTTTCTGAAAATTGTCTTGAGCAGCTAGCTTGGCAGCCCACACGCAATGGATATATCTTAGACCTTGTAGCTACAAATAGACCAGACCTTATTGACAAAGTCAGTATAGAAATGGGGATTAGTGATCGTGATGTCATTATGGCAACTATGATTATGAAAGTTAATAAATCAGTCAAGAAGGCTAGGAGAGTGTTTGTGCTAGATAGAGCAGATAAACAGTTGTTAACATCTCACTTCGACAGTGAATTGGCATCACTGAGTTCCAGTACAGTGGCAAAGTTTAAGCAGATTGTAAATCGTTGTCTTGAGAGTTATGTGCCTAACAAGTGGATAAAGGATGGAAAAGCCCCGCCATGGTTTAGTGATGAAATTCTGCAGATGCTTAGGAAGCATGGACAGTTGCACTCTTGGTTCAAAAGGGAACGCACAAATGACGACGAGCAAAGGTTAGTATAGATTCGTGAATCTGTGAAAAGCTTTACACGCAAAGCACACAACTACTACCACCGTCACACCTTAGCAATAGATCTGGCAGACATCCTGAGAAAACTCTGGTCATATGTAAAATTGCTATGCAGGTCCAAGGCTTCCATTCAGTCCCTTGTTCACCAGTCTGGTGTGGCAGTTGAAGATAGCAAAAAGAAAGCCGACAATTTAAATTTCATGTTCAAGAAATCGTTCCCACAGGAGAGTTGTACAATATACTGTCATTTAACTATTGGACCGGCCTCGTATGGACAACATAGTAATAAGCATACCTGGCTTAGAGAAACAACTGAAATATTTGAAAGCAAATAAATCACCAGGTCCAGATGAATCCCAGTTGAATTTTACAAAGATTACTCTATGGTGTTCGCCCCGTACCTATCTTGCATTTATTGGGAATCTCTCACCCAGCACAATGTCCCAAGTGACTGGAAAAAAAGTGCAGGTGACTCCAGTATATAAGTAAGGTAAAAGAACGGACCCGCAAAATTACAGTCCAATATCCCTAACTTCTGTTTGCTGTAGAATCCGTGAGCATATTCTCAATTCCAATATAATAAACTTCCTTGAGACTGGAAGCTTACATGCATGAATCAGCATGGTTTTAGAAAGTATCACTTGTGCTAAACTCGGCTTGCCCTTTTCTCACACGGTGTACTGAGAACTATGGATGAAGTGCAATAGGCAGATTTGGTAGACAGGGTGGGCAGCAGTCTGCGATTGTTTGCTGATGATTCCGTGGTGTATGGGGAGGTCTCGAAGTTTAGTGTCTGTAGGAAGGTACAAGATGACTTAGACAAAATTTCCAATTGGTGTGATGAATGGCAGCTAGGCCTAAATGTGGAAAAATTTAAGTTAATGTGGGTAAGTAGGAAGATCAAACCTGTAATGTTCAGATGCATTATTACTAATGCCCTGCTTGACACAGTCAAGTCATTTAAATATTTGGGTGTAACATTATAAAGCAATGAGATGGAACACGTGTGAGAACAGTGGTAGGGAAGTGAATGGTCGACTTCGGTTTATTGGGAGAATTTTAGGAAAGAGTGGTTCACCTGTAAAGGAACCCACATTTAGGATAGTGATGCAACGTATTCTTAAGTGCTGCTTGAGTGTTTGGGGTCCGTATCAGATCGAATTGAAGGAATACATCTAAGCAGTTCAGAGGCAGGCTGCTAGATTTGTTACCGGTAGGTTCGAACAGCACATAAGTGTTACGGAGATGCTTCGGGAACTCAAATTAGAATCCTTGGAGGAAAGGAAACGTTCTTTTCAAGAAACACTATTGAGGAAGTTTAGAGAAGTGGCATTTGGATCTGACAGCTGAACGATTCTACTGCCGTCAACACATATCGTTCATAAAGACCGTGAAGATAAGATATGAGAAATTAAGGCTTATACGGAGGTGTGCAGACAGTCGTTTTTCCCTCGCTCTATTTGTGAGTGGAACAGGGAAGGAAATGACAAGTAGTGGTATGATGGCTAGCGGAGTATTGATGTAGATGTAATGGCCGCTCAGAGCTCTAAAAATGTGTGAAAAATTTGAAAAATAGGGTTGACAAAAAGAGTGTAAATTCTAATCTAATAGAGATAGAATAATGAACCAGGTAATTTTGAAAAGATCTTGAAACAAGCTTTTCAGTGATATACAATTTTGTCGTATTTAAAGAATGTATACAATAAAGGCCAGTGACCTTTACCTTTGATCCTGAATATCTCAAAACGTCACCCTCGAAATTGACAAAAAATGAGATTTGCTTCTTTGTATTACCCTACACAACATAGTAAAAAATCAAATTGGGATGACAATGGGATTCGGAGATATTAATTTGTATGTACAGTGACTGTGTTGCATTAATGCCAAATAAATTGTTTTCAGACTTCAACAATGTGACACAGAGCACTGAAAAACATGTTAAAAAAATAATGTTATATTGTAGCACAGTAAGTTAGTACAGTCGACAGGCCAAGCATTAATAATATGCAAGGTCACACACTATGACATCTGGCCTTCAGTGATGCAAACCATGATACAGCCATCCCAGCTGAACACATGCTTGGAAGGCATGGTAAACACGTTCAGATTTAGAGAAATGAATATGAGCCTCAATACTGGGAAGCAACATATAACAGTGTTTGTGTTTCTTTTGGTGAATGGAAATATGTTCACTCTGTTGCTGTTCTCACATCAACCATTGTAAGGAAGTCCGTCTTGTCCACAGTTAAGATATCAGGTTCCTGAAGGGATACATATGAAGTGGAAAGCCCATGAGGATGTAGGAAGCTGATTGAAACCTCATTGATATTTTCATTAACATTCAAAATACATCCAAGCCTACAGTGACCATTGTACATGCATGTAACAAACCCTGTGATATCACTGAGGTACGAGTCTCCTTGGGTCCTAGTTAGAGATTCATTTCTGATTTCTTGTGAATTGGACAAAATTTTCATTTGGACATTGTAATGGCCTGCAGGAATAACACAGTGTAACTTGTGGATACCTGCAATTGTGTGAATTTGAGCAAACCACTCTTGACGGTGAGATTCTTCTTCGTCATACTCACTGTTGTATAATGAAAGTGACACACTGCAGTGTTCTTGGAGCACCATTTAAACAACTGTTTGGGTGTCATTATCTGAGAATTGTAGATGTCCTGCAGACTGGCATGAACATCAAGTCTGTAGATGATACCAGCAATGCCATTACATGGTCCTCTGCAATATGATGAGGCAAAAAAATGCCGTTCGGCAGAGACATTGAAATCGGTCTGATGAAAAGTTACTTAGGCAAAATTCTTGTGATTCTGGGCTGCAGCACCATCTGAGAAGTAGTACATATACTTGGTGTTCTTCTTCCGAATGTGCCAGCTAAGGACCACGATATTCAACTTTACAGCCTGGAGAGGGACTTGATGTTTGCCCAGTTATCCCGCATTCTCTGGCTATGTTTTTCCTTTCTCTCCTTTGACCAAAGGACGCTGGTCTTTTTACAGGATGATCTGTCCTGAAACATCTTTTCTTCTAGTATCCTTCTGAGAAGTGCTCAGTTTCTAATGTCACTTTCAGTAATGTTCAGTTCCTGGGTGTCTTTGTCGATTTCTATCAGCCATGGTGTCTCGGTCTTCCTGCTCTTCCAGTTGTTGAGAAGTCAGTTGGTCAGTCTTGTTTCGTCCATCCTTGTGATATGTCCGTAGAAAGCGAGATGTCTCTTCCCAGATACGTCTGTAATTTTCTCAGTATGATTGTATAGCTCCTGGTTTGATTGTCTTCTGTACTCACCATATCTTTTGATCAGTCCCAGAATTTTTCTCAGGATCTTTCTCTTCTGAATCTCTAGTTTATATGTCAACCCTTTCCTGTTTACATTTCAAGCATTCTGAGGCATATAAGGCTACATTTCAAGCATTCTGAGGCATATAGGGCTTCAGCGCAGATAACTGTTTGGTAGTGTTTTAGTTTGGAATTGCGAGATAGGCATTTCTTATTATAGATGTTCTTGGTTAGTCGATATGCTAATTGTAACTAACTAATCAGAGTTGTTAGTGCTGTTCCTTCTGATAGATTAGGTTCCAACCATTCTCCTAGATACTTGAATCTGTCAACTTTCTCAATTTGACGTTGCTCCAGCTGTAGTTCACTGGGAGTATCACTGATGTTGGTTAAGTATTTTCTCTTTTCTAGTGTCAGTTGAAGTCCTACCTTGGCAGCCTGGAGTTTGAGCATATTGAGCTGCTTTACTGCTACTTCCACTGAGCTTGCTCTAAGTGCCAGACCATCTGCAAAAGCTAAACAGTCTACTACTAGTCCCTTCTGTTTGTGTCCCAGGTAAATACCACTCGGTATATTTTGTACTTCCATTTCTTTCCGCCACTCTCTGATCACCTTGTACAGTGCACAGTTGAAGAGATGAGGTGAAAGTCCATCTCCCTGTCAACTCCTGTCTGTATCTCAAAGCTTTCTGAAAGTGTTCCACTGAACTTTACTTGGAGTCTAGTGTTACTCAGGGTCTTTTGGATAAGGCTGTGGGTTTTCTGGTCCAGGCTCATTTCTTGCAAAATTCTCATAAGAGTATGTCTGTCGATTGAATCATATGCTTTCTTGAAGTCAAGGAAAGTAACTACATACTGTTTATTTGCTAGTTTAATTTGACTTAATACTGACTTCAAGTTAAGGATCTGTTCAGCACAAGAACATCCTTTTCCAAAACCACCCTGGTAATCTCCAAGTTTTGGGTCCAAATGAGGTTCAGCTGTATTCAGCAATGCCTTAGATAATATATTATAGGCGACTGGTATCAATGAAACCCCTCTACAATTGTTGATGTCAGTTAAATCACCCTTCTTGTGCAAGTGGTGGATCAGAGCAAGTGTCAAGTCATCTGGTAACTTCTCAGTACCCCAAATGTTCCATAGAATCTCATTCAACTTGCTGATTGCTTTGTCTCCAGCCTGCTTCCACAGCTCTGCAACTATAGCGTCTTCTCCTGGTGCTTTGTTATTCTTCTGGGACTGAATGATGTTTTTCACTTCTTCTGTTGGAGAGTGGGATTTTGGTGTCTGGGACTGTCTTGATAGATAAGGAGGTTTTAGGGGACTCATAGTTGAGGAGATTCTCAAAATATTTGGCCAATATTCGGCAGTTGTCTTCGTCATTATAGGCTATATTTCCATCTGGTCCTCAGCTGGGTGGGACATAACTTCTAAGGTTTCGCTTGAAAGTTTGGTAAAAGTTTCTAGTGTTATTCTTCTTGAAGTCTTCATCTAATTGAGTCAATTGGTCCTGAGTGTGCTGATGTTTAACCTGCTGGATGGTTTTGGCAATTATCCGGCTCTGCACTACGAACTTCTCCTTATCTGTTTCGGACTTCTTTGAGCTCCATCTTAGACAAGCTGTTTGTCTCTTTGCGATCACTTGGTCGTAGGTACTTGTCCACCACTCATGTTTCTTCTGTTTCCTGAGTGGGGCAGCTTCTGTTGCGGCTTTTACTAATTTGTCCCTTAATTGGTCCCAGTTGTTGCATTAATGATCTAGTGTTTGCATTCTCTCTGTAAGCATATTGCAGGTTTTCAGTTTTTTCCAATTCAGACTTGGTAAGTTTGGGAGTTTGAGACTTTCTCGTATTCCTAGGTAGAAATTGGAACTTTATTTTTGAGAGGTAGTGGTCTGAATCCTAGTTTGCCCCTTTTAACAATCTCACATTCATGACTTCTCTACAGGACTTTCTTGAAATGGCCACATGATCTATTTGAAACTCTCCTAGGAGTTTATTGGGTGAAGTCCATGTCTTCTGTTTTCTTGGTAGATGCTTAAAGGCCTTTTGATTTCATTACTAGGTTAAATGCTTTACAGAGTCCCACAAGTAATTCTCCATTCTTGTTAGTGCCCATGTGAGCTGGGTATTCCCCCACTATAAATTTATACTTCTGCTCTTTCCCTAACTGGACATTAAAATCACCCAATAATATGACTGTATTCCACTCTGGGATCTTGCTGATAGTGTCCCCGAGTTCTTCCCAAAATTGGTCTGTGCCTTTAGGGTTTTTCTTGTCTTGGTTAATAGGTGCATGTACATTCACAATGGTGTAGACCTTATTGGAGCATCGAAATGTTAATAGAAAAACTTGACTGTTAGGAGAATGGAGGTTGATAACTGAATCAAGTATTTTGTTACTGACAATGAATCCAGTTCCTAGGTGAGAGACGTTCTTCATCTTCCTATGCCCCACTTTCCCCTTGAAGATTCGATAACCCTGAGATTCAAAGGCATGTTCATCTGTATACCTAGTCTCTTGTACCGCTGTGATAAGAATCTTGTGTTTTGTCAGAGCGTCTATCAGATGCTTCAACTTGCCCATAGAGTGCTATCAGCCAGGCGAGCTGAACCACAGTTTCTTTAACGAGGTGTTACTCCTCCCACTCCTCCTTCCTCATCACTTGTAAGATGAGGCCCCGGGCTTGCGACTGGTATAGCGGTGTGTTCTGTTGTAAATAGGATCCTGTGAAAGTAACCAAGTGATGCTGAAAGAGATGAAGACTCAATGTCATGTGTAAGGCATTCTGATATTACAACAAAGGAAATGTGATCAGTTGTACATTGTGTATAATCAACAAATGTATGAATGGTGGCCTGTGCGTTGTTCCAATAAAACCCCTGCACCTCATCTTGCATCCTGCTGGACAAATGCATAATTTTCTGCAAAATCCCAAATTGCAATGCATTCATTGTCACCAAGTGTCTCTTTCAGAAGTAGAAATACGTTGTCTTTGAAAGAATGCAACAGAAACTTTTTTGTAATTTGTCTGCTAGATTATTCGAGAAGTCTTCCACAGATGATACACATGGCTGGAGAGTTGTGCACAGCGTATATGTTATTTCATCAATTCCATTTTCCCCAAACAACTCTTGCAGGTGTGTCATGATAGCTGGACAGTTTTCACACGTGGACAATTATCATTTTGGCTGTTCAGGATTACAATTGATCTGAGCAAGACATTGTTTGTATGTGCTAAGTTGACAGTCTATATCATTGTCAACTCTTTTGATCTGGAACCTACATGAACTTCAAATTTCTGTGAATCCTGTGAACACACACACTATGGGTACTGTTGCACCAGCCAAAACATAGTTATTGGGTCACAACTGGCAGAATTTTTATAATCCTATTTTCAGTCCTGAATGTTCAGCTTTGCACATGTGACGCAGTTCATGGGGGTTTCCCAGCAATAGTTGTTTTTGTTTATGAATCCTGGAACCATTTTCCTTGAAAGAAACAAAATTCTTCTTCCCAAACAAGTAGCAGCTTCTATCATGCCTGTTGTAGAATTCTACAACACTATTCACAGTTTGTTCACTCGAGACATGTTTGTCTTGGATTGGGAGTTGCTAAGATACCACAGTCTTTGACTAATTGTTTTTCTTTTCTCACTAAATAAGTAGAGACTCCAAATTCATTTTCAATACTTCAAATGCTCAAACTTTTCAGAAGATGAGTCAGAATTAGGATCTTCTGCTGCTGCTGCATTTCTTTTTCAGTTGCATTATCATTTCAGGTTCAACATTTGTTTCATAATGTGCATTTTCTTCCACACTAAGTATGTATTTACTTTGGAATATCTCAGACTCCTGTTAAAACTTTTTCTGTTCATTTGTTTTGTCTTACGGTCTCCTCTTTTCCACTGGGGACTCGCTTATAGATAACAATCTATCGTTTATTGCGTCTAAAACAATTTTTGGGGATACAGATGTGCCCGATTCATCTGAGGAGAGCTACGCAGGTTTGTGGTTTCCACTTCATTGTTACCTTACTGAGCATTGTTATAACACTTCCTTTTTAACACTGATCATGTTTTTTAGTGCTTTGTATCATATTGTTGGAGTCTGAATATGATTTACTTTACATTAATGCAGCGCATTGCTGTACAAGCTAATTTATAACTTCTAATCACATTGTCATCCAAACTTGATTTGATTTTTTATTATGTTGTATAGTGTAACATGAAGAAGCAAATATATAGTTTTTCTGTCAATTTTTAAAGTGGGTGTTTTGAGATACTCAAGGCCAAAAGTCATGTGCAATAAACACGCCAAATTTTGTGAAAATTGAAGACAGTCAGGTTGAAAATTATACTTTTCTATCTTAATTTGACATGGAATGACTCAACAGCAGGTTGGCACATTGTGGGGCATTTTGTCTCCCCATCAGCAATTTCTGGAAGGCGTGATCTACAATTGACCATTGGGCTAGGTTGGAATCAGCAACCTGACAAGCTTCTTCTAAATGACAGTACCTCAGTACAGCCTTTTTTTACCCGCATAAGGCATAAGACAGCACATGACACCATCACTTTTAACTTGCTCTTCATGACTGAGGTTTTCAAGTGTTCCTATTGGTTTTTATGTGCGGTTTACAGTTTATACATCCAACAGTTCCTCACTGGTTCAAGAGGACAGCATTTTTCAAGGCTCTGTACCAAGAGTTACACTCTTCCTCATAGCCCTCAATGGGCTAGTGACATCGGTCATATCACTGGTCATACCCGAGATGTATGTCAACAACTTTTGCACTTGATATAGCTCACAGTCTCTAACCATGACTGAACGCCAGCTCCAAGATGCCATCTCCCGAGCTTCTGCTTTGGCTCTTTCTCGTGGGTACCAGTTGCCCCCCACAAAAACGTGAGTCGTGCATTTCTATCGTCATACTACAGTCCATACTGACCCTGAACTGTTCTTGGGTACTTGCTTGAATATTGTTGCACATTCCCGATTTTTGGGACTTCTCTGTGATAAAAAGCCGAAAAGCTGACAAGGCTGCCTGATATTCATCAACTAAGAACTGGCTGCATGCAAAAGCTTAAGGCTCTCTGCTTTCTGGCCCATACCTCTTGGGCTGCAGATCGTGCTGCTCCTCACCATATTTGTCATGCCCTGGTCTCATCCCAGTTGGGCTTTGGCTACCAGATTTATGGCTCAGCAACACTTTCAGCTTTGATATTATTGCACCAGGTCTATCATCAAGCAGTAAAGCAATGTATACATGTGAAGGTTTTTCACACTCTCAGACTTTTTACGTGTAATACGTATTGTGTAAACAGTGCCAGGGGTTAGCTCACTGGCAGTGTCAGAGAGTGGAGGAAGATCTCAGATAGTTGTGCTTTGCAAGTTTGGACTTTTCTTGTTGACAGTAATCTCCATCTCCTAAGAGCTGCTTGCTGTAGCTCTCTCACAAGAAAAACTATACCGGCATTGTCAGGTGAGCTAGAGTACTTGGAGAGTGCTGAGTGGCCATATTGCGTCCCAATTTGTATTATGTCCAAAATTTGTGCTGTATTTCACAATTTGTACACTACTACATCCTGGTAATATATTTTGCCGTATTTGTGCATATGTTAAATAAAACTGAGCGAAGAAATTGCCTATTTTATTTCCTAAATGAACAGCATGAACATTTAGCCTATTTCGAAAGTTCTAAACTTAAATAGTGCTATACAACAAATAATATATAAAAAATCATGGACACATTATGTAGATTAATTAATGACACAACTTGTTTTCCATTGTAGGGGTAGCACTCTTCTGAATAGTGGGTGCTTTTCCCCCTCTTTAACAATGTACTTGCATGTGGGGCAGTTATTGGAGGGATGTCACAGGGGGCACTTACTGGCCCCACACACCTTCTAAAATGATTATTTCTGTAAATCACTGCTGTCACCTGCATCGGGGCATCGCGTGGTATCAGCGGCGATGAATGAAAATGTGTACCGGACCAGGGTTTGAACGTGGGATCTCCTCCAGAATGAGATTTCCACTCTGCAGCAGAGTGTGCGCCGATATACGCAGGAGAGCTTCTGTAAAGTTTGGAAGGTAGGAGGCGAGGTACTGGCAGAAGTAAAGCTGTGAGGACGGGGGCGTCAGTCGTGCTTGGGTAGCTCAGTTGGTAGAGCACTTGCCCGCGAAGGACAAAGGTCCCGAGTTCGAGTCTCGGTCCGGCACACAGTTTTAATCTGCCACGAAGTTTCATATCTGGGATCTCCTGCTTACTAGGCAGGTGCATTAACCACTGATCATTTCTCCCACATTATTTTATTGTATACTTATACGGATATGGTGTCTGTTCTTCCGGACATGTCCGAAAGAATAGACACCATTGATGACCTGCAGCCGTCTAGAACGAAATTAGAACTGTATTAATACCTTCAGCTGCTAACAGGCGTTGATATATAAACGGGGACAAGTTTAAAATATGTGCCCCGACCAGGACTCGAACCCGGGATCTACTGCTTACGTGGCAGACACACTATCCATCTGAGCCACCAAGGGCACTAATTTCATTCTAGACAGCTGCAGGTCATCAATGGTGTCTGTTCTTTCGGACATGTCCAAAAGAACAGACACCGTATCCCTATAAGTATATAGTTCTGGCAATGCCAGCCATGACCTTCTTCTTCTGTGTGGATGCACACATATTCCCCGAACTCTTATGGGACTTACGACTAATGAGTGTGTTGGGGTGGGACACTACGAATGTAGTGTGTAGACATACAGGGTGAGAATGTGGGTCTCGCAGGAGGTGTGAGTTGCGTTATGCTCCGTGCCCTTGGTGGCTCAGATGGATAGAGCGTTTGCCATGTAAGCAGGAGATCCCGAGTTGAAGTCCCGGTCGGGGCACACATTTTTACCTGTCCCCGTTGATGTATATCAACGCCCGTTAGCAGCTGAAGGTATTAATATAATTCTAATTTATTTTATTGTTGTCAGTTCAACTTATGTCCGTTACACGGTTAGCCTTTACACTATTACTATTGCTGATCTCCTGACAAAAAGACAATCCTTACTTTGGTCTTTGCCCTTATTCAGGTTGGTGAGGGGTAGGATGTAGATGAGGTTTTTCTCACCACAGATGAGTAATGGGAGACCACTTGTCTGCTCTGACATATGTACCAGCCTAACTTATATGTTTTTACTTCTCCTTAAATTAATGAGTCATTCCTCTAGTCTGTACCCTGACCTATTTGTTTGTTTTTTCCTGTTCTTAATGGCAATTATCAAAACTAAATCACTCTGTTAATTGCTTAGCAGACCTCACTTTTTGTATGGTTCTCACACTAAATGTCCATATTTCACACTTGGTAAACAAACTAGTAATATGCTGATTATAAGGTTGACCCATCAGAATCTTCGTTCAGAAAACTGTTTTCCATAAGTACTCAGGCCATTACTATTACTACCAGTACCACTATTGTTATTATTATTATTATTATTATTATTGTTGTTGTTACTTTTACAAAAAGGGCACTGCTCGTTATAGAGAAACTGGCTGTTGTTTTTGGGAATATGAAAAATCCAACAAGTCTAGCAACATACCACTTCATCTTGGAAATGATGATGACTTCACTAGGACATTAAAATTTATATTGAATCACACTGAAATTCATTCTTCTCTCGTAAAATTCACAGGTGGGACAGGATAGTGGAGAAATGATTGTGGTACATGAAGTATCCTCTGCCCGCACTATAAGGTTGCTTGTGTAGTATGCATGTGTAACTTTCTGTTAAATGGTAAGTCTAATAATGTTTTTGAATGATTATTACTGAACAAAAGATTTCCTATGTTACAGATATGATACGACGAAGAGTTCTGCGAACCCGATCAATAAAAATGCTGGTTTTAGATGAAGCTGATGAAATGTTAAACAAAGGTTTCAAAGAACAGATATATGATGTATATCGATACCTTCCACCAGCTACTCAGGTATTTGACCATTCTGAAGGAATGTTTTTTTGTAATAGTTTTGTAAATTGTGTTGGAATGGGTTCTGATGGTTCTAAAGCTAGTTCAAAAATGTTGCTTGGTACTAAATGTTTTATTTTTCAGGTGGTGCTTATTTCTGCGACACTTCCTCATGAAATTTTGGAAATGACAAGTAAATTCATGACAGATCCAATAAGGATTTTAGTAAAACGGTAAGAATAAAGTCGCACTTAAAGTAAATCAAACGCTTTTATCTGAATGTTTTCTAAGATGCATACACGTGCAATTTTAAGCCTGGTTTACACCAGAGCAAATGGAAGTGAACACAAGTGAGCGAACATTCGTACCGAGCGAGGTGGCACAGTGGTTAGCACACTGGACTTGCATTCGGGAGGATGACAGTTCAATCCCGCGTCTGGCCATCCTGGTTTAGGTTTTCTGTGATTTCCCTAAATCGCTCCAGGCAAATGCCGGGATGGTTCCTTTGAAAGGGCACGGCCGACTTTCTTCCCCATCCTCCCCAAATCCGATGAGGCCGATGACCTCGCTGTTTGGTCTCTTCCCCCAAACTCTCCCCCCCCCCCCCCCCCCTCCAACCATACAGCGAACATTCACAGACAATTCACAAATGCTCACTACCATTCAGTGAACAAGTGTTTACACTAGAGGAAACAGAAGAGAACATGAGGTAATAAGCAAACCCTAAGAAAGTTGCATTGTTGTGTTTTGGCACAAATAATCAGCATAAATTTTGAGGAAAAAAATTAGTGCACCCTTTTCAAGGTTTCCAGTACACTCGAAATTTAATGTTGCAACAGTGCATATGGAGTACACAAAATGATTACATTTACAGATCAATAGGAAAAGCAGTTCCAAGGTTCCAGGTATTGACCCATGCTGCAACATCCATGTTGGCATGTGTTGTAGCCTCCACGGGCGGCAATACAGGTGCTGATTGTGGCATCCAGTTGATAGTACATATAGCGAATACTCTATTGGGATATGTTATGCCACACCTGCTTGACCTGTTCACATAGTTCTGTAAGAGTTGTTGGTTGATGAGTCGCACAAGTCACTTCCTGTCCCTTCGTATCCCACATGTGCTCAAGGGGAGACAAATCTGGAATTTGTGCTGACCAGGAAAGTTGCTCCATGTCTTGCAGGACACTTTGTTTTCATGGGCAGAGTGTGAGCGAATGCTATCATGTTGGAACAACACATCACCTTGTTGTGAGAACAACAAAAGAATGGGTCGAACACCATTCCGCATGTACCAAGTGCTGGTTAGCATCCCCTCCAGAAGCACCAGAGATGTAAGAGAATTGTAGGGTATTGCACTCCAAATGGTTCAAATGGCTCTGAGCAGGATGGGACTTAACATCTGAGGTCATCAGTCCCCTAGAACTTACAACTACTTAAACCTAACTAACCTAAGGACATCACACACATCCATGCCCGAGGCAGGATTCGAACCTGCGACCGTAGCGGTCACGCGGTTCCAGACTGTAGCTCATAGAACCGCTCGGCCACTATTGGACTCCAGACCATAAGACCTGAGATGGGGCCAGTGTTTCTTGGATGTATGAACTCTACTAGACAGCACTCACGAGGTCTACATTGTGCAGATGACCATAACTTCCATGTAGGCTGACTCTGCTTTCATCACTGAAGAGCACTGTGCGCCATTTCATCTTCCAGGTCATCCTCTGTCAACACCAGTTGAGCAATACATGTCAATGTTGTGGAAGACAGGCTACAGTTTCACATGCCCATAGTCCCACTGCTAATAACTGCTTTGCAACAGTTCGCATTGAAAGACATTACAGGCGAACTGCACAAGAAGCTTGCTGGAGGATTATCGAGAGAAAAGATAACACATTGCTGAAAGAAAATGGAATGGACTAAGGCTGAAATAGAATGTATGGAACTGTCCAAGAAGAAGAATGAAACAAGAAAGTTCTTTATAAAAGTGAACAATGCTAGAAGACGATATGCTCCAACAACCAGCTTGATTAGAGGTGAAAGAGGAAACATAATAACTGAGAGTTAACAGACTCTGGAAAGATGGCAATGATACCTTTATGATCTGCTGAATCGAGACGTAAAGCAAGCGGAGGATATCTATAATGATTGTGAGCAAGGATTGGATGATGAACAGCCACTGGATGGCCTAGGGTTAGAGGACGTTAAAAAAGCTTTAAGGAAGCTGAAGAATAACAAGGCTCCCGGCGGATAGCATTCCTGCAGAATTGCTAAATTGTGGAGGAGCAACGTTAGAGCAGCTTCTGTCACTCTCATATGGGTACAGGAAAGGATACTAGATGAATGGAATGAAGGAATATTATGTCCCATATATAAAAAGGGCAACCAAATGGAGTGTAGAAACCACCGTGGGATCACCCTCCTGAACTTGGGGAACAAGGTTTTTTTTTTTGTGTTATTTTTGATCGGCTACTCTCATAGGTGGTTAAAGAAATTGGAATATACCAAAGCGGATTTCAATGAGGAAGGTCAACAATAGACCAGATTTTCAACCTGTGCCAAATTTTGGAGAAAACTGTTGAATATAGAATTGGAATACATCATCTCTTTATTGACTTTAAGGTTGCATACTGCAGCATCAATAGAAACCAGTTGTTTCATGGTCTACAGGAGATGGGGATACATGGAAAGCTCCTGAGAATGGTTAAAATGATACTGTCTGATGTAAGAAGCTGCATTCGAGTTCGAGGAAGTTACTCAGACCCCCTGGAAATAAAAATTGGCTGCATCAAGGAGATGCATTAGCATGCTTATTATTTAATGTAGCACTCGAGAAGGTGATTAGGGAAGCAGGCCTACAGACAAAGGACACCATCTTCTACAAGTCGGTGCAGATTTTAGCATATGCATATGACGTAGACATCATAGCATGGACAGCACCAGCACTGAAAGAAGCTTTTACAGCCCTAAGTCAAGCAAGTAAGAAGATGGGGCTTATGATAAACTAAGATGAAACTAAATACATGGCCTGTGGGAAAGCACATCAACCCAGTATGCAATCATCTTTCAATGTGAATAGATACATATTTGAAAGAGTTGATAGCTTCAAGTGTCTTAGTTCCACTGTCGCTGGCTTTAATGACATCTCATCTGAAATTAAGATTAGGCTGATATCAGCAAATAAGGCATATTTTACCTTGAGTAATTTATTCCGGTCAAGGCTCCTCAGCTGCCCAACAAAATTCACTATGTATAAAACCCTTGTTAGACCAGTTCTGCTTTGGAAACATTGTCCTTGACAGAAACCGATGCAATGCCGCTTGACAGATTTAAGAGGAAAGTTTTGAGCAGAATAATTGGCCCTGTGTATGACAGAAAACAATTGAAGAAAAGGTACAATGCTGAATTGTATACCATATATGCCAATGCTCCTGCAACAAAAATCATACGATCAGGAAGGATAAGATGGTCAGGTCATGTGGCTAGGATGGAAAGGCGTCTAAGGTGATGAAGAAGATTCTCTTTGGTAATCCAGGAGGACAAAGAAGGTGAGGTTGACCTCGAGCAAGATGGTGGGATGGAGTGGAAGAAAACCTTTGGAAGTTCGGATGCAGAAAATGGAGGAGGGTAGCATGTGATTGTGAGGGTTGGCAGAAGCTAGTTGGGAAGGCCAGGGTTCATCTGGACTGTAGCGCCACAGAGCAAGACTGTCCAGTGGTATCTGCTTGATCTGCCTCTGGTGCATTTATGATGATCTTGGCGGAAGTCCATGCTGTGTGGAGGTCCAGAACCTTGTTTATGAGTGAGAATCTTCATGTGATCACTGATACTGTCATCTTTTCACAGCTGTCGCAGTACATCCAACTTGTGTGGCAATTCTCCAAAAGGATCAGCCCACCAGTCAGAAGGCCACAATTCGGCACCTTTTGAATTCGCTCAGTTGGCTGTAGGAAGCACAAGTGCATCTCCATGGTGTGGTTGCCTGCTTGCTTCACATGTTTGCACCACACTGAGCTTTTTGATTGTGGGCATTCCGTATTTATGGGTAGACACTGACAGTGCTCTGGTAGCTATGCCATAATGCTGTTTGTTGGTGGACAGTGTTTAAATCATTATCAGTACATCTACTATTTCCCACATGGCATATGCTGTCATGGGATCAAAATCTAAGTCGTCTTCCCAGGTGTACTAATTTTTTTCCAGCAGTGTAGTTAGGTCTGCAGTACAAAATTTTTATATTCAGAGAGGATTATTTTGCATGGCAAGCACTTTTTTCTTTCCTCTTTTTTTTTATGAAGTAAGAAAATTGATGCAGAAAAATAAGTAGTTAATATCTAAGGTGTACAGAAGTGTGAAATGCCTGGAAGTAGTGCACTTAGCACTGAACTACAGGTCCAGCTTTCCTCAGCATTATTCCTAAACTTAGCGAATACATCAGCTGACACTTTTTGCTGGTTTCTCATTGCAATTAAAGAGGAATTTGCAAAGCAGAACAGTAATCACTGATGACCATCATAATGTGAAGAAATGTTGGCATCAACACAGTAATTATTTGCAGCTGGAGAGATTTAAGTTAGTGGTCGTTTTGCATTTCAGTAGCTGCTATTTCTCAGATAGTTTTCAATGTCTGCATTGAAGTAAGCAAAACGTTTGAAGGGCTTTATTAAAGTACATATAAGGAAGATAATGTCAATAAAATGTGATCATTGAAATACACATATGACCTGCCACATAGGTTAGTTGGTAAAATTTACTTTATCATCATCAAAGATCCCTAACATAACAGTGATGCATCAACCATGCAATTGTGGCTACTGTGGACATAAACACCAGAATGATGAGGTCTTTTGTACACTTTATTATAATAAGTGTAGGACATAGATTTTCTAACCTACAAAGACATTTAAGGTGGGTTTCTTTCGTAACAAAAGAAAATACAAAGCTTGAGCGTATTTATTCCATTCCCAACTGGCACAAGCATCAGACCACTCTATCACTCATGCATCTTGTGTCAGCAACCCAAAGTTTGGTACAGATTTATTGATGACATCTTCATGATCTGGACTCACAGTGAAGAAGAACTCCAGAATTTCCTCTCCAACCTCAACTCCTTTGGTTCCATCAGATTCACCTGGTCCTACTCCAAATCCCACGCCACTTTCCTTGACGTTGACCTCCATCTGTCCAATGGCCAGCTTCACACGTCCGTCCACATCAAACCCACCAACAAGCAACAGTACCTCCATTATGACAGCTGCCACCCATTCCACATAAAACGGTCCCTCCCCTACAGCCTAGATCTTCGTGGCAAACGAATCTGCTCCAGTCCGGAATCCCTGAACCATTACACCAACAACCTGACAACAGCTTTCGCATCCTATAACTACCCTCCCGACCTGGTGCAGAAGCAAATAACCAGAGCCACTTCCTCATCCCCTCACCATCCCCTCAAACCCAGAACCTCCTACAGAAGAACCACAAAAGTGCCCCATTTGTGACAGGATACTTTCCGGGACTGGACCAGACTCTGACTGTGGCTCTCCAGCAGGGATACGACTTCCTCAAATCCTGCCCTGAAATGAGATCCACCCTTCATGAAATCCTCCCCACTCCACCAAGAGTGTCTTTCCGCCGTCCACCTAACCTTCGTGACCTGTTAGTTCATCCCTATGAAATCCCCAAACCACCTTCCCTACCCTCTGGCTCCTATCCTTGTAACCGCCCCCGGTGTAAAACCTGTCCCATGCACCCTCTCACCACCATGTACTCCAGTCCTGTAACCCGGAAGGTGTACACGATCAAAGGCAGAGCCACGTGTGAAAGCACCCGCGTGATTTACCAACTGACCTGCCTACACTGTGATGCATTCTATGTGGAAATGACCAGCAACAAACTGTCCATTCGCATGAATGAACACAGGCAGACAGTGTTTGTTGGTAATGAGGATCACCCTGTGGCTAAACATGCCTTGGTGCACGGCCAGCACATCTTGGCACAGTGTTACACCATCCGGGTTATCTGTATACTTCCCACCAACACAAACCTATCCGAACTCCGGAGATGGGAACTTGCTCTTCAATATATCCTCTCTTCCCGTTACCCACCAGGCCTCAATCTCAGCTAATTTCAAGTTGCCGCCACTCATACCTCACCTGTCATTCAGCAACATCTTTGCCTCTGCACATCCACCTCAACTGACATCTCTTCCCAAACTCTTTGCCTTTGAATATGTCTGCTTGTGTCTGTACATGTGTGGATGGATATGTGTGTGTGTGTGTGTGTGTGTGTGTGTGTGTGTGTGAGTGTATACCCGTCCTTTTTTCCCCCTAAGGTAAGTCTTTCCGCTCCTGGTATTGGAATGACTCCTTACCCTCTCCCCTAAAACCCAAATCCTTTCGTCTTTCCCTCTCCTTCCCTCTTTCCTGATGAAGCAACCGTTTGTTGCGAAAGCTAGAATTTTGTGTGTATGTTTGTGTTTGTTTGTGTGTCTATCGACGTGCCAGCGCTTTCGTTTGGTAAGTCACATCATCTTATATATATATATGTGTCTATCGACCTGCCAGCGCTTTTGTTTGGTAAGTTTCATCATCTTTCTTTAGATATATATATATATATATATATATATATATATATATATATATATATATATATTGTTTAATTAATTGAGTATCAGAAGTATGACATACTTCCCATTAACACCTGTATACTGCCTTTCTTAAATACAATGAGCTGCACTTTGATATTAAAATAATTTTGCAAGAATAAAAATGTATTTTATGCCAACAGTGATGAGCTGACTCTGGAAGGAATAAAACAGTTCTTTGTAGCTGTAGAAAGAGAAGAATGGAAGTTTGATACTTTGTGTGACCTTTATGATACTTTAACTATAACACAAGCTGTTATATTTTGCAACACAAAAAGGAAGGTAATGAAATTTTTTAATATATTTATTCACTTTCATTGAATGTAATGTTGCAGATCTGAATACCAATGGTTCAGTAGTAAGATGCCACATAATTTTTCATTTTGTCTTTATCATATAAGGTTCATTATTAATGACGTATGAGTAAAGGAAACAACTCACTGAATACCAATGGTTCAATAGTAAGATGCCACATAATTTTTCATTTTGTCTTTATCATATAAGGTTCATTATTAATGATTTAGGAGTAAAGGAAACAACTCACTGAATGTTGGAAGTGTTGAGTTTGTTGACATATCAAAGGGCTCGCATAAAAGAATGAAACTTCGCCCACTGTTAGATGAATTCTTTTCAAGCTACAATAAGTGTCCCCCCCCTCCCCCCTACACAAGCGATCAGACAGAGAGGGGGGGGGGGGAGAGAGAGAGAGAGAGAGAGAGAGAGAGAGAGAGAGAGAGAGAGAGAGAGAGAAAAGGGAACCACTTGGTGATATAAATAAGAGTCAGTCACATTCACACTGCACTCTCAAACTGTGGACATGGGAAACGTTGCTGGCTGCACTAGAGTTAATTACGTGCATCATAGAAAGAGCCCTGACCCTCATTGTGGTCAGAAGATGTTGATCTAATACTGCTGTCTGATACATTGTCCAAGATTCCCATTTTGGAAATTAAGATGTGAACCACGCACTTGTAACTTTGAATACTTTCAGTTGTCGAATGATTTCCTGTGTGTTTATTACAGGCTTAACAGAAGATACTGTTGACTTCACTATGTAGCCGCAGATCTTGAAATGCCTGTACGTGATCTTTGTGTTAAGAAGCATAGTTATAACTTTCCAGTTTATGTGGTGCCCGTGCTCACTCTAAGCTGTGACCTCTAACTGATGCTGCGGCCAGAGTTTTTATAGTACCAAAATTATGATGGTAGGAGTATTTGAGTTACCTTTTCCATATCACTGAGCCAAGCGATTTAGGTAAAGTAGTTTCAGAGAATCTGCCACAGAAATCTTGAAATGTTAAAATTGGCTTTTATGGGTGATGCAATGGGGTAAACTTAAGTGGGTAAACGGTTTCCCATTTCAAAAGTCGTGAAATGTCGATTGATGACAAATCCCACTCAGGTTTTCCTACTCTATGGAAATATTGGAAAAAATTGTGTAATCATCCTGCAAGATTGACGAAGAAGAAGTTGAGCTGGCTGGAGTGAACCTGTGGTTCAATTCAGTGTATTTTAATGGAAGGTTTGGGGATGAAAATGATGACTGCCAAATAGGTGCCTCAACTGCTGACTGGTAAATAAAAACAACGTCACAGGAAAGTGTGGTATACTTTGAAAGATGAGTTCCGAAATGATAGACTTTTTTCCATGGTCATCACAGGTGAGAAATCATAGTGTCATTATTACTACCCTCAAATGAAGCCAGTGGGAGACATGCAAGTTTGCCTTGCCCAAAAAAAGATCATCAAGTGAAGTAAAGTGTCAAAACAATGCCAATCACTTTTTTCGTTGTGAAAGGAGTCATCAGTTCAGTGTTTGTTCCACAGGATCAGACAGTTGACTAGGCTTTGTACCTGGACATGTTAAAATGTATATATATCACACAACAATTACCAGTGGAAGAGGCCTGATTTGTGGCAGTTGGACAACCTGTTTTACCACAACAATAATGCCCCGGCTCACACAGTGCAGTGTGTGCATGTGCGCGCCATTTTTTACTAAAAATGGAACATCCCTGTGCTTCAGTCACCCAAATTTACCCCTTAGAAAAAGAATGGAAGCACTAGCGGGCATTGCAGAAGAGGAATTAAAAAAGAAAAACGGAAGTTTCTAACAGTGTAATGAAAGGTTAAACATGTTTTACTGCTAGTGGAGAGCACTTTGAAGGAGGTTAAAGATTGTGGTTTAAAAACTAGATAATTCAATTTTAAAAAAGTAAATTTGGTTTCTTGTAATCGGGTATGTTTGTGGAATACCCTCATACAATACTTATTTTTGTTTTGTAATTTGGCTAATTAAGATTTATTTTCTTTTTTTTTTTTAATTTTCTAATAGGTAGACTGGTTAACAGAAAAAATGCGAGAGGCAAATTTTACTGTTAGCTCAATGCATGGAGACATGCCCCAAAAGGAGCGTGATGCTATTATGAAGGAATTCCGATCAGGGCAGAGGTAAGGGTCGTTGCATCTGCTTTTGTGTAGTAACAGAGCATGTATGTACATGTGCGTGAATGCCTAATTTTGATTGATTTAATTCAATGGAAAACATTTCCTTGTTTTCAGTCGTGTTCTTATTACAACAGATGTGTGGGCTAGAGGTATTGATGTTCAGCAAGTATCTCTTGTAATAAATTATGATTTGCCGAACAACAGAGAACTGTACATCCACAGGTAGGCAGTAAAATTGTTTATTTTTCCAGTTTTATCACTTCTCTACCTCTGTCTGAAATCATGTGTTTGTGTCAGTAATAGTTAGAGAAACTTTTATTTTTTCATGGCCTCAAAACCAACAAAAACATTTTTCATGTGAACAACCTATTTGCAGGATTGGTCGTTCTGGCCGATTTGGGAGAAAAGGTGTTGCCATCAATTTTGTCAAAACTGATGATATAAGAATTTTGAGAGACATTGAACAATATTATTCAACTCAGATTGACGAAATGCCTATGAATGGTAAGTATCTAATATGTAGTTTGGAGAAGGTCCATTGTGGTTCTTATGGGTTCTTGTACAAAATGAACAGCATTATTTCATTAAGCTTCTGTATAATGCATCTAAGTTTGTGACTTTCTACTGTAGACTTTTTAAGATTTGTTACACTAATGAAGGAATTGGTTTATTTGATATTGCTTATATGTAACTGAAATTAAGTTTTCTTTGTATGTAATGTACTCTAATTTTTATTACAGTTGCTGATTTGATATGAACAGTCTGGAGCCTAAGATGCATTTCTGCATTGATGAGAACTGGTGACCACGTGTTTTATCTGACAGAGGAAGATTTTTTTGTTTTGTATCAGATGTTTTAGTTCATATTCATTATTCTCAGTGTTATGCATTTATGTTATATCTTATCAGTTAAGTAAATAGTATTTCTTTATAATTTATTAGAGAGAGAGAGAGAGAGAGAGAGAGAGAGAGAGAGGATTATTGGTTTCTGCTTGGAACTGAGGTAGATAAATGTTTTCACATTAACTGGTTGATTGATATACTTGATGTAAATACTTGTAATTTAAAAACTTCACCTTAGCTTTATACACCTAAAAATATGCTGCAAATTACAGTTTGATGCCTTTCCTGTTCTTGTTGGTTTGCCTTCTGGTTGTCATGTAGTTATTTTACATTGATTTCTTACTACAGTGGTGGGTGATTACCCAGAAAGTAGTGGTTTTTTTATATTAAAAAAAAGAGAGAGAGAGAGAGAGAAAGGATTACACGCTCTGACCAGGCAGCAGTTACAATGACTGGCTTTTACACCCTTCTGCCCCTAACATACGTTTAGCAGTGCTTGTTGCACTCATGGTTTGTCACAGTACTGCAGATTTATGCCCCCCTTTTCCCTCTCTTCCTCTTTATGTATCTTAAAAGCATATCTGGAGTACCTTAATTTTTAGTTATTTATGTCAAATTATTGTGAGAAAGATATCCGCATAACATTAACATTGTATCTTCTAAGTTTCTTTTTCATATTCTTGTACAAGACAATCCACAAGATTTTTAGAAATGTAAATATATGTCCTAAAAAGAGCATTTGTGTTTACTGAGTAACAGCAGTCATGATGTGATGGAGGTCAGTCAGTGGCATTTCACAGCAGAATGTCTTGTTATCATAATTTTTTGTTAGTAAGTAAACAAAGTTTTGGTCAATTTCATTTCATACCAAAAAAAAAAAAAAAAAAAAAAAAAAGTTGCAAGCACATGTGAAGCATTTGATTTTTCCAGTTTTAAATTGCTACTAGTAGGGGGGAGCAGCTAAATAGGTGTCTCATAAAATTTATGTACAAGGAACAGTTTTGCTCTCACTTGTTTGTTTAATATTTGTTATTCTCCTACTGTCCTACAAAGACAATCTACAATCACGAAATACACAAACACAAAAATAGACACCAAAGAGCATGTGAAGTAGAATTGATAGAATAATGCTATAGGCTGGCACATAGTTTCCACAAATTTTCCATATGCCTTTTTATATGCTTACCTATTTTAACACATATGTGACTGAAAATGATAACTGTTAGGTATTTTTTAGCCAGTTGAACAGGATTCATGCAACATTTAGTCCTATCAGCAATGGTGAAGGAGCAGATTTGCAATGGGTATTTTACTCTGAATCCTTCTTCAAACATATAAGAATCCCTCCTTGGTATAGTAGTTTGGCTCCTAACACAAAGGATCCACATTCCATTAGTGGTATCCACATAGTACTTTTTGTGGGCTGGGATTCACTCTAGAGATCAGAAATGAGCTCTGTATACTCACTTTAAATTTGCCAGCAGGTACTTCGATGTCATCTTCAAACTCACCACCTCTGTACACTCGGAGATTTGACTCCTGAGTCTCCGCTGCTACTCATTTAACTGAAAACTCTTCAAATAAGCCTGTAGTCAGGTACATGCAGACTACATCAGTGTAGAAAGGAGAAAGAGTGAAATAGTTTGCAAGTATAACCGTGGACTTGCAGCATTGTGGCTACATATGCAATCCCTGGGCATTACAGTTATTATAATTCAGTACAATGAATTATCGGTTAGCAGTGAATATTGTTTATATACAGGGTGTCTGTTCTAGGAGTCATCGGGCACATTTTCTCTGGTGTTTTAGCATGTATTTACACTTTTGTTTTTGAAATGCATAGCTGGTGTCAGCCCAAACAAATACTGCTCATCACGTCTTTCATGCGATGCCCAATGTTGACAGAGAGCATCTGTTTGTTTCTCATTACAAACAAAATTATTTTTAAGCAGAAACTTGTGTGGCCATTCAAAAGAGTGGTCCCAAATTAGGCTAATGCTTTTATTTGTTTTATCCATATGTATTAACAGGGATAGTAAAACACGAAGAATAACCAGTACCTCAGCAGCTGTAGTGTAACGCTTCTGGTCGGAAGTGTTATGTAGAATAATTTGCCTTTTCAGTAAATCAGTTCAAACCTGCTTAGATTTCAGTTACCAACTTATCAGCCACAGCCGAACTTTTGAAATATTTCCTTGTTACACTTGTAGCTCAGTGTCATCAGGAAGAGACTAGATTTGAAAATGAACTGCATTCCCTTGTTTGTGTAAAATTGCTAATTTTTACAGTAATCATTCAAGGATGTTATATATCACTGAAATGCAAACCAAACGTGTTTATCTCAGACTTTCATGAACCATAATGCAAAATTCTGGCGCTAATTCTCTCAAATTATACATGCATAGCGTATGAACTGGCCTTAATTATTATTATTATTATTATTGTTTTAACTGAAATTGTTTTTTCCACTGTGAGAGTAAGTACACAGTGAAATTAAATTTCAACTTGGAGCACATTTATTCCATTGTAGAACATAAGAGGGAGACCAAGAGATCAATACACTAAGCAGATTCAGAAGGATGTAGGTTGCAGTAGGTACTGGGAGATGAAGAAGCTTGCACAGGATAGAGTAGCATGGAGAGCTGCATCAAACCAGTCTCAGGACTGAAGACCACAACAACAACAACAACAGGACATAAGACAATATGCATTATTTGACTGACAGATGGACTAACTACACGATTACATTTCCATTAGTCATATAGATTTTTAACTACAGTTGTATCAGTTAATATTCAATGGAAACCAGACACTGGCCATTGCTTCAGGCGTGGCACTGGGCAGATGCAACACCTCTGTCCACTTAAACGAAGATTTGACCATTGGCACATTGCATTGCTCTCGATCATGATGTGCAAAAAAAAAAGAAATATTTGTGTAATAAATAACTCCAATAAGAGAAGAAACTGGGTGAACACTCTTAAATTGGCAGGCCTAAACATGCCTTAATTGTAATTTCTTCAGCTTTTCTCCTGTATTCAAAAGTTTCTAATAGTATGATAGACAAAAATAATTAAAATCACATGTACAAAGACTCCAAATGAAAAAAGAATGAGGGGAAGGAAAAAATGAAAGCAGATTAAGTCAATACAGTGAAGGATGAGAAATGAAAAAAATACATTTAAACTAATTACTTGAATTAATGATCAGTCATTTCACGTTACCTGACGGGATTTGAACCCACAACCATTTGCACGTTAGGAGGGCATCTTATCCACTGCACTAATCCACCCTTTGCATGATACTAATACCTTTAACGCTCTAGAGGATCATGTGAAATTCCAAAACATTTTTTTCACTTATTTCTCACAAACAAGGGCCTTCTCTGATGAGTGGCTGTAGAGTGTGATAGCTGGCACTGTAACCTACAGCATCGTATAGATAGTTCCAAAAAATCTCCTGGGAACCTCCCGTGTAAGTCAAGATGAGGACCACCCCAGCACACTCAAGAGAGAATGAGTCAGCGACAAGGAAGCAATCGCAGACCCACCTTTCTTGGACTCGTCAAACTACAGAACAGCAGTGGGAAGGAAGAAAGCCAGTACAGCACAGAAGTGAAACTGTCGCCTTGATTTATAATGTATGCAGCCCTTAACATTAGACTTCCACTTGTTCTGTTTCTTATCTGTGGTTCTCTCAGTCTCATACTGTGATATGAGATCTTGAATGTATAAGCTCAAGCAGTGGCATTGATGCCATTTTGGTGGGTTGCAAGTCAAAGCTGTGTTGCTTGAATCTTTCTGTGCACCACAAAATGTATTTGCTGAAGCTTGGTGGTTCGGTGGGCAAGCATGTTCAGCAACTGACATTTGAAATAAAGCGAGCTGAAACATTACTATTTTTGCTAAGTCACCTTACCTTTGCTACAGATGGTAATGATTAGACAAAAGCATAGTAGGATTTTACTTTTCTGCGTAAAGTTTAATATAAAGGAAATTGATGGTAAGGTGTATTTATTAAAATACAGCATTTGTTCAGCATTAGTAAAATTTATTGAAGTGCAACAGTGGCTATGATTTGCTGGTGGCTGTATTGTTTGTTTAGTTCAGGGGTGCATGACTATATTGAGGCGGCAGTTTATAGGCATGTCTGTCATGCTTCACTCTACGAGGGGGGATCAGAAGTTTCTTGCCTAACAGAGGAGGACAGAAATTTCATAATACCAATTTATTTTTCAATATCATACCCATGTCGTCATCGTCCGCTCCCCCTCCCCCATGAACCAAGGACCTTGCCGTTGGTGGGGAGGCTTGCATGCCTCAACGATACAGATAGCCGTACCGTAGGTATCTGTTGAGAGGCCAGACAAACGTGTGGTTCCTGAAGAGGGTCAGCAGCCTTTTCAGTAACTACAGGGGCAACAGTCTGGATGATAGAGTGATCAGGCCATGTAACACTAACCAAAATGGCCTTGCTGTGCTGGTACTGCAAATGGCTGAAAGCAAGGGGAAACTACAGCCATAATTTTTCCCAAGGGCATGCAGCTTTACTGTATGGTTAAATGATGATGATGGCGTCCTCTTCGGTAAAATATTCCGGAGATAAAATAGTCCCCCATTCGGATCTCCAGGCGGGGACTACTCAGGAGGACGTTGTTATCAGGAGAAAGAAAACTGGCGTTCTACGGGTCGGAGTGTGGAATGTCAGATCCATTAATCGAGCAGGTAGGTTAGAAAATTTAAAAAGGGAAAAGGATAGTTTAAAGGTAGATATAATGGGAATTAGTGAAGTTCTGTGGCAGGAGGAACAAGACTTCTGGTCAGGTGAATACAGGCTTATAAATACAAAATCAAATAGGGGTAATGCAGGAGTAGGTTTAATAATGAATAGGAATGCAGGTAAGCTACTACAAACAGCATAGTGAACGCATTATTGTGGCCAAGGTAGACCCAAAGCCCAAGCCTACTACAGTAGTACAAGTTTATATGCCAACTAGCTCTGCAGATGACGAAATGTATGATGAGATAAATGAAATTATTCAGACAGTGAAGGGAGACGAAAATTTAATAGTCATGGGTGACTGGAATTAGATAGTAGGAAAAGGAAGAGAAGGAAACGTAGTAGGTGTATATGGAATGGGGGTAGGGAATGAAAGAGGAAGCTGCCTGGTAGAATTTTGCACAGAGCATAACGTAATCATAGCTAACACTTGGATCAAGAATCATAAAAGAAGGTTGTATACATGGAAGAGGCCTGGAAATACTGGAAGATCTCAGATAGATTATATAATGGTAATACAGAAGTTTAGGAACCAGGTTTTAAATTGTAAGACATTTCCAGGGGCTGATGTGGACTCTGACCACAATCTATTGGTTATGAACTGTAGATTAAAACTAAAGAAACTGCTAAAAGGTGGGAATTTAAGGAGATGGGATCTGGATAATCTGACAGAACCAGAGGTTGTAGAGTGTTTCGGGGAGAGCATTAGGGAACGATTGACAAGAATGGGGGAAAGAAATACATTAGAAGAAGAATGGGTAGCTTTGAGAGATGAAATAGTGAAGGCAGCAGAGGATAAAGTAGGTAAAAAGACGAGGGCTAATAGAAATCTTTGGGTAACAGAAGAGATACTGAATTTAATTGATGAAAGGAGAAAATACAAAATTGCAGTAAATGAAGCAGGCATAAAGGAATACAAATGTCTCAAAAATGAGATCTACAGGAAGTGCAAAATGGCTAAGCAGGGATGGCTAGAGGATAAATGTAAGGATGTAGAGGCTTATCTGACTAGGGGTAAGATAGATACTGCCTATAGGAAAATTAAAGAAACCTTTGGAGAAAAGAGAACCACTTGTATGAATATTAAGAGCTCAGATGGAAACCCAGTTCTAAGCAAAGAAGGGAAAGCAGAAAGGTGGAAGGAGTATATAGAGGGTCTATACAAGGGCGATGTTCTTGAGGACAATATTATGGAAATGGAAGAGGATGTAGATGAAGATGAATTGGCAGATACGATACTGCGTGAAGAGTTTCACAGAGTACTGAAAGACCTAAGTCGAAACAAGGCCCCGGCAGTAGACAACATTCCATTAGCACTACTGGTAGCCTTGGGAGAGCCAACAATTTAAAAACTCTACCATCTGGTGAGCAAGATTTATGAGAGAGGCGAAATACCCTCAGACTTCAAGAAGAATATAATAATTCCAATCCCAAAGAAAGCAGGGGTTGACAGATGTGAAAATTACCGAACTATCAGTTTAATAAGTCACAGCTGCAAAATACTAACGCGAATTCTGTACAGACGAATAAAAAAACTGGTAGAAGCGGACCTCAGGGAAGATCAGTTCGGATTCTGTAGAAATATTGGAACAGTGAGGCAATACTGACACTACAACTTCTCTTAGAGAATAGATTAAGGAAAGGCAAACCTACGTTTCTAGCATTTGTAGACTTAGAGAAAGCTTTTGACAATGTTGACTAGAATACCCTCTTTCAAATTCTGAAGGTGGCAGGGGTAAAATACAGGGAGCGAAAGGCTATTTACAATTTGTACAGAGACCAGATGGCAGTTATAAGAGTCGAGGGGCATGAAAGGGAATCAGTGGTTGGGAAGGGAGTGAGACAGGGTTGTAGCCTCTCCCCGATGTTATTCTATCTGTATATTGAGCAAGCAGTAAAGGAACAAAAGCACAATTCGGAATAGGAATTAATATCCATGGAGAAGAAATTAAAACTCAGGTTCGCCGATGACATTTTATTTCTGTCAGGGACAGCAAAGGACTTGGGAGAGCAGCTGAACAGAATAGACGGTGTCTTGAAAGGAGGATATAAGATGAACATCAACAAAAGCTAAACAAGGATAATGGAATGTAGTCGAATTAAATCAGATGATGCTGAGGGTATTAGATTAGGAAATGAGACACTTAAAGTAGTAAATGTATCTTGCTATTTGGGGAGCAAAATAACTGATGGTCGAAGTAGAGAGGTATAAAATGCAGACTGGCAATGGCAAGGAAATCGTTTCTGAAGAAGAGAAATTTGTTAACATCGAGTATAGATTTTAAGTGTCAGGAAGTCGTTTCTGAAAGTATTTGTATGGAGTGTAGCCATGTATGGAAGTGAAACATGGACGATAACCAGTTTGGACAAGAAGAGAATAGAAGCTTTCGAAATGTGGTGCTACAGAAGAATGCTGAAGATTAGATAGGTGGATCACATAACTAATGAGGAGGTATTGAATAGGATTGGGGAGAAGAGGAGTTTGTGGCACAACTTGACTAGAAGAAGGGATCGATTGGTAGGACATGTTCTGAGGCATCAAGGGATCACCAATTTGGTATTGGATTGCAGCGTGGAGGGTAAAAATCGTAGAAGGAGACCAAGAGATGAATACACTAAACAGATTCAAAAGGATGTAGGTTGCAGTAGGTACTGGGAGATGACGCAGATTGCACAGGATAGAGTAGCATGGAGAGCTGCATCAAACCAGTCTCTGGGCTGAAGACCACAACAATACCCATGTATACTAATACGCTTGTAGGCACACGCAGACAAGTTCTGCAAACCATTCAGATAGAAGGTCTTTGATTTCGAGTCCAACCAAGCGTTCACTGCGTCATCGTCAAATCGTCATCTTTTGGGAAAAGAAAAAAGTTTGATGGAGCCAAAACTGGAGAATATGGCGGATGACGTAACAATTTGAAATCTGAGTCACGCAGTTTCCGATGTTGCGTGGGCTTTGTGCCCTGGTGTGTTGTCATGATGCAAAAGAACACTGCACACCAATTTTTCGCGCCGTTTTTGCTTTATCACTTCTCAAAAAGTGCAGGAGGGTGCAATAATGTGATGCATTGATAGCTACAGCCTTTTGCAAGTAATCCATCATAATTACCCCTTTAACATCCCAGAAGAGCCACACTATCACCTTACTGGCTGATTTTTGCACCCAGAATTTTTTTGGGTCCTGGGATGAAGGATGTTTCCAGTGTTATGACTGTTGTTCTGTCTCAGGATCAAAGTGGTGAACCTATGTTTCATCCTTTGTAACATACCTTGCAAGAAAGCCAACTTCATATGCTTCAGATTGGTGGATGAATTCTTCACAACACTGCATATGCTACTGTCTCTGGTCTGCATTCAAGTCTTTCCAGACCCACCAAGGTGAAGCTTTCTGCATTCTCAAAATATCCACAGCAATGTCATGAGGATGTCCATGGGAGATTCCAAACGTGGTTTCAATGTGCTGCAATGTTTTTCGATGATCCTGCAAAATCGTATCGTGAATTCATCAGTTGCAACTGTGACAGTTCTTCCTCTCCTTGGCACATCTACCACGTTTGAAGATGGACACCCAGTTTTTAACTGTTGCATAAGATGGAGCACTGTCCTCAAGTGTATTCCACATGTCCTCCGCAATTTCCTTGGGCATCACACCTTTCAAATGAAGATATTCAATCACAGCAAGGTTCTTGATTCTCTTGATATTTGCCATTTTGCTTACACTATGGTATAGAACAAATCCCCACCCCAAAACTAATGGAGCTGGAGCTGTGATATTTGACTTGCATACCCACAAAGGGAGCGGCAGGCTATTTACAATTTGTACAGAAACCAGATGGCAGTTATAAGAGTCGAGGGACATGAAAGGGAAGCTGTGGTTGGGAAGGGAGTAAGACACGGTTGTTGTCTCTCCCCGATGTTATTCAATCTGTATATTGAGCAAGCAGTAAAGGAAACAAAAGAAAAATTCGGAGTAGGTATTAAAATCCATGGAGAAGAAATAAAAACTTTGAGGTTCGCCGATGACATTGTAATTCTGTCAGAGACAGCAAAGGACTTGGAAGAGCAGTTGAATGGAATGGACAGTGTCTTGAAAGGAGGATATAAGATGAACATCAACAAAAGCAAAACGAGGATAATGGAATGTAGTCGAATTAAGTCGGGTGATGCTGAGGGCATTAGATTAGGAAATGAGACACTTAAAGTAGTAAAGGAGTTTTGCTATTTGGGGAGCAAAATAACTGATGATGGTCGAAGTAGAGAGGATATAAAATGTAGACTGGCAATGGTAAGGAAAGCGTTTCTGAAGAAGAGAAATTTGTTAACATCGAGTATAGATTTAAGTGTCAGGAAGTCATTTCTGAAAGTATTTGTATGGAGGGTAGCCATGTATGGAAGTGAAACATGGACGATAAATAGTTTGGACAATATACAGATTGAATAACATCGGGGAGAGACTACAACCCTGTCTTACTCCCTTCCCAACCACAGCTTCCCTTTCATGTCCCTCGACTCTTATAACTGCCATCTGGTTTCTGTACAAATTGTAAATAGCCTGCCGCTCCCTTTGTGGGTATGCAAGTCAAATATCACAGCTCCAGCTCCATTAGTTTTGCGGTGGGGATTTGTTCTATACCATGGTAGGACATGTTCTGAGGCATCAAGGGATCACCAATTTAGTATTGGAGGGCAGCGTGGAGGGTAAAAATCGTAGAGGGAGACCAAGAGATGAATACACTAAGCAGATTCAGAAGGATGTAGGTTGCAGTAGGTACTGGGAGATGAAGAGGCTTGCACAGGATTGAGTAGCATGGAGAGCTGCATCAAACCAGTCTCAGGACTGAAGACCACAGCAACAACAACCCACAAAGGGTCACCATAAAAGTAGATGGTGTTGTTTGTGCAAGGCATTATGGTAACTATCTCGGGCTAGAAACTTTTCGACTGCCCCTCGTATTTGTTACCTCCATCACAGCCCTTGTGAGTAGTTTCTCTGCTCCTTGCACCATGCGGTATTGTAGTTGTACACAACTAGTATGTATGATGATTTTAAAGTAACAATATTGTGAAAAGGAAAGTTGCTACTCACCATATAGCGGAGACATTGAGTTGCAGATACACAACCAAAAGACTGTGACAAATAAAAGCCTTCGGCTAGTAAAGCCTTCATCAGAATTAGATGGCAAACAAACACACACACACACACACACACACACACACACGACTCTGCAGTCTCAGGCAACTGAGGCCACATTGCGAGCAGTGGCACAGGTGCATGATGGAAGTGGCGACTGGGTGGCGGTAAGGAGGAGGCTGGGGCGGGGAGGGAAACGGATAGTAGGGTTGGAGTGGCAGAGAGTGACGTACCGTTGAGTAGCACGGAGGGACAAGGTGGAAAGAGGGTAGGGCAGCTATGTGCAGTTGGGAGGTTATATGGTGTGAGCGAAGAGGGTGGGGGGGGGGGGAGGGTGAGGTAGCAGAAAAGTAGAGAAGTAAAAAGACAGCACACGATGGAGGAATGAGGGCTGTGTAGTGCTGGAATGGGAACAGGGAAGGGGCTGGATGGGAGAGGACAATGACTAACGAAGGTTGACGCCAGGAGGGTTATGGGAACGTAGGATATATTTCAGGGAAAGTTCCCACCTGCACAATTGAGAAAGGCTGATGTTGGTGGGCTACCTGCGAAACTAGTCATGATCTAAAAGCTAACTGCAACCAGTATACTGCATTCTAAGTGGGCATGACAAATGATAAACAACAAACTGTCTGTCTGCATGAATGGCCACTGACAAACTGTGGCCAAGAAGCAAGTGAACCACCCTATTGCTGAGCCAAAGGTGACATCCTTCATTTCGATGCCTGCTTCACAGCCTATGCCATGTGGATCCTTCCCACCAACACCAGCTTTTCTGAATTGCACAGGTGGGAACTTTCGCTGCAGTATACCATACATTCCAGTAACCCTCCTGGCCTCGACCTCTGTTAGTCATTGTCCACTCCCACCCAGCCCGTTCTCTGTTCCCATTCCAGCACTACACAGTCCTCGTTCCTCCATTACACGCTGTCTTTTTACTTCTCTCCTTTTCCGCTATCCTCCCTACCTCTCCGCTACCTCCGTTTAACTCCCGAGTCCCGACTGCACATAGCTGCCGTACCCTCTTTCCACCTCGTCCCACCACTCACCCCAACTGCACGTCACTTTCCGCCACGCCACACTACTATCCCTCCCCCTCTCTGCCCCAGCCTCCGCCATACTCCCACCCAGTCACTACTCCCATCATGCACTGGTGCTGCTTCTCACAATGTGGACTCAGTTGCCTGAGACTGCAGTCGTGCGTGTGTGTGTGTGTGTGTGTGTGTGTGTGTGCCATCTAATTCTGACAAATGCCTTTCTAGCTTAAAGCTATTATTTGTGACAGTCTTTTTGTTGTGCGTCTCTGCAACTCGGCATCTCCGCTATTCGATAAGTAGCAACTTTCATCAACACAATATTGTTACATTCCATCCTTGATTTTCCATTGTTTGTGGTTGAAGTAATTTTATTTAACACTTGACTGCCATGTGCTCGACCCTCAAGCGAGCATGCTGCATACTTTGTACACGTGAAGAATAGCTGTCTTTATGTTACCAAGTTGAGCATGTATAAGCAGTATCACAGTGTAATATTAGTTTAATTGTTGTTGTTGTTGTTGTGGTCTTCAGTCCTGAGACTGGTTTGATGCAGCTTTACATGCCAATCTATCCTGTGCAAGCTCCTTCATCTCCCAGTACCTACTGCAACCTACATCCTTCTGAATCTGCTTAGTGTATTCATTTTTTGGTCTCCCTCTACGATTTTTACCCTCCATGCTGCTCTCCAATGCTAAATTTGTGATCCCTTGATGCCTCAGGACATGCCCTACCAACCGATCCCTTCTTCTAGTCAAGTTGTGCCACAGACTTCTCCCCAATCCTATTCAATACCTCCTCATTAGTTACGTGATCTACCCACCTAATCTTCAACATTCTTCTGTAGCACCACATTTCGAAAGCTTCTATTCTCTTCTCGTCCAAACTATTTATTGTTCATGTTTCACTTCCGTACATGGCTACACCCCATACAAATACTTTCAGAAACGACTTCCTGACACTTAAATCTATTTGAGTTATTAAATTCTGAACAACTCATAAAAAAAAGGAAAAACAATAGATATCTATCTCGATATTTAAGTGAGTTGTCACAGGTTGAATATTTGTGACATAAAAGAGGTTTTTTGGGATAATGCATTTTAAAGTTTCACTTAATTACAGCTGTTTAACCCTTTCGTCCCACCAACTTCTGACACGACCGCAGTGCTGCCATCTTCTGGCAGCCCTTCTAAACTCGGAAAAAAATAGGCACTGGAATTCTCCTTGTATAGGAGGCTGTGACTGTTTAAATGGGCTGCGCCAATGCTGCCAATTTAGTTGTTTTCCAACTAGATCTAGTTTTTTTGAAAGGCCATCTGGTTGGAAAATGCAAGATATGGTTGCTAGCACGAGATTGTCTTTTTAAAATATTATCTGGTTGATTTCTAGTCTTTTTGTTCGTTCCAGTTCATTTAAGTATGCTAAACAGGCTATGGAAGAAATTACTTTCTTGCGACTGCTTATACTATAAAATCTGTTATGAAACGTAAAATGTTCGTTCGAAAGGCTGCTTTCTGGCTACCGCGCATGTGCAAAGCGGAAGTCGCGTTCTAAGCGCGTCTGGTTCCAAATCTTTCTACTTCAATTGAGGCGCCAGCTGTTTGAAGAGCGACTAGCAAGTAGCCAGAAAATTTTCTGGTGATTTCAAGCTGCCACTTTCGCGCATGCGCAGAGTTAAGTGGCTTGAAGTGAGGGTACGCAGCCGCGTTTCTCTATTCTCTTTCAATAGCCGATCACACAAGTTCACTGTTTGTGGATCTTCAATAATTGTAAGGTAAGCACTTCATTAGTTCTTACCTTTTATTTTTATTTATTCTTTGTAGAAGTTCAGGTGTTCGCCACTCGGTGACAGTCGCTTGTTAAAATGTGTTTGAAGTACCCAGACACCAAGCACGGGTTCTTGGCGTCAACGTTGACGCGCTAATGCAGTAGCGCCTGTTTGCTGGTTCTCCAAGTAGCTTCCTGGCAGCTCTTCGAATGTAGCTAAGCTTCATTGCTACTGGTACTCAACAATGTAAATTACGAGTGCAAGAAGTACTTAAGTACAGAACTCTTACTTTATTTTGTAAAATTATTTTAAATGTAAGAAAAATTGAAATTGTAATTTAACTGACTTCAATAATGCATGATACAGTATAATATTTCTATTGTATATTCGTATTGTCGAGGGCCGAATAGCTGAATGAAACACAAAGTGCCTGTTATTATTCAGTTATTGTCGAGTTGGTGTCAGAGGTGGCTGTGATTAGTGCTTGTTCTTCTCATTATAGTTCTGTTAAAATGGGTAAAGTTAAACCTCAATACACCCAAAAGTTTAGGGAAGAATGTTTTAAAAAATCCAAAATTTGTACAATGGTTATCACAGGCTGTAGGAGATAACACAAAGATAGGTAATTTCCAAGAATGATTGCCTATCGACGTCGCGGGGTGCAAACGATACATATCGAATGTGCGATCCTAAATCGATCACGCGACTCTGGTGGTGCAACGCCACCTAGGAACAAGGCCTCACATCGTGAGTCTAAGGAACCTGTGACGTCACGGGTAGGGGTCTGAGAAGCTAGGAACCGACTACCGACACACATAATTCGTAGCGTTTCCATGTTTTGCTTTGTGCTGTTCGTGAGTGCCTGAGTGGTTATTTGATCTATACTCAGTTACGATGCCCCGAAGGTGTTGTATGCCGAATTGCAGGGGCAATTACGATAATGGACCTAAAGTCAGTGTATTTTATTTTCCATCTGACGAGAATTTAAGACGAAAATGGTTATCCGCTGTTCACAGACAAGACTGGACACTCTGTTGTAAGTATCAGTGTATTTGTTTGGTTAGTGTGTCGTAGTTACTTGAAATGTAGTACAGCTGAACAAAATACAGTAAACAGAAGAACATATTTATAATCTCATACCTCGTTAATTTTCGTTATATGTTTTAAAGAGAACTGTATGCTTGTTTTTAGATATGTGAACTGCATTTCAACAAGGACGACATTTTAAGCAGTACCAGTATGTATGACCCGAAAACTGGTATACTCTTGACAGCACCGTTGGATCGTCGACGCTTGAGAAAAGGTGAGTTACGAAACACGCTCTTAGTAAAGTACAGTGTCATAAGAACTATCTTTATTTCACTTATATGCTGTGAGATCGGTTTCATACTTCGTTATTAATTTTTTCAGATGCTATCCCATCGAAGTTGCCTGGATGCCCATCTTACTTGTCGAGTCATCAAACTGCAGTACGAGAGGACCCAGAAATTCGTAGGGGGCGTTTAGAAAATCGTGCTCTTCAAATTGCTATCCAAGAAAGTGTGGACACACATGCGAAAATGATTGATGCGATATCGTTCGATAGTTTAGAACAAATGAAAACAAAGTTGAGTGAATGTGAAAAGCACAGTGACTGGGTAGTGATAAACAAATCTGACAGTGTGAGACTAGTGTTACTAAAGCATAATCCTTACCCAAGAATTTTTTGCCACGTAGTTATAAGCAGTGGTTTATTACTCAGTGTCTTCAATAATGATATTGAAGTGAAATGTATTGGAAACATGAAATTTCCCATGAAAGTAAACAACATACAGGTGGTAAGTGATGTTCTTAAGAACATTTATCTTCTGTATAATAGTTCTGAGGCTCCTGTAGATAACATTTTGTCTTTAATTGACAAGTTATTGCAAAATTTATTAGAAAAGTTGCCAGGAAACGAAACTAAAATTACATTTTTGAAGGAACAGATTTCATTTTTGAAGTGCAGAAGATCAACTCAATTTAGGTATGATACTAACTCTATGATAATGTGGTCATTAGTACATTCTATAAGCCCACATGCTTACAAATTTTTGAGGAACACTGACAGTTTTTCTATGCCTAGTCCTAACACCCTTTCAAGGCTTTGTAGTAAACTCTCAACAAATCCTGTCATTGAGCAACAGGGTCATCAGTTTATGAGCTACATCACAAATAAAGTAGGTACTTTATCCTCAGATGATAAAACTGTACTCCTGTTGATGGATGAAATTCATCTGAAGTCTCAGCTTGATTACAAAGCTGGAAATGTTGTAGGATGTGCCTTTAACACTGAAAAATTTTTGTGTGCAACCAGCGCCTATGTTTTTATGGTTCAGAGCATGGAATCACCTTACAAGGATGTGGTATCTATTCTGCCAGTTCATACTATTCAGGGTGATGTTCTGTTCTCTTACATTAAAGCAGTCATTGTTAAATTAGAAGCAGTTGGATTTGAGGTGGTTGGTATAGTAGCAGACAATAATGCAATTAATAAGAAAGCAATGTCTAAGTTTTCTACTCCTCCAGATGTGAAAATAAAGTATGATCACCCTGTACAGTCTTCTCCAAATCGCCCATTGTATTATTTTGTGGACACTGTCCATATTTTGAAGTGTATCCGCAATAACTGGTTTAACCAAAAGGAGCAGATCTTGTGTTTTCCTGACTTCAGTGACAGTTTGAAGGGAGGTTTGTCTTCTGTTGGAGCACTGAAAGAATTGCACTTGATAGAAAAAGATGAACTATTGCAGTATGGCAGTTCCTTAACTTTGAAGTCTCTATTTCCTAACTCAATTGAGCGCCAAAATGTCAAGGTAGTGTTGCGTATTTTCAGTGATACGACAGTTGTTGCTTTGGACACATTTGGTTCAAAGAAAGCAATTAGCAACTGGGAAAGTACTGCAACATTCATAAAAATAATAAATCGTTGGTGGGATATTGTAAATGTAAAAACATTACTCAAGGGACAGAGGTTAAGAAATATTTTCCAAGAACCTGTGACTAGTAAATCCCATCACATACAAGAATTCTTACAGTGCTTCATCTCATGGTTATGTTCTTGGGAAGAGTGTAGTGATGAAAGAAAACTTACTCGAGAGACACATAGCGCTTTGAAACACACAACTGCTGCTTTGATAGACTTCAGTGACTACTGGCTTTCTGAGAAAAACAGATCATATTTGCTGTTAGGAAAAGTACAGACAGACAGTTTAGAAGACAGGTTCGGCAAATACCGCCAGCTATGTGGGGGAAATTATCATGTTTCTCTAAGACAAGTTTTTGAAACTGAACAAAAACTAAGGGCACAGTCTATGTTTTCCCTTGTGCTTCGGTCGAAAGTAGTTGGGGATGTTGTTATTAAGACCACTGATATTTTTTCTACTCATACTCAAATTCAGGGATTAAAAGAAACATCAATACCAGAATTTTTAAATGTAGCAGTAGATGAAAATGATGTTGATGGAATAGATGAGAATACTTGGCCACTGTTGCATTACATAGCAGGTTACTGCTCACACCAAGCTATTAAAAAAAACCATTGTGAATATTGTAAGGTATTCCTTACTACAGATGAAATGAAGCAGGGTGGTGATGATTTGATTATGGTAAAAGACAGAGGAGGGTTGACATATCCTGCAGATGATGTAGTAGTGTGTGTGACATATGTCTATTTAACTCTATAGTGTCTATTTAACTCTATAGAAAATTCTGAAAGACCAGGAAATTTTATTTTTAGAACAGGCAAATCAGAGAAATGTACTTGTGAAGGTAGCATCCCACAACATTCCCAGCAATCTTTTTTATGGGTTTCACTGTAAAAATAAACACTCAATTGATTCAGTCATGAATTGCATACTGTTTTGCTGTGCAAATATTTTGCTAAACAATTACACCAAGAGGAGAAATGATGTAACTACTGTTAAAAATGTAACTGTGTACAAAAGATTGAAAAAATGTTAAATTATACTGTTTGGGGCTTGGGAAGATGATGTGAAATAAATGTTTATTTCTATTTTCTGTTTTTATTTAATGCACAGTATCCCATACATCTTGTTGGTAAATGTTATGTATTGGACCCCTTCTGCTCTCTTCGAAATGGTGCAGCCGTAAACATGAGGCTTTGCTACAGATTAATTTGTTACCACAAATTCTCTGTGAAACCCCAATCTCATAGAATTAGGGGAATAGTCTTTTCTGTTCATCAGTAAATATATAATTAATGCTGCTCCTGCTCTGTGGTTGACAAGTTTTTGTATATATTTTTGTCCAATCAGTAAATTAATTATTCTCACTAGGAGAACAATTCATTGCTAGTATTAGCATGCTAGTCTGCCATCATAAGTAAATATTAATCTGCAGAACAGGTCCAGTCTGTCAATACAACCAATATTTCGGGGAGGGGGGAGGACAAT